>NW_027526225.1:83225840-83373340 GCF_048455015.1 Haemaphysalis longicornis | reverse complement strand
GTGAACGGATGGTGAGGTTGTCTTTACAAGCTCAGAGAGATGGGCGCAGGAAGCCATTGACGTGTTTTAACTTGACATACATTTAATGCACACTTTGAAAAAAACCCCTAAAACTACACACAACCGATAAACACTCACACCTATCACTAACAATCCCAAAATACAATTCAAATGTAAACCCAGAGTCTCTACAATAAAGTTCTACACAATTGGTTTGAATCAACTCCTTCCATCACACTCTAGGTGATCTCTCTAACCCACAACTCCCTACTTGTGTCCTACGACTGCGTCCCTTATAAACTGGCCTACCCCGCTGTCGTCGGCGCTGACGTGTCGCACCCGCTGCGTGGCCGTGACTCAGTGTAGCCGTCTTCGTCTCACTTCGGTACCGGCGTTCGATGCGCCGGGTCACTCCTTGGACGGCGTGGGCTCCCCGTGTCCCGACTGGTTCCCTTTGTGGTTTCCCCATGGTAGCCGCTGCCGGTGGAGGTCCTTGATGCCGGGGTTCGATGTGCGCGGCCGTTCCTCGGACGCCGTGGGCTCCGCGCGTTCTGACGTTTCCTCGGTGGCTACCCCCTGGTAGCCGCTGCCGCTGGAGGTCCCAGGTAGACTCGGCCATCAAAACTCTTTCGGGGCCATCAAAACTAAGGTCGACGGAGCGTGGACGTTGGCCGCAGGTGCCCGACTGCCGCCGCTGGGGCCACGAAGACACAGGTTCGTGGTGCACCTAGATTGCCGCAGCCGATACGAAGTCGGCCCACTTTCGCCCAAGCTTGGTAGGCATAGTCGTTGGCCTGGCCACGTCCCCCTGGCTCGTTCCTTGAGGCTCACATTCTCCTGCCCCCTCCTGGTTTCTTGCCTTTCGGTTGCTTGCCTCTCCCTTCTCGTTGTGCAGCCCGCTTTTAACCGCTCTGGGCTTTCTTGTGGCGCACTCTCTTTGGCCCCTTGCCTTTTTATGTCCATATATGGTCATCACGCCACTGGTCTCCTGCGCGGCGTTCTATAATTGGCTGACCAGCGCGCTGCCATATTTGACCATGATGCCTCGAGGTTTAGGCGCTGAAGTTCCCTCATTGGTGCGCTCCTGGCGCACTGTTCAGATTGGCGTTTCTTTCTTTTTTCCCTTTTCTTGGGTTTTGATGCATCCCTTCTCATGGTGTGCCCTTGACACATGACATATGTATACGCGTATGTATGTATGCATGTATGTATGTATGCATGTATGTATGTATGTATGTATGTATGTATGTATGTATGTATGTATGTATGTATGTATGTATGTATGTATGTATGTATGTATGTACGTACGTATGTATGTATGTATGTATGTATGTATGTATGTATGTATGTATGTATGTATGTATGTTTGCACGTATGTATGCGCGTATGTGCGTATGTATGTGTGTATGTATGTATGCAAGTGCATATGTATGTATGCATGCGCATATGTATGCACGTATGCGCGTATGTGTCTGTAGGTATGTATGCGCGCGTGTATGTATTTTTTGCACGTATTTATGTATGCATGTGCGTATGACTGTATGTTTGTATATGCATATGTATGTATGTATGTATGCACGTATGTGTGTATGTATGTGTGTATGTATGTATGTATGTATGTATGTATGTATGTATGTATGTATGTATGTATGTATGTATGTATGTATGTATGTATGTATGTATGTATGCGCGTATGTATGTATGTATGTATGTATGTATGTATGTATGTATGCGCGTATGTACGTATGTATGTATGTGTGTATGTGTCTTTTTCCCTTGTTCAGCTGCCCGGCTTTGAACGAAGTGTTTTTTATAGTCTAAACATTTCCTAACCACTGAATCTGAAATCGTAGTACAAACTTTACGAAATTTTTCAGCGAAAAGAAAACAAACAATATATTTCACGCAAAAAGTAAACGTAAATATGGTATATATACATACCTATGGTTATTCTAATTATTAATTGTCATGGGTGGAATTTTTTCCGCAACAAGCGGAAAAACACATTGAGAACAATATTTGAGCCTCAAAATACAAAAAGGGCTTGCGCACAAGCTTTGGGCTCGTTGCTCGAACGCGACGCGCAACGTTAACAGGCGATCTTAACGAATCAAACGCCAGCCTTATAACGGGGGAAGATTGAATTTAACTGAGCAAACCTAAATCGTGCTTAGTGGGGAAGGTGCGAGGCTGGAGAGAACAGTCTGAGAGGTGGCCGGGAAGAGAAAGGACGCGTTTATGTGGCAGGAGCGCCAGAAGACTATCGTCTTTCAACGACAATTGCAGCGAGGCGAGCTGATACACGGCCAATTCTTTTTTGTACTTGCCATCAGTAAGTCGTGGTTGGCTGATACAGTTCGCTAAATACAGTTCGCTACGATGCCACACCCGCTACCAGATTTAGAGTTCGGGAATCTCTTGCTTATATAAAAGTCTCAAGAACTCACTTTTGTCTCGGCCGTTGAATCGAAGGACACACAGACAGACCAACCAACATTTTCGCGTTTAAGAATCCCAATAAATACCATGGTATTTAAAAACATATGCGAATTCGCGGACGTTCCTCACCAGACCAGGATCTTGATTGATTGATTGTGACGTTTAACGTGCCGTCGCGATGCAGGCGATAAGGCAATAAGGGTGCTCCGGAATAATTATGACCACCTGGGGATCTTTATCGTGCGTCGAAATCTCGTACACACGGGCGTTTTTGCTTTTCGCCTCCAGTAGAAAAGTGCAGACCAGGATCTGGCAGCACGGGTGAAGTATTCTGCCGTAACAAGAACACTGACTGCTTGTATGGTGATGGTGATGACTATGATGATAAAGTTATAACTACACGTGGCAAATTGTTTATGCAAATTTTTCGAACGCAACACAAAGTATCTCCTTTATACAAGGTACTGCGGAATTAGAATTAGCAACTCACTTCGCTGTTTTATGCACACATGCGGAAACAAACATGGGTTTGTTTGTTCCCACTAGGCTGACCAGCATACTCAACTGCGCACGAGATTTTCTCTCCTTGATGCATCTCGCACGGCTTCCAAAAAGGCGCCTTTTTTACCATTAAAAAGCAATGTCATTTGAACACGCCCAATGTGTTTTCTCTTTATTTCGGCTTTCCCAGAGCAGATGGCGCCAGCAGACAAGAAGTAGCGTCGCTAATGCTTCTCGCAACAAACTTTCTTCATGGCGGTATGATAACAAAATCACCAGCACTCAAGAAAGGCGTTTTGGCCATCTCGTTATATCCTCGCCCGCGGGTGGGCGGCACATATGCGTCGGGGCGGCGGGGTCAGCGAGGCCGCACTTCCGCACATGATTGAACGCCTCCGGCTATCTGCAGGCGTTGCCGTCATTTGATGTTGCATCCATCAACAAGATAACAATGCTGCGGCAAAACAACAACGAACGAACAAACAGGCTCGCTGCCTTGCGTACATTCAAGTTACGAAACAGCAACAAGAAAATAATCTTGCCTCTCGCTTGGGCTGCTTTCAACCCTTGCAACACAATCATTTCCGTACGGGCATCAGGCTTCACCCCTACGTCTGAGTTTATATATTTATGCGAAAGAGCTCTTCGCAAGCGTAATGCACAACACGTAGTGACCGTAACGCGGCAGAGTAAAGTGCATTTGCAGCTTCAATTGAAAACTTGCTCACACTTAGTTATTGCTCGATGATCTGTCGTAAACTGAGACTGCAGGCAAACACGATAACCTACGTTTATCGTCGTCGTCGTCGACATCGTCGGCCAATTTGTGTCCACTGCTAGCTCAAGTCTACGCCAGTCTGGCCAGATCTTTTTCTCGTGAGATTACCCAGTTAGTCTTTCTTGTATTGTTGTACCTAGTGTAACTAGATAAGTTTGCAGAGTATCGGCACTCTTTTCTACTATTGTTCCGTGCCGCCGCCGGGATTATTGGTCAGTTCGCATCACGTGACATTTGTTTTACTACGACGGTTCATGGGCGCCGCCATTTTGTTGTTTGTGTTTTATCTCTGTCAACTGTGGTAGTCTCAGCTTGTCCTCCCCGCTCTGCGGCTGCGCGCGTGTGGCGCCGTTTCGCACGCGAATCAAAGATGACGCGCTTCGAGGAATTTCAGCTGCAGAGGTGTGTCCGAAGATGCCGTGTTGCTGCGTCTTCGGCAGTGTTGTTTAAAAATGACCTCGTCAAAGTTAGCGGTGAGGCCGCAGACGCGGCAATCTGGCAACCCTGATAAATATAAAAATAGCCGCCGTTGCCCACTTGCATGCCTCAGTGACGGTACTCTGTATCTCATCTAGTGACACTAGTTGTACCTACCTAGTGACATCACACTTAGCAACCAATCATGCTTCTATCGCTTCACGCGCTATTTGAAACCTGGAAACATAAAGGTGGGCGTGACCTCTGATTTTTTTTTCAAAATATTCAGGTACGGACTAAAATACGTCCAATGTCTACGAACGAAGTATGTGACATCTAGAAACGGGAGCTGTCTAAAAAATTATTTGCATGCCAAAAGCAGAGAAAAACATTCAAAACCCTCCTAAAAGTGCTTTAATTTATTTTGTAATGGCCGCAGAATGAAGAAATACAAGTCCGCAGCCTATCTTTGTTAAAACTTGCGCCGAAGACAAGCAACGCGCAAAGGGATACGGATGCAAGCGTACAGGTTTTTCCAGAGCACATTTCCCGCATAAAATGAGAATTTTATGGGTCAAGCGCTTTAGGAGCTCGGGCTGTCGTCGTTTTATGTAGTCACGGAACTAAAAACATCGGGACACTCGTTTTCCAACGCCTGGCGCTAGAACGCTTCGTGCTTCAAACACACGAGACTTTTGCAGCAAAGCTGTATACCTCTACCCCCAACGGTTTCGTCTCCGCGGGCAGAAACGCCAAGGCCTAAGACGCCGAGCGCTCAGCATCGAAACTGCATTATACGCTTCATCGAAGTTTCGAAATTGCGTCATAAATCGAAACCACATCATACAGTTATACAATGCATGCTTCACCCCTCGCCAGGTTTAACGTTAGTGCAGATGGCCCAGTTTTTTTTTTCGAGCTCAAAAAAGCATGCAAATCAATTTAAAGCTAAGTGAACATACAGCAACGTATTTATTCCCTGAGAATAGGCTACAGCTAGCATTACACAATGATGGTTAGTAGGCTCTGTCCTTCTCTTTAAAAATAGAAATTTTTGTACATATGCAATGTCAAATAATGTACATCGAGTGATAGGACAGAGATGTGCTTCGTTGACGCAAAAGTGCTTCACAGGTGCCCAATGCAGCGGTACTACGTTTTTGACCAACAGCTGGCAAAACTGGCGCAAGTGCAGAGCGAATGTGAGAAGAGGTCCCATGGTCAGGCTTACCAGGTCTGGCGTTTTGTCGCCAAACTGGCGGCTTTTAGAGACCCGTGCTGATTGAAATTTCAAGTGTGGCGATTTGGCTACTTTCTGGCTCATTAGAACATTGGTAATTTTACATATTTCCGGACCCTTCCGGCGCCCCACTTTCCACGAAAAGGGTTTTAGATGACATTTAAGTGCAGTTCAGCCGTCAAGACAAACTCAACAAACAAAATAAACAAACTTTTAGGCAGATGACGGTGATCTGGCAAAGTTTAAAATACGTCCCAACAAATCAGTCACTCCAACACACCACTGTACCGCGCTTCTTGACGGCACAAATCGAAGTTTACCTTGCTCTTTTTAATATCCGGCACCTGATGTCGTATGAATAGCGCCAAAACCTTCAAGCAACGCTGTTGGCTTAACGTGTAATGCTTCAGTAGTTTATAGGAGCTTGAGAGTTCATGCAGAGCGGTGGGAAGTGTGTATGATGCAGCGAACGCCCGTTCTATGTCATTTATATTCTTTAAATGTTTTACTTAAACCTGCACATTTTTTGTTTGTTTTTTGTAGACAGTAGTCAGCCGCTGTCGCTTTGCCGCACCACAGCAAATGAGTAAAATTTGTGACACGGTTTTCTACTTTCCGAAATTTCTGCATTTTTTCCGCGAAGGTAAACAAAAAGTATGTACTAAATCGCATTGATAAAAATGGCGACTTTTCTATCTCGTTTTCAAACTTTCAAATTATTGTGGCGACTTTTTTACCCTACTTTCGACAATTTTCCGGCGACTTCTTTTGTCTGGGGACCTGACATCCTTCCCCGTAGTGCTCCCTACTTCCTCTCTGCGCTGCCTTCGCGTCGCTATTCTCATAGGCAATATCCGCCAGCTGGACCCTTCTATTTCATATAGTTGTAGTTTACGCCAACTTTTTTAACGTTACAAATAGCTGCTTCGAAATAAACCAGGTTTGACAAGCGAGTCGAGCTTGTGACAGAATCGAAGCCTCGGGTTGCTTCCGTCGCCGACGAATGAAAGGGTGCCAGGTGGCCAGTGCTGGCAGTAAGGCTGCCTGAGTGCCTTGTGCCATTCCAGCACTTTATAACATCCAGCAAGCGCTACCACTCCACTAGCCCGTTTGCTTGTTCAAACATTAACCGGGATGGACGGAGATCGCCTTGATGGTTGCTCAGGAAATTATAAGCACGTGGCTACTCAATCACATAAAGATACTCGCCGTGCGTGATCGTCAAGTTCGTGCAGGAATTTTTTTTTACCAAAGGAATGGGGAGACACGGGTAAATAGGAAACAGTAAAAAGAACTGACTACCGGAGTTGGAATCGGTGAAACCAAGGTACGAACTATAGATGCGGATATCAAAAGGAGCAGCACTGGCGGTTCCAATCGAATGGTAGCTCTACTCACAGACAAGAAACATATATAAGCTACCAGAACCTGGCTCGCAGGCAGTCGTCGATAGTGAGCTCTGATGCCTGTGTCTCCAGGTCGGGATCAGGCTTCGTGCATGCATCCCTACAAACTAGCTCACATCGCCATCTTATTACGGAGCTGGAACCGCCAACAGGTGTGACGTAGTCCTTTGGCGGCCCCGGGGAGGGCCATGCGACCATAGACGCCAGCTGCGCGGCTCATGCGGGCAGCGTCAACCTGGTGGACTTAACCGAATTTATATGCCCAACCACCCGGCCGTCTAGTTATTCGCACTGCACCATTCGAAACGAAGCTGCGCTACATTTCTTTCTCGCGTTTATAACGCATTTTTCGACACAGCTTAATATTAATTTTTAGGTTGAAAATAATCTAAAGTGTATTCTAAAGTATATCCTAAATAATCTAAAATATAAAGTATGGCACAGGACCAGGATAATTGCAGATCCACGGGAGAAGCCTTTGCCCTGCACTGGGCGTAAATAGGCTAGTGGTAACGATGGTGATGCTATTTTAAATTAAGAGAGTACTGTTAGTATTGCTGCCGCACTAGTGTTTTGCCCCAGATGTGCCCAGGATTTACTTGTACTAAGCAAAGTTGGCCTGTATGAACCGCTACCAGTGCTAGTGTAGTGGGCAGTTCCGTTTGCGTGTTGCTCCATCTTTCTCCTGCACACTCTTATGCAAAAAAGCCTTTTCTATCATTGCCCTTTATCGGCTCTAGAGATTACTGTTTTCATACTCGTTCACCGTATTTTAATATTTAAAAAAAATAGTCGAAGAGGAAAATCGAATCAGGCGATCGGCGCGTCCTCACCGAAGCTGACGGCAGCGGAGGCGTGCCTCTCGAGCGAGAGCACGTCGTAGTAGTTCCAGACGCCGCCCTGCAGCACGTACACGGTGGAGAGGCTCTGGAGTTGGCCCTTGTCACTTTTCCCGAGTCCACCGCAGAGCCAGATGAGGCCGTTGCACACAACCGCCGCTGCGAAGGCGAGGGGATGCGGCAGCGCCGGTCCTGGAGTGACCCTGTCGGGAGAGAGGGGAATAGATGAGGTAGCCCTCGAACAGGGGTATCCCTCGAACTATACGTTTAGTTGCTCCAGACACTGGCCTGAGATTTTCTCTGGCTACCAAGTTTAGTGTGCAGTTGTGACATGGGCGATTGACTAAAAAAAATGCACTTACGATTACTATGCTACTTAATGCGGAGTTTGGGCGCAGCGCGAATTGCAGTCTTCTCGGTCACGGCGCATGTCCGGAAGTGATCGCGCAGCGCTTCGTCTCCGCAAGTGATCGTGTGATCTTTGCCGCCGGCGAACATGTTGCAAATCGTGTTTAAACCTCCCCCGCAAATGTCACGTGGTTAGGATGAGCCACAAGCGACAGGCAGCGCCTGGCAAAAGTGTGAGGGGAAGGCAGTAAGACATACTGAGCTGTGGCGACGCCCTGGGAGACGGCGCCTTAGCTGCGCGTGCCGTCCTTCCCTTCACACTTTCGCCAAACTCTCCTCTCCGCATTCTTTCTGTTGGAGTAGTTCGTTCGCTCACTGTGTTACGCGGATGTCTGCGCAGCCTCCGGCTCCGCTTCCGCCGCCGCCGCTAAACCCAGGTACCGAGCGTCAAAGAGCTGCGCCCTAAAAAATTCAGCCTGTACACTCCGCAGTTATACGCTGGCTAGGCGAGTTCGTTGGCCCACTTCAAGCTTCAAAACGTCGTTCCCAAGTCAGGAGAGCGTTAATGCGCCGTTCCGCGCAACTCAGTGCATGCGCTCTGTAGCTGTCTCTACATTTTTCTACATTTCTCTACATTTCTCTGTCTCTACATGGGGGTGAACACTACATTCCCATTCGTGCTCCGATAAATGAAACAACATCATGACAACACAATGGAACCTACACGGAACCCCCATGATGCTTCGCTCCTCCTCATGGTTCCCCATGGGAAGATGATGTAATTTTTTACTTGGGTTCGCCTTAAATGCCGAAAGATTTGTGTGAATATTGTCAAAAGAGACAAGCTTTCCCTGTATGATGAGCGTCTTTGGTCCTCCGTTATGATAATGCAGGTTGGTGTAACGAACTGTTGTGCGTGAGCAGGCCGAGAGCCCATGATGTGGCATAAAAAATAATCACGGCACCCACAGCCGCCAGCCTTAATGAAACTTAGACATGTCTTTTGCGACTAAATGCAATACCCCAATCTATAGCAAGCTTCAGTTACAGCACACCTACCAACAACCCCAATGCAATATATTTGCACCCCAGACTCTCATATTTGGAGCTTGCACTGAGAGTAAAAGCTCCAATGTGGTCCTCTTCGTGCGATACGCAATTGTTGCAAATATTTGTATACTTTGAACTGCCATTGCATGTGCTACGTTTATATTTTATGCATCGTACACCCTGCGGGGCACTGCTTACAAAGAGAATCATTACCCTCCAGATTGAGCGGCGTTACTTTCCACAACGTATTTTTATGCAGTAGGGGAATAGAAACTATCTGGGCTTAGTTTATTTTGTGAACTACGTCGCCACTTACCAGTATCAAGAGAAAGACTTGAGCTGCAGCCATGTCCATTTTCAACTCAGCGACGGGCATCCCCCTGAGCAAACGTTCTGGGTGTCCCGTTCTCTCTCCCTTTCTCTCTTGAGTGTTATAAGGTCTGCATCTTTGTGCCGCTTATCTATTTCACCGATTAAATACCACGGAACATTTATTCCAACCGAACTTAACTCTTTCTGCACACAGCCGCTGGTGGTTAGCTCTAGTAACACAGTGAATAAAGAAAATAGTTTTTAAAATACAATTCCTCCAGAGCGACCGAAGTCACTGCAAATGTTTGTGTGTATGTGCTTGAACATTTCTAGGTCAAAGATGATAAAAAATTCAATGAGCTGTCCATTCCACAACTGTAAACACTCCACCACAAAACCACTGCCCAATTGGCGGTTTGACTACATGGACGTGCTGTATATTTTAGAGACTCTTACCTGGCCAGGAGGTGGTGTGTCAGTCATCTCAGATAGTGAAGTTCTTGCCTACCTGAAAGCAGTGCTTCCTGTTTTATGTGAGCACGCACTGCTTTTCAATGCGGGCACGGCTACGACGTGGAAAGTATCGATTTCGTTAAACGAACGCAATGCGATTACTCAGCGTTAGCAGTGCCCCCTAGTTAGGCCTCTGAAATCGATGCGTTCGTCATCGAAGCAAACGCTCCGAACCTCCGAACTTTCGCTCCGAACCAATGCTCCGAACAAAACGCTCCAACGATCAAACTATCAAAATGTAAAATGGAACCATCTTTACACCTCTTCACTTTGCCGCCTTTTTCGCTCCTAAGAACCGCCAGAAAGCAGGCAAAAGCACGCCTCCATAAAGCTTGATGTTAAATTATCCAAGCCTTTCTGTTCTCCTCGGACACACTAAGCAGCAGATATCCTCCTCATAGCCAACGCTGTAACGGAAAAGCCCACGCAGCCAACCTCGCCGCAACATAAAGGCAGGATAGTTCCGGTCACCTTTCGCGATACGTGTACTACTGACACCAACACTGACTCTGTGATTGCATGCTTCGGTGGCATACGGCCGCGTTTTCTGACACCCCTTCCCTCAACAGCCCTGAACAAGAGCCGGCGATGGCTAGCTTTGTGTTAGCTGGTTTTGGGTGCTTATTCCGTTTGGTTGATTCCTCAGCGAACCGATAGCGCCGTTGTGTGCGGGCATGCTAGTTTGCCAGCTTGTTTCACGGGGAGTTTTTGTTTTGTCGCATTTCACGCACGCCACCACTTCCAAGAGAACAGGGCGATTGCCACCCTTTCACATGTGGCTTCACGTTTTGCCGTTATAAAATTTTCTTGCCGAACGCCATTTTTTCCTTTTTTTCGTATACCATAAATACAAAACAACGACAAGTTACAAACTGTATGTTGCGTCACGTATCATAATTTAAATTATCGTTAGCTATCTTAAATGCATTAGAAGCGCTCGTGATGTTTCTTTGTGTGTCTATAGTTAGCCACCGAGTCTACAGATATTTAAAGTTAACGATCCCATGCGCTCGAAGGGTACTCGGCGAAGCTTCAAACTACAATCTCTCAAGGTCACCTTGACTTCCCCATGCACCCGCATTATAGTATGACAGACAAGTTCATTTCGGATATACTTCTGAACTAATAACGAAAAGACGTACCAATTGTCTCTCTAGATAACGCAAACGCCAACAATGACGCAAAGATTACAAGAGGCTTCGCAAAACCCACTAACCTTCGAAGGCCGACGTCCACTATGAGCACCTCGTTCTGGAGGCGCTGCGTCGGGGGCTGCGAAGGCGATTGGCTCTGCTCCAGACAGACGCCACCAAGCACCCAGATTCGGTCCTCGTACGCCACGACGGCAGCTCCCATGAGCCCCATCGGCAGGTGAAGAAGCACGGACCAGCAGTTTTGCGACGGGCTGTACGCAGCCACAGTGTCCAGGTAGCTGCAGGAGAAAAGCCGCGGGTCAGCTCCGTGCTGTTTCTAAATGTATTTATTAATTCCTTTTCGGGGTCTTACCCCGTCCAGAATCTCTATAATCAAGTACGCCCGTACTTGGGGTTCCTGGGCTGATTCGTATCGAGGAATAAAATAGTCATCAGTCAGTAATAATGAGCTGTAGAAATAAACGTTAGAGATTTTAGGCACTCTGTTAAGAATTTTTTGTCATGATGCGAGTTCTAAAAATATGAAACACATAAAAGGGACTCCAACTTTCTTGGACTAGATAACATACTTGAAGCGCTGGTTTTCGTTGGCCTGCGGGTCAATTGGATATTCCTTTGCCTGTTACAATATCTTATATTCCATAATCCGCGCAGTTGTTAAGAACCAGCTTTCAAAATATGAAATTTATGTTCTGCAGCCTTCCTAATTGCGGATCAAAGCGCCCTGTAGTAAGCACCGGAAAACTTTCTTGGCCAGGCGTTTGTTGTATTTTGAAGCCACAAACCTTGGAGCAGCCAATGATACGTGGCCGCCACAGGACAGAAGCGCATTTTGCGTAGTTCCAAGTGCTGTATCACACTCATGCTGAGCTACTGGATCATTAACTCCTGTAGCCCATAGCGCGTTCGAGCTGTGTATCCTGAAGCCAAGTCGCCTCCCCCGCATGCTCCGTGCTCAAGCCAAACCCTTTTTAGTTGTGCCTGTAGAGGGTGCTCTACCGCCGAATGCCGTTACTTGCAACAAAGTAAACTTTACAGCGACGCATGTTTTCTCTAACGTTTGTGGAATGAAATCACAAGAGTTGAAAACGCAACGAAATACCATGAAACCTTTCGTAAATACGAACGTCCAATTTGATTTTTTGGTTTTATGATACGTGTTGCCAGGTATGAAAATTAGACGTCTATCAATCTCTGTGTCACTACTACAAAGAGACCACACGCAACACAGCGAATATTTCCTCCTACTCAGTAGAACACCTCCTGCCCCACACAAACTACACACCAAATAAAGTGTGAAAATAAATAAATAAATAAATAAATAAATAAATAAATAAATAAATAAATAAATAAATAAATAAATAAATTGAATAATAACTATTTAACTAATTAGTCAAATAATCTATTAATATTTATTTGGCCAATAATTTGATTATTTGATTTATTGATTTCCATAATTTATTAGGCGTGCAGTTTGTGTGAAAATCGATCACTCAATCAATCAATCAATCAATTAAAAAATAATTAAGTAATAATTGAACAATTGACCAGTGATAACTTCGGTTTTTGATGGATTTAGAATTAAGCCGTGTTCACCAGACCAGCGTGCGAAAAAAGAGAGATGTCATGTTGAAGGGCGGGGCAGTTTTTTATGAAATTGATTATTTTGTATAGCTATTCTATGCACCCTAATGCATTCGCATTGAAATAGATTTATTTTTTCATTCGCGTGCAATCTTTTTAAAACAAGGTTCACTGAAGACGCAGGGGAAACGTGACAATTTGAGAAAATTGCACCACACATGGTGAGGGGCAATTGCTTGATTCAAACGTGTGTTAAACTGTTTTTAACCCGCTTCACATTGTAGGCAATTCCAGATGCGGCTCCTATATTGGTTTTTATTCAAATGATATCCGATTTCTTTCGACATCGTATTCTGTTCTTATTGCATCCGTAAGAAGCGAGCACTACACTTTGAATTTTATTTATGTTGTATGTTAATTGTTCCTGCATCATATACTGAATTTCGTTCACATTTTGCGCGCAAGACAAATGAAATGCACGTATACCACCGGCGTTTAATCCGGTCCCGGTCATTGTGCGAGAACATATAAAAATGGCGGTGGCTTAGCTCAGCTAACTCTGAATAAGGAAACGGGAAGCTTGGCTTAGCCTGGTTAAGTGTTGGAGTCTTGGTTTCACTCGGTTAACTTTTGATTTCGCTGTAATTATTATACTATTCATCCAAAGCCTGTGTTGTCTACACTTGTGGTCGCGCTTCCGGCGTCCTCAGAGCCGAACAGCTCGCCCGGCGATATCCGTGTGGTGGTCAGACGCCGCGTGGCGGCGACGGCTCAAAGCCTCCCGATCACACGCCACACTGAGGGAAGACGGCCCGGCCTCGCTCTCATTCATGGCGGAGCTCGCATGCACGCGGTGAGTCACGTGGTCAGGCGCGAACCAGCTGCGGAAAGCGCATGCGCCAAGCCGTCAGCGTTTGCGGGTTGGGGTTACGCGGCCGTTTTTTTTTTCTAGCCTTTATTCGACGAACTCGGTCTGCGGAGCTCGGTAAGGCAAGTCACGTGATGCGTTGGTAAGCGTACGGCGCAGCTGCGATCACATGCAGGTCACATTTACCGTGACGGCGAAACCACTGGGCGAGATTGGGAAATCTTGGCTTTAAAAAGCCACCGGGCCTTTCCCGGCGGAGTGGATGGTGTGACGTACCAGCCCCGGTGGTCCCTTCCTCCGACCACGTAGACGGTGTCCCGAAGCACGGCGGCACCGTGGAAGGCTCTTCCCTCCGGGAGCCGTGCCCGCTCGCCCCACGACCGGCTGCGCGTCGAGAAGCAGAGCACCGAGTCCGAGGCCACCATCTCGTCGCACTGCACCCGCCTCGGGTCGCAGCCTCCTGCGCAGTGCAAACGCCAACGTGCCCAATCAGTCACACTGGCTGTACGCAACACTCACTTATCGGGACGATTCCATTCACGTGTAACACCCGGACCATATTAATTTAGGCCACCGGCGTTCGTGAGTAAAAAAAATAGGCCACGTATGTGCTCCTTTCATCGCAAATGTCGACGAAACACGATAGTCGACTGGCACCCCTGGCAAGTACATGCCTCCCTCCTCTTTCCCGCTCACCTCTCAAGCTGCTCCTCTCCCGTCTCGTTCCTCCTAAGATAAACGCTAGAGGTTTGCTCAAGTCAATTTATATTTACCGCGTTCAACTGTTTTACGTCGGGTGCCTCGATGCCAGCACTGCCGTTCCGCGGAGACGTGCGTGAATGAAGGCACTCTACTACAACGTTTATAGAACCACGTTGCCCTACTCCACGAGCGTTCCAAGTGGAACGGGGAACCTATGTATTGGAACCTTTCGTTGCTGTTGCCGTTTGATTCGCGGCGGCCGCTTTTCTGATGGAGGCGAAAAGTAAAAACGCCCAACCGCCTGTGTGTACGTGATTTTGGCGCACGTTAAGGATCCGAGGTGGTCAAAATTAATCCGGAGCACTCCACTACAGCACGCCTCATACTCTACGTTGCGTCGGCGCGTTAAACCCTACAGTGAATCAATCAGTGCCGATTGATTTTTTAAAATGCCGCCAGGTAGCGCGGGCACCAGCAGGTGGCAATTTTCTGCTGCTTATGTAGTATTTTGTTTTCTATCACAAGCACCAAGCATCCATGATTTTTATAAATAAATGAACACTGAAAATATCACTCATGTATTGATTTTCTGTCTCATATTTGCGTAATGTCCTGTTCATGTTCAGCAATGTTGGCAAGTGTGAACATTAAAATGAGCATTAACACGGGATTTAGACGTTTACATTTGGCTGTGGGTATTAGGACTATTGCGCAAAATCAGTTTCGCTTTGGCCGGGTGGCTGAATCGAGTCACATACATACATACATACATACATACATACATACATACATACATACATACATACATACATACATACATACATACATACATACATACATAGACAGACAGACAGACAGACAGACAGAAATTTCTCCGATTAAGTAGCACAAGAAAGACTATCGCCATTAAAAATATTGAACGTGCGGTAGGTGGGCCTTTTTGTAACCAGACATGCAGCCTCCGGGACAGGGAATCGACCCCATGGCCTCGTGCGCGACCAAGACTTAACGACTGCGCCACCGTGAGAGTCGGCAACTTTATCATCGGCTGACTGCGCCCAGCGTGTACATTTGCGTCTGAAAATGAGGCCCGAATCCACTACCAACTAAACGGAGCATACTTCGGTGAATAACCGCTGTAGAATGTTTATGCTGCCACCTTACTGATTGATTGTGAGGTTTAACGCACCGACGCAACGCAGGCGATGAGGCGCGCCGTAGTGGAGGGCTCCGGATTAATTTTGACTACCTGGGGATCTTTAACGTGCGCCGAAATCTCGTACACACGGGCGTTTTTGCTTTTCGCCTCCATCAGAAAAGCGGCCGCCGCGGCCGGGAATCGAACCCACGACCTCGTGCTCAGCAGCGCAACGCCTTAGCCACTGAGCCACCGCGGCGGGTATGCTGCCACCTTACTACCGCCAGTTTCTTGCCCAATTCACCTCAGGATTGACCGCACGGTCGCGGATACATTCCCACCTGCCACACTAGCTTAACATTATAAGTACACAACAGCCTCGGGGAGTGCGTCAGCTTTAGCGAGATAGTTCGTGCAGGAAAGCTCCTTTTATCGCAAGGAAGCCTCGATACACAGTATTTGAGACACAACATAGGGGTACATGCAAAACAGGCGGTGAGCGAAGAACTGTACTTAGTAATACACTTTGCTTTGATTCTTGAAATATAATAACCATAAACAAAACCACTGAGCTGCAATATTATAGAAAGGTAACCCTGCAACTCCAGAGTATTTAGAAGTCATAAATTCAGCTATTCACATGAACATTAACCAATTTCTATTCTTCTGGTTTTGTAATTGAAGAAATTAAATGTTTCTGTTTTCGAACGGGTGGTATAGTCTGACTGCGCGAGCTGAAGCTTCATCATAATGTTTTCACACAACTAACCAAATGACTCTGTTTTATCATTCCCAGCGTTCGTTGTAGCAAAGAACGCAAGTGATTCGGTTGGCTGCCGAATTTCAGAAATATGACTTGCTGCTATATTAGATCACGCATAGAATGGCAAAAGCTTGCCGTTCCTTGCTTGATGTTTCAGCTGTTTAGTATAGTAGCAAAATACAACACGTTTCTTCTCTAACACATGCAGTTATATTACGCAGACTCATCGTACCATATCCAAGTAGTCTGTGACAAGACAGCTGAATAAAAATTTCGGCGTTTCCTGATAACAAAAAGGCGTTTCCTGAAGAAAACACTTTTCAAGCGCGTATTCTTCTCGCCCAAGGTTCCTCAAGTCGTTTAAAACTGTGTCCTTACTTTGTGGGATGCTCGCACGTCAGTAGGTTCTAAAATCTCTCTTCTCAGTTTCTAATACACTGAACACATTGGACTAACAAGACTGCCATCACGAGAAAATTCTGTTGCTGTTGGCGCCAAAAAAAAAAAAACGAATGCATTCTCGTCGACGTGTTTCGTGGAACAAGCAAAATGTAGCGTCACAAATATAACAAGCAGTTCGTGTTGACTTGTAGACACGTCTGATTGCCCCGCATTCAACCTTCCCTCTTTCAAGCATCTTTTTTTTTTCCTGCTGCTTACTTCTGTGTTTGTTCTCTTCAGAGGAGTCGCGAACTAAGCCACTCTGAGTAGAGACAAGAGGTAGGAATTAAAAGTAAAGGTCAACCAGACAGAAACGCCCGGCTTCCGGAAAGGCAAGATGTGGAAAAACGTAGGCTCTCAGTAAAAACGAAGAACACCTCTGCCAAGCGAAGTTCAAGCTGTGGAGCACGACGCAGGCATGAGACACGGGCGAAGCGTATTTGAGTTTCGCACCTTGCGTTTCCTTTCAATTAGTGATGTGCCTGATTAGATTTGCCTACTCTGAGCACGCTTCTTTGGTCATACGCATGTGAAGCAGCAGCCGATGTGCTTTATGTTGGCACGCCGCCTCTGCTGCTACTTTTCTTTCAAGACTCTCGAGGAAGTTGGCCCAACTCTAGTTAGAATTGTATGGCTTCGTTAAATTTCTTCAATATAGTATCATTCTTGCTTCGCACTGCACATTCCGTCTCCTCAAATTGTGCCACCACGAGCCAGAGGACAGCTTTAACCTGGGACACTGTTATTGCGCACGGGAAAATAGAAAACAGACAAAACATTTTTCTCCATAATGTAAATATCATGGAAATAGGTAATCGTGCAGATGGAGTGCAGTAACAAGCAAATACCTTTTCGAAACACCGAGAACGAACAGCTTTCATAGCATCTGCATAAAAACTAGGCATAGAATCAGGCATTCTTAGGGCAGATTAGAGAAGAAGAAAAAAGATCGGACCATTGAGGGCAAAGGTTTTGGGGGGAATTTTAATTTCTATAGTTGTACCAGTTCAGCAACCCGGTTTTGCCTTCATCAGTGTTAAAAGAGCAATGCAGTATAGGTCACTTATAGCAAACCTGTTTTAAACTAAATTCCGGCTATAACGAACAAATCATCATTTGTCTTTGCCATTTGTAAACATAGATTTTATGTCAGATATAGCGAAAAACGGATATAACGAACTTGATTCCATTTCCCGAAGCGGTCGGTACTGTACTCCTGCAAAAAGGCACCACCCTAGTCCTGCTTTAAGAGAATGTCATTTCTCTTCAATCAATCTAAAACCCAGCCGCATTCACATTTGTTAAACATAATGCATGCTTTGAGGCTGGCATTTTTTGTTATATTACGAATACATTTTATCCATGCCTCCGCGCCCCCCCCCCCCCCCCCCCCCCCATTAATACAAAAAACAAACCAGAGCAATACAAAGGTAAGATGCAGAATAACAACGTACACTATACAGTATGCAGAAATAACCTGTTCAAGCTACGCGATGTGATGCTTGGCAGAACATTTGATTCTTGGTGCGCCAAGTTTTGCAACAGGACAAAAATTAAGACGAAGTGTTCTGAAAGAAGTCGGTGATTATTCCCCCCGTTTGTTGCGCTTCCTTCACATAATTCGTGTCTACTTCTCCTCAAAAGCGCGGAAAAATATGGCAGGAATAAATGTGAAATTCTAGGGCGATCTCATGCAAATGTGTTCTAGGTGGACAAGCAAGCCTTATTTTCTTCACTAGCGGGTCTTAACGATCCTGGCTTGTACTCTAACGTGTGCGCATCCGACTCGGAATAAACTCCCGCTTATGAAGCGTTTTTCAATGCACCTCTTCTGGTACGTGTTACTCAGAACTCAGCTAGGCTTTTGAGTACACATGTGGTGCGGGCGTACCACCCGTTGCTTTCCCCCCTAATGGGTGGTTGATTGGTCTCTTTATTGAAGTTGTTGGCTTACGGAACTTATTAAAGTTTCTGGTGCACGCGAAAAGCGAAAACGCCAGTGTGTTCGAAATTTCGGCGCACATTAATGATCCATAGGGGTTCAAAACTTATCCTGAGGGAGCCCTCCACTACGGCGCACCTCATCGCCTGCGTTGCGTCGACGTATTAAAGCCCACGATAAATCAAATCATCAACTGATTGAAGTTATTGCCCGCGTTATAAGCGTTGACCAATGCAACTGTGATGGTGTGCCTGTTACTTGGTTCGGTGTTTTTTTTTTCTCAGGAGATTTGTTATGCTTGTTATTTTTACTCTTACGCGTGTACAGGGATACACTCCTATATTCTCGACCCTTCATCTATGTGTCGCAGTTTTGTTACTTGGTCTTTTGTTGTGCTCATTATTTTTATTTTACTCTTACGCGTGTAGAAGGATACACATATGCGCTCTCAACCTTTCCTCTACATGTGCGTAGCAGGGTTTATTATTTGGTGTTTCCTTTTGTACATGACATGTGTAAAGATGTACTACCTCTTTTGTAATGATGTGTTATCGCGCCTACTCTGTCTATTTTCTGTACTTGTTCAGTAGCGGCTTCTAAACTACTTCCAAACTGCAAAGGGAGCCGAGAACTTGTCAGGCCTCGTGGCCTTTTGTCTCGGTTTCTTCTGTCGCTTCAGAAAGGAACAAATAGACTTAAAACTTCCAACTTCGTGCTTACGCAGCGCCTGCCCTAGCATTCAGAGTACGCGCACAGCTTCGGAGTTTCTGCAGGGATGCACTCCGGCTGACCCACTAAGTGATCCTGCACTCAAAATACTTAGACGGAGTCATGTATGTGGTCACATGAACTTGGGAACTACTCACGACGATGAACACATCTTCGCCAACTAGTGAGGCCGTGTGGTAGTTCCTCGGCTCCGGCATCATGTCCACCAGCTCCCAGCCATTCTTGGTGGGCTTGAAGCAAAGGCATACACGCCCTGGCGCAGAAAATAAGAAATGCCGCAGTACGCCCTAATCATCTCTGCAACGACGTTTTGCATGTTCCAAAAATAATTGTGAAAAATTAAGATAATTTTCTTTTACAGCAACCAAATGTGGTAGAATCAGAACTGTCCCGGGAGGACATCAGAGCATAGAAACGACTGGTAGGCAAAATCACAGGGCGAGACGACCTCTATAGAATTTTGAGAGGAAGCAAAAAACGTTTATATATACGGGTAGATGCCGAAACGAAGGCAGGGTACATTCTAGGCAGGTTTCCAAAAGTCACCTAAACTACATTTTACGCCTTGTTTCCCGCGGCAATCACTCGGATGATTCTATAACGTAGCCCAGTCTCCCACCCTCTGGTGGGCCGTTAGGGCAGTGGTTCTCAAATGGTGGTCACCAACGACCCCAGGGGGTCCGCGAGAACATTTGAGGGGTCCGCGAAGCCTCCCTCAAAACGTTTCCCGCCACCATTCCTTTCTAGATTTTGCCGTATTTTTTGCAATCGAGAAAGGTGGCTTCGCCGTATTAGACGTTCGTTCAGTTTGCTTCGCGTTGTACATATTTTGACATCTGCTTCTGCGTAACGTGCCAGGTATGAGAAGGGAGAAAAAAATACACAGGAAAGGCGGTCTATGGGTGTTAGGAGGTTTTTAGATTCAACAGCAAATTGTTTAACATTATGACGCGCATAATCATTAACCAGCAAGAAGTAAAGGCAGGCATGGGAAAAGTGTGTGGGCGACGTACGCTCCAGTGCAATTATTTGACGTTATGACACCGCTAAACATATGCTCCATCGTGGGGTCCACCACCACTGTCGCAAGGCCAAAAGGGGTCCTCGGGGCAGTCATAGCTGAGAATCACTGCGTTAGGGCATGGTGTTGCAAAATATTTGAATGCGCGCAACCACATCCCATTCCATGTTTCCCGTGATTATCTTGACTCTATACGGCAGTAATTCTTCTTGTGATCTAATTACCATTTTGTTTGGTGCTCTTTTGCACTTCGCTGGCTTTGCGCCAGAAAACCTACCGTCATCATCATAATCATCATCATTATTTGGCTTGTTCCATACTGTGGAAACGAGGCCTGCACTGCATGTGTTCTTGCGTAGTCGAAAATTTTGGTGTTCGAATGCCTCAACAAAGGTCCCCGCTCAGCTCGAAAGAAAGAAAAGTGCGTCATTGTTCGTGATGAGGAGGATGAGCTGAGCATGCGTCATACCGCCAGCTAACAGGCTTTGAAATGAAGGAAATTCAAGGACGGAGGGCCCAATACATTTTTTACAGGCTGCGGAGACTTCATGCTGCCTTCTAGAAAGCAACTGTATGTTTATGTGTGGAGCTTTTGAGTAAATTCAGCGAAAAAAAAATGCCTTCCTTATGCAGCCTGACCTCGATAAGTAAAAAAAAAAAAAAAAAAAACCTCGGCAGGTACTCGTAAACGCCGTCAACAAGTTATTTATTGGCATTTCCGGGTGGCAGATAAACGAATATGCAGTTTATCGAGTTTTTTAGTGCCTGGCTGATGGCCACAAAGCCGAACAGGCTCGCAAATACCGGCATCGCACAGCACCATCAACGAAACAAACAATGCCATATGCGACTACGGTTAAAAAAAATTGGCCGCGTATCTGCTCCTTTCGTTGCAAATGTCGTCAAAAGACGATAGTCTTTATCGGCTTTTGCGAAGTAAATGACTCCCTTCGCTTTTCCCCGCTCATCTCTCATGTTGTTCCTCTTGCGTCGCGCTCCTCCAAGGTAAAGACACCAAAGGTTTGCTTAAATCATTTTAAATTTCCCGCGTTCCACTGCTCCAAACCGGTGTCTCGATGCGAACGCTGCCGTACGGCGAAGACGCGCGTTAATCGAGGCGCCCTACTTCAACGTTTATAGAACCGCGTTTCCCTACTCCACGTGCGTTGCAAGCAGAACGTGGAACCTATCTAGTGGAACCTTGCGTAACTGCTGCCGGTTGATTTCTTATAATGGCGCCAGAAGCTATAGTGGCGCGGGCGACAGCAGGCGACGGCGGAGTGAATTCTTTTTCTGCAGTTGATAAAGTATTGAATTTCACAAAAGTCAAGCATGTTTGACTTTTTAATAAAGGAACACTGCAAATATTACTTCTGTATTGATTTGTTGTCTCATATTTGCGTAATGTCTTGTTCTTATTCAACAATGTTGACAAGTATGAACCTTACACCGGACATAGACGGGTAGATTTAGCTGTGACTATATAAGACTATTGCGCAGGAATTGTTTTGCTTTGGCCGGTTGGCTGAATCGAGTCACAGACAGACAGACGGACAGACATACAGACATACAGACATACAGACAGACCAAAATTTCTGGGTTTAAGTAGCCCAAGAAAGACTATCGTCTTTAAAAATGCGTGTTAGGAGTCGTTCGATAAGCTTAACGACACTCCGGAGATCAGCTCCCTTCCCGGTGATTGCCGGCTTGCTCGCGGATGTTGCTGCGGGGACGCGAAGCGTCCAGGACCATTCATCACCGAACGGCCTGGCCTGCCCCGATTGTCTCCGTACTCGCACGTGCACACGAGGACGCTTTTTTTTCTTCCCTTTCGTTTTCCCGCTACCTTGTGGTCGCTTTCGATTGCGCTGCAACTGTTATAATGGGTCTTGAGGGGCGGGGAAACGGCGAGTGCTTATCGCACCGGTAAACAAGCGATGTTCTGCCCTCGGCGTCAGGTTAATTATTCAACAGCCTCAAAACAGATCCTTTGCGCAAATGAACAACACAACGCAGTGGGCCCGCGGGCAGTTTTTCATACTACGGGGCGGTTCACCTCGCCGCTCACAGCTGCTCATCCAGCACTATTCGCCCCGAGCGCGAACACAGTCGGCCCCTGGCGGCGGCGGGACGAACCGCTCCTAGTGTGGATGGCGCTCTCGCGTCGTCTGCTTTTTCACGTTGCGTGCGGCGCAAGACGCGTGCTGCACACGACAAAACAACCAATATGTGTGCTCGTTTGGCAGTAAGCAATGACATAGTTACCTCTGCTTGCGCATTTCCTCTAGAAACGCAATAATCAGCGGCCGTTGCGGGTTAATTCGCTGGTTTAATTCCACGAAACATCTTCGCCGTGGTCGCCGCTTGAGTGTGAAACGTGTTATAAACATTGCTTCCACACATTGCTATTTTCGTATTGTTGAGTGCAGTCGTCTGCCGTTTCGGGAACGTCGAAGGGTGCCTTTTGAAGGTGGCGTGGTGATTATTTAAAGGATAAAAGTTTACTACGCGAAACGGGTAAGAAGCGACAAGACCTGTGCATACACGTGCAAATTCCACACCCTTGTAAAATTGCGCTGTGTCCTTATAGAAAGAAGAAACAAACAAAAACATTTACACTGCACACGACCCGTGCGCTATCGCCCATACATTACCGGACACGTATTTTACACCCGCAAGCGCCTGTGTGATCGTGTTCTTCCCGTACCTTCTCTAAAATAAATACCATTTTTGGACAGTCGTTGTTTATACTAAGGAGGATGAATAAACATCTATTCAACTGTATCGAGTTGCTAATTTTACGTGTTATTTAAAATACGTTTCTATGGATGCGCAAGAGTATTTAGGGGGGATTTTTCGGTAAAATTAAGCAGTTGTGAGTTTGCGTCTGTCACGTGGCATTCCGTGTGTCATTTTCATATATATCATTTTCAAATCCGACATGAATCACCTTGTCCAGAAACGTGTCTCACTCAGCATAACCAAATGCCTACTATGGTCACGTCTTAACCTCTTAAGGTGGACCTAAGTTTAAAGAAAGAGGAGAAAACGTGTAATATAATGCACGTTGTTGCTCAAATGTGTGAGGGGTGTGTGGCATGACTCGCTGGTTTTTTTTTCCACAATGTTGGCTTTCAATACAATTTTGTAAAAGGCGAGCCACAATTCTGGACAATCTCGGACCAAAGGGGGGTTAATCAGTTTTGAAAATACGTGTTAAAGTACTGCTTTTTCACCGCTACAGAACACGACGCCTAGTGTTTCGATTGTAAGAAATAGTGGTAACTATAGTTTGGCTTTTCGGGTTACATGCGTTCTCTTCTCGCTGCTCTTGCAACGTTGGCAGGACCCGCCCTTCCCTCCTTCCCGAAAAAAAAACGGAATGCACAGAATTTTATTTTTTAACCAATCCTTAAGAAGTAAATGCCAAGATAAAGGCGATTCAGTTTACAAAACAAAGTAGTTACCGGGAACCCGTTGCGCTGATTCGCAACGAGAAATAAAAAGGAAATGTTTTACTACATCTGCAACAGCGCAACTTCATTTATTGCCATCTTTAGGGTTCGTAAGTGACCTTATACGCAAGAATGCAAACACATCTCGCTGTTGCAGGCACCTGTTAGGTTTTAAAAGGAACGCAAATGGTCAACAGAGCAGCCGTAACAGAAAATTTGTGCTCACTGTGAGGTCCCAGAAGCTTGGTTTGCACACTGTAAACCTGCTTGTCTTTGCGAAAACCTAGCTAAACATGAGATATTGATTGTACTGCGTGCGTTGACAATTCAATTCGCAAGTTCACTCGCGACGAAAGCCGTAAATAAGTGATCCGAAACCGTTATTCATCAAACCTTCCTTCAGAGTCGCTAAAATTTAATTTAAAAGACCCGTTAGAGCGGTTACATTTATATCTCTGCACTGATCAAAATTCAGTAATCTTATGTTGCCTTTTGAACACACTAAAAATATTGTAAGCTCTTAGAAAGAATTTCGGAGCAGTTAAGTAGTGTTACCATTTCAGGGCGTCCCACAAATGCAAGAATGCTTCATGCTACCAGTGAAAGTGATTGAGATTGCCGTTGTAAACTGAGTTTCAGAGATCGAGGCTTCCTGATTTGTTTCTGATTATGCTTTTATTGAAGGCTCAAAGCCATAGTCTGGAAAGATCGAGCTTGCTACGAGCCACAGCGTACAAGTTCATTGTCACAGTTACGGCCATTCTGAGATTCCCGATGAGTCGTCGCTTTTTTTGGCGTAGAAATGAAAACTGACTGCCGCTTCCATGCTATACATTGAACGTTGAGGAACCGAACTACAGCATACCACTTTTGTTTGCACCTTTCGTGCGCACATACGGCGAGAAAAAGGCACGAAGCGCGCCCACAGTGTGCATTCTTACGGGCCGCTCAGCGGAGCATCCACACTAGCAGCGCGACGCTGTCGCCACCTACATGTCGAGCTCGCGGCGAATACTATCGGCCTTTTGTGCACCCTCCGCTTTTTTAATGAGGATTTTTGTCCCCACCCCTTCCCTTCTTCCACACCGCCATGCTTGGGCTGCGCTTCGTGTATCGCTAGCTCGGGCGCTCCCCTCATCCATTGCTGAATGCCTGGGTTGCAACGTTCATGCGTCACCGCCAATGCTCCCACCTGGGAACTACAGTGCACTCGGAATGTTGCGGTATTTTTGCTTTTTCAATACCCGTTCTGCTGTCCATACTTCCTCTTCGCCTCTTACGTTCCGCTTACAACGTCAGCCTAAGCAAACGCGTCTGTGCTATTTACCATCGCTTTTACTGCGAATCAGTATAGCTCTACCTGCCAAGGGTTTTGTCGCGACCGTCGGCGTCAACAGAAAACTCCCGTAAACAAATAAATTACTGGCACCACCAGGAATCGAGCCTGAACACGAATAGAGTAACGGAGCAACAGCCCGTCGTCTTACTAAGCTACGCCCACACGACAGACGGTGCACTCAACGAGCACAATGGCGGATGTACAACCTGCGCTCATTCAAATCCCTAGTGGGAAGTACAAACCGAACAAAGAATGATGAAGGCGTTCACGTGGTTTGGATTAGCGGCGAACTCAACAGCGCCTGGGGAGGCCGAGGGCTAGGAGGGCGCTTTCTTTGGAGGCAACGCATAAAATAAGAGTGAGGGAGGCAATACGTAAGATGATGCCATATATCCGTGCGTGCCGCCCTCCTTCTCCTCACCCTTCGCCAGATGCTCCTCTCCGCTTTCTTTCTGTCGTCGCTGTTGCATTCGGTCGTTTCTGGTTTCGCTCTTTGAAGAGTCACGCGTGTGAATTCAAGTGACCTCACATGGGTAATCGCTGTGGGTGTCGTTTACAGCTTTGCGGACAATTACCTTTATAACGCGGACTAGAGCCTTTTTTTTTACTGTTACCATTTAATGCAGTGTGTCGAAAATTCTTCGAGTGCTACGCCAGTGACGAATCATTACTAATGTTTTCGCTGCCGCACTTTTGCTGTTCCCATACCGTACCTACACGCTCCCGAGACAAAAATATTATGGTTCTGAACACACCAGGATGGTTACACAAAATCCGGTCAGAACGATGTAGTGACGACTTGACAAAACAAGACTCAGCCACTTTCCTTTTGTTGGAAATACAGTCGTGGCTCATTCTGACCAAGTAGTATCAAGACAGAAATATAATTCGTTTTAACCGATATTTGTTGTAATAGTACAGGTAAGAATACTATACAAAAATGCAATTTTTAAGGCTTAGAACCTACTATAAACGCGGTAAACCTTACCCTTCTCCTTGCTGCATTTCAAGCTCAATGAACTAGAACATGAATACGTGAAATTACAACTGAACAAAGTTCACTTGAGAAAACAGGCTTGTATTCTTATTTATTCGATGAAGGATACGATGTTCCCTTGGTAGCTACGCACAGCACTGATCAGATTGAAGTTTTCCACAGTGTCCACGAAAAAAGGCCTTTATACATCTACAGTTTCGTACTGCGGGGGCATTTTCATGTAGCTTCTCAGATATATGGTCAAGCATTTCTTCGTTATATACGACATCGCATGCGGTGTCGTGGATTCAGTTTCATCATAAGAGAATAAGTGACATTGAAATAAAGCGTGACCGACCAAAGTTTGTACTAAGCTCGATATAGCCTATATTTCACTATATCAGTGTTCGTTAAAACAAGTTTCAACTGTACCGTGAACTATAGAAACTATCTAGTGTAACACCAAGAAAATATCAAATGTTGCCTCCGAAATACGTATCTTAGACTACTATCTCGTGTAACTCCGAGGAAGTATTAAATGTTGCCTCCGCAATACGTATCTTAGACTAATCGTTGACTGCAGTGTCGAAATGGCGTAAGACGTAACCTGCGTTGACGTCTATATAGACCGGGTTTGATGCCAGTCGGTATATTTGAACGCAATTTGATGTACTTAAGATGTACATCTCACATTCCTTAAAAAGCAACTGGACGTTGATGCTTGGAAAGGTTGGTGCGTGATGCGAAGGAGGGCAACAGCGCGAAACTTGATGAGACAAGAGGCGGAGACGACGAACAAACAACGCTGTGTTTGCCACCTTCTCAAATTTTGTTCTGTTGCCCTGTTTTGACCTTGACGTGAAGCGTAATTTAGGAACGCATGGAAAGCGTGGAAAATGCGCTCGGTCGCGCGTCAAATAGTCGTGAGGGGTATACCAGAATTTCGGGCAGGATTTTTGGCCAGTTCTCGTGGTTACACTTTTAAAAGAGCTACGCCGGATTATATGGGGAAATTATTACATGCAGAAGCATGATTCTTCGTAGAAGAGAGCGCTGTCCGTAATTTTAGGAGTGTGTAAGCCATTTATCTTGCTATGGGCTCTCTTCCCACTTGTTTACGTATCAAAGTAAGCTGCTTCATGTAGCCACACTTTATAATGACGCGGCCGCTAAAGTACTGTACCACTCAGGCTCAGACTCGCTTGTGACAGTCTAAAGAGTTTTTATCCTAACCGTGACTAGTGTTGGGAGCCAACCTAGTTCAATACAGAAGTGCTTGAAAGCAGAAAACAAGCGGACCCTAGGCCATCAGTACGCGATAAGATGGAAACACATAAACAAGCCATTACCACAGCATGCTTGGTGGTGTGGCAATGTGTAGTTTTCATTCGACGGAAGAAGCAGCTCTTATACACTGTACCTATTTCGTGACAGGCCGGTCGATGCAGATCGATGCCTCCAAAGCACAGCACGGTCCAAGTCGTCGAGGAGCCGAGGTTCTTGCAGGGCCTGATGGTCTGGATCGCCAGTTCCGTGTCCGAACGGCCGTCGCTGTTTTTCGGGCAAGCATGCGTTCATAGAAAGCACCCACTCATTTGACTCTTGCGTGTGCTAGAGGCCTAAATATTCCAGGGTAACAGTTTAATTAACAAACTGCTGAGCAGCGGCGGTATTTCGGGAAGTTTAAACATCGGGAGTGCTGCTCACCCTTTGATCTGCTCTTCGCCTTCGACCCGGAGCGCCAACCCCATGTTAGGATCAACGGCTGGAGCAAGAATTTGGTACGACTGCCGTCGGCTAGGCCTCTGCGAACACTGTGTCTCCTGCACCAGCGCGCGTTGGAGGAATACAAGTGAACTTTGCATTGTAAGTGTAACTGACAGACTCTGGAAGCGTGTTTTTTAGAAGCAAAGCATCTCTTGCCCTCGGCTCTGTCATCCGTCCGCACCTCTCCCTCTCTCCCCACCAGCTGTGCGATAGCGCGCGCGCTTCTCCTCCTGTCCTACTGTCCTTCTTTCCACGCCAGCTGTGCGATAGCGTTCGCGGTGCTCCTACTCTCCCCCTCTCCACGCCAGCTGTGCGATAGCGCGCGCGCTACTCACCACCGCAGCTGCGCGATAAGCGCGCATGCGCGTCTTCTCTCTCATCTCCTCCTCTCCACTCCATCTGCTCTATATAATAAACCCGGTCCGCGCGCCGCTCCCTCAGTTGCTGCTTCGGTTGAATCACGCTGCGCCGTCCGGAGTTCCGTCATTTTCCATTATTTGGATACCCAATCCCGTGAGCGTTTCGGAACCTCCGAGATGCTTTGCATCAACTCAGGGTTTCCTCGCGGGAAGGTGGTATCATTTTTTTTTCGGACACATAATAAGGCGCTCATGATACGAATACAGGAAAGGAAGCAAGTCATCTAGAACACTAATAAAACCAAACGAGACTTACAGTTCAGCTGTTTTTCGGATGAATCTGCCATTTTTGGAAAAGGTTGCAATAGAGTGGAGAAAACCACACGCCCGGAATGGGGACCCAACCCACAACTTTCGAATGTCCCGCCTGAAGCGTCATTACTCGATTAGCTTAGCGATTGCATTGCTTGGCAACACTGTGACGATGCCGGGGTCTCCGAAGGCCGAGCGAGTTCCGATAGTCCAACACTCTCCTCGTGACAGCCGCGCTCCCTTGCTTTTAAGCATTCGCCTTCAAACATCAACCTATCACAAACACCCAGTGAGGCATATAGGCGCGTCGAGATGTGCTGATCTACGCGGGCGCCTGCAAACGCCAACATGAGCGCGGGACTGTTGAAAGCAAAGTATGCCTGCTGGGCCAGCAAACAAGATTGTGAGTAGACACCAGCATACCCGCTTTCTTTCGAGGTCCTTGCGGCGCTGGGCCAGGTTGTTCCGGAGTTCAAGGGAAAGACGCTCTTCCTTAGTTCCGCGTTCGGGCGACTGAAATGATGCGGAATTTAGGCAATAGTTTAAACATAGTCGTGAAATCAATGTACACAGCAAAGCGCTCGGAAATCACTTGCACTTCCGAATTCGCGAGTGATTAGGGACCGGAAGTAATGTACCTATACCGTATGCGACACGGATGTGACATAACTGTGATTGGCTTATGTTCAGCAGAGCATATTCCCATATTGTTAAGTTTTTATCTAGCTTCAGTGCGACTGTAACTACCAGTACTAATCTTGACTTCTCTATAATAATTGAAATTATTCATTCGCATGAAGCGTATCATTGTTACTGTCTCAATTTACATACTATGCTTGCTCTAATACACAACAAATTTCCAGCTTTTCCCTAAAAACTTACAGCATTTCGTCACTGTCTGTGTCTAACCCATTGTTTCTCGAGAAAAAAATAACCTGTATAAGAACACCAAGACGTCTAACCATTCAAAAAGATGTATATTGCGATAAAACGTAAAAATTATTTTTGAACGAAAGTTATAAGAGCAAAAAGTGATTGAAGCTGTCCATAATACTAAGCAGACATAGCGGACAGTTATTAACTTAAGTTCAAAATATATAATCCAGCTTGTAATAGGTAATTAGCCAAAGTAGAGTACAGTAGCATTTTATATTTGGAGCAACGAAGGCGCCCATAGTTGATCCAGGCACAAAAAAAAAGCTAGGGGACACGACAGCTAACAACCGTTTTATTACAAACTTGGCTGCGGAATAACGGGAACAGAGGGAGTATTCTGTAAAATAAATCGTGAAAAGAAGCAACGTCGGAAGAAAAAACTGGCAGTGATTATGCTTCCTCGGAATGCTGAATTCAGGCGCTCAAGAAAGATTCCCGTCTGTAAAAAACACCGCAAAAAAAAACCCTCTCATAGCACGCCAAGATGCGTCTCGCATATAGAGAGTACGGTCACACCTATAAAGTCATACTGCGTACGTAAAACGCCGCCATGGGGCGCACCCCCTCTCCACCGCATGTCCCCGTCGCAGGGTGAAGATGGGGTTACTGCTGGTCACTATTTACCCTCGGTTTCTCTGACAACCACTGCCAACTGCAGCTAAAACTCGATCCAACGAAACCAGACCTTACGCAATTCCCGATATAATGAGCAAATTCGGATTCCTTTGCAGGCGCCTATACGTTGCAGTGTTTTTGTGAACTCGAATTAACGAAATGGATTCAGCGTTATTCCCAATTTAACGAAACATTTCGATTTCCGCAAACGCTCAACAAATGCAAGAAGAGTAAGTCGCGCCCAGTTCCCGGAAACAGTTTCGACAGCATAACGAGGGGACAGCAGATCTGAGCGCCGACGCACACGTAGACGCTGACACGACGGAGGTTTTGGACGATGAAGAAATCCTGCGGTTAGTTGCCGACGCACGTGAAGGTGTCAGAGGATGCTGGTGACACAGAAACCACTAAAGCTCTTGTGCCCGCTCGAGGCTAGGTGATGGACGCTACTGACTCTCTCAGGCGCTTTGCAGGGACTTACGAAGGAACCGAGGACGCGTTAAACGCGTTTGCGTGCTACGGAAAGTCTGTCCGCCCAATGATAACGAAGCGCACGCAGGCGAATATCACAGGCTGCTTTTGTTTTCGAGGAACTAAATTTGTTGTCTCAAGCGTTTTACCGTTATTTTCACCGCGGACTTTTAGCGCGTTGCTAAATTATCGGGAGGCGAGTGCCGCGGCCACCGCCTTTACGATTTCATGGTAGCTGGTGAGATGCGCCTCCCTTTATAGACGTCGAAATTATAGAATCAACTGCTTCTAAAACGGCAGTCCCGATTTTACGAAGTTCTCAATTTAACGAAATATTTCGCGGTTCCCGGCGACTTCGTTAGATCGGGTTTAAGGTGTGCTGGTGTGTAACCAGTGCCACCTTGACTTGCCGAATGACGTGCGCACCTCAACTGCGTAGCAGACAGGGGGTCCGGTTACGCTCAGTGCGCCGCAAGCCTTTTTGGCGACGTTCCTCGGGCAGTCTTGGCTTCTCCTGTACCAAACTGCAGGAGTTCTCGCGTTGCGAGGTTGTTGTGGTATTTCTCGTCTCATGGCGCATACCCGCGCGGGGGATTGGCCAGGAATCGGGCATGAAGGGGCCAATGCGCCTGCTCACTACTTAAAAGCAGAGTTCTTCAATACATACCAGTTGTGAAACTCCGCTTCAGAATCCGGGTGGCGCAGGCCCATCTGCTCCTTTGAAGCTAAGGGGAAAGCGTACTGGCGCGCCCCTAGGAGACAAAAAACTGAACTTCGCTAAACTATTATTATTCAAACTTTTTCTGAAATAAAGCTTACTTTTTAAATGAAAAGATATTAATTAGGTGAAATTTACTTGTGTTTTTGCGGCTTTTCTTTTTGTGACTTATGGCAGCAGCCGCAAGCACTTGAGTACCACTTCAACTTTCTGCCGACAGACGACAGGGTAGTCAACTTGACCCGTGCTTGCCCCGGCGCAGGGGGACAACCGAATACTGGATCTTGATACATGGGGCCTATGGGAAGTTTTGCAACTGGTATATATCCAGTAACTCTGCTTAAAAGTTAAACAAACGTTAAGCAACACTGCTGCAGATGCGGCAACATGGCATTTTCGAACACACTTCTGCAGCTAAAAGCTGCGAAGCACATTATTTTTGATTCGTCTTCGGAAAGACGACAGTCGCGCGCAGCCGCAGAGCAAGGAGAAGAAGCTGAGACTACCACAGCAGACGGACAGCAAACGCATTAACAGCAAAATGGCGGCGCCTATGAACCTTCGCAGTATAAAGAAATGTCACATGATGCGAACTGACGGATGAGGTGTTTTCTTTTTTTTTGTCGAAATGAGCCAGCTCCATAAACCGAAACTGAGTCGGATAAAGCTACAGGGACAAGGGAATCTCGGCACCTTTCCCCTAAAAAAGGGCTGGCTACAAAATAGTTGAGATAGCGCCCTAAAAACTTGTCCGCAGATCGTAGTTCGTATCGAAAATGAGCCAAATCCATTTGCCCAATGGGAGTTTGCTTTTGGCTTGAGTGTTCAGACTGTTTCGTGGGCGTTTTCAGAAGTTTTTTTTTTTCTTGCGTTTCGGTGCTCGCTCATTATGAATTCAGACGGCAATTAGGAGATCGGCAAAAGATCTGTACCCAGATGTCAACGACGAAGTTAACGGAATAAGTGACCGAAATCAAACAGAAATGTGAAACAGTGATTTCTTCTCCCACGTTCCTACAAAATACCTCTGGTTATATTTTTTTTACTCCCACATTTACCGTTTCAGTAGTTTACTAAAGAGCCGCCGCTTGCAAGTTCTGGAAAATCCCCCCATCCGCTTCCCCGAGTTGAGAGTACGAACCTCTTCCTCAAGTTGAAGAATAAGATATGGGCAGCCTTCTGGTAGAGCATTTTGGGAATTCACGGCAAAGCAGTGAAGAGCTTGCTTACTTCGTTAGTGCCTTAAGGCGTGCCCAAGATAACTGTCCTAGGGAAGAACAAGAAAAGAGCCGCTAATGGTGCCAAGAGGACTCAACTGGTCTCCACGTATAGTAGTTCTACTGTTCTTAAGGCCTGTTGCATATTTGTAGTGCATTTTCCACCAAAACTCAATCGCATAATGCTTGAAAGTCAATTTAAACAAAGTTTTCATGAGAATGCAGCATCAAATTGAGTGTTTTCTTTCAATATGAGCCAAATCCAAACTTATCACCTAAATTTTGCTAAAATTGACGGCGTAATTTTCAATTACTTGTGGCCATAAACTTCCCCTAGCTGACATTTAAATTGTACCATATAATAGTTTTGACGGCGCTGCATTGAGGTCCGGTAACAAACTTCAGCTTGTTTTTCAAATTCGCGTTAGGTGGATCTGGCTCATTTCGAAAAAAAAACGCCTCGAATTATCCTTGGCGGCGCCATGGAACAGTAAGAGAAAATAGTGCCGATAATCTGTAACTTTATCTAGTGGCACTATTTCCACCTAACTACCTCTGGGGGGCCTCCTCTCTTAACTGCGAGTCAGTCGGTGTTGAGTGTAGCCCCGACGCACATCCCTCTCAGTGGAAATTTGGTGCGACCCCAGGGGGATCGGCGGGCCGACGATCGAAGATGATGGAAAGGTGACTGCTGGCTGGCTCATGAAATAACCCAAAAAAAGCGATATCGTAATACATGCGGCTAAGACGTGGACATTGCTTAAGACTCGTGGAGACAGAGTTTACCCGCCGCGGTGGCTCAGTGGCTAAGGCGTTGCGCTGCTGAGCACGAGGTCGCGGGTTCGATTCCCGGCCGCGGCGGCCGCTTTTCTGATGGAGGCGAAAAGCAAAAACGCCCGTGTGTACGAGATTTCGGCGCACGTTAAAGATCCCCAGGTGGTCAAAATTAATCCGGAGCCCTCCACTACGGCGCGTTAAACCCTACAATCAATCAATCAATCAGACAGAGTTTCCCTAGCCTAACCAGATTTTCCCTAGCCCTAGAGTTTCCCTAGCTGTGGTACGCAGGGAATTCGTTTCGTAGCTTACACATGATCAGCACCATCTGGGGTGTAAGCGGCGCGCCAGGTCTTACTGATGACCCACCTTTTCCCGGGAAATGTCCTGGCGCCTTATCCTGGTATTTTCGAATGTCGAGTCCAAGATTCGTGTCGATTCGTAGACACCAGACGCAGGGAACTGCGAGAAAGAAATATGCGCCCCTGCTTCAACGACGTGTTAGTTGTTATCGGGTCGTTTGGTTACGTCAAGGGACAGACCACTTTTGGCGTGGCGACTGAGTACCGCAGCTGTATTTGCTGCAAAGACGTAAATTCGCGCACGCGTTCGCAAAACCAGGCATTACCGATTCATCATACTTAGAACTAGAAGCAAATACATTCGAAGGGGGCCATCAACGGACGCTCTAATGGACAAACTTGGTGTGCACAGGAGGCCGTAACAGTCACCACCGTCGGTGCACCTACTACGCGTGGCCTGCTCAGCCGGCGAGCAAGTCTTCCTGCCAAAACGTTGCCAACGCAATGAGAAGTTGTTGCCAACGCAATGGAAGAGGGATCAAACACATTTTTTCTCGTGTTTCCCCGCCATCTTCAGGGAAGACACACCCTGCGTGTCCGCCTCTTTTCTCCTTGTCAATGTCGGCGCTGCTTAATTTTGAAAGTTCAGTCAGGGGTCGTCCTGCCTGAAGACAAAATTTTGATAGCCACGATGCGTATTTATAAGATTGTCCTTTCAAGGCACGGAAACAAAAACTGCGCTTACACACATATAAAGAGAAAGAACGCGAAAAAATTAGAATGAAAAAATGGACGGGGCGCCTCTATATTTTTCAGGCGAGGTGTGCAAGGTTTAGCGACAGTTCCCAAAATCGTAAGAACCTCCGTTTCCAGCGACCGCTACGGTTTACCTGAAAGGTTGTAGCCATCAAACTTAGAAGCATACGTCGCAAAAAATAGCGGATATGCAGACGAAATGACACGCATATCGATGGGTGTGGAAATCGGGCAATGTCTCCCCAGAGCACGACTATGGCATTGGGTTACGTGCGAGGGGAAGGCTGGCGGAAACGCTGAGCTTCGCAGTTGACAAGGCAGCGTCAAATGCTGCAGATACTTTGTTGTTGCACTCCCACCATACGCCGGTCGCGACTACTCAGCACTTTTGGGGGGGCCACTCATCCATTACCCCCTACATTAAAAACAACAACGCCTGTCTCTCTCAACGTCTACGCAGTTCATTACAATAAACACTTATTGCGAATTAAAAACCACCATAGTTTCTCAGGTAAAGGAAAACACCACAGACAGATTACCATGGTTTAGTCACAAGAGGTCTACTAACATGTTTCAAAGGTCTTTCGGTCCAACAAAAAACAAAAAAACAGGCATTGACCCGTCACCTGCAACGCCACTGAACGTGCACGTGAAGTTGCTGGCCGACCTGTAAGCGCAAAGGTTACCGGAACAAAGAGCAGGGAGTAGAGAAAAAAAAGAGAAACATCTGCACGCTATGGGGCCAGGTTTCTGGGAACAAGTAGCTTCAGCGCGTACAACTTAACAAGAAAAACTAAACTTAGTCTGGTAAGGCGACACAGCAGAGAAACCCTTCTAACCTGTTTTTTTTTTTTTTTTTGCACCCGCGCTTCCTATTGAGAATTTCTCCCGTCCATCTTCGTTTTCGTTTCTGCCCGCTATCTCTTCTATCGTCCCTTGCAAAGAGCCTCTCTCGATATTCTAAATTGCGCGATCAATTCCGCGAGCGAATGGTCTTTGTGACTGGGCGCACTAATGCACCCTGCAGTACCCGCGTACGCGCGCCCGCTTTCAGGGTCTCTTCTTTTTTACTTCTATTTTTCGAGACCCACCCACAGCCATTCCCCTCCGTTAAACGTTGTCCACCGTTCGCTTTTGTTTTTTTCGTACCTTTTTTCGCTTTTAGACGGCCGAGTTCCGCCAGCACGTCGCTGCCCACTTGTTTTATTAATGCCCGTGGCCTCTGTTTCGTAATTTTCGCGGCACTCTATACGCTGCCCCTCTCTGGCCTTCCCCAACTACGCTGTCGACCCTTCTAGGAAGGGGAACGACCGTCCGTCGTCGCCCGGTCGTGGCAGCGCTTTGGGAAATGGAAAGCGGAGAAGAACGAACGGCTACGCGCAGTCAGCCGCGTAGACTCGAGGGGCGCCGGCACAAGAAAGTTCTCCGGGCTGAGCAGGGGACGTGGAACAGTAGCCGATCGCGAAATTAGAATAAAGAAAATATCGTCCACGTCATCGAAGCCTGGCTATTTTCAGGTTACAATTATGCCAGTTGGCGGATCCAGACGGGGGAGGGGGGGGGGGGGGGAGGGGGTCCGGACGTCCACACCCCCCCCCCCCCTAATATTTCATTTTATACTCCCAAGAAGATGTCTAGTCATTAGGATGTCTAGAAAATGTCTAGAAAAAGTCTAGTTGATTTTTATACTTCTTGTGTTTGGCTTGGCGAAATTGTGGTGAATAAAAAGGTTACTACCTTAGCCCTCCTTATCATCATCATCATCACTGATAGAAGCTGACCTCCGCCCAGAAAAAACCTGGATTCGCCCCTGATTATGCCTTCATCAGATGGTTCGTGCGGCGAGGCAGCATACAACGTAAATCGATCACCCACATGGAATTTGTCCCGGCTAAATGCTGCTGGGGCTCGATTAATAGGGCCTGGAATATAACATTAGCCCTGCAATAGAAAAGTAATGTTGCACTCGAGGGAAAGGGGAGGGTGTCATTTTATGAATGCACGATTGATCCTGGAGTGCCTTAGACTGATGCTGGAAACCCGACTGCATCCTCGACCGTGAGTGTTGGTTACTAAAACTGAGAAGAATATTAAAGAAAAATAAGTCCAGAGAAGAAGGGCGAGAGTAGAATTCGCCGCCGCGGCGGCCGCTTTCCTGATGGAGGTGAACAACAAAAAAAGCCCATGTGATGGAAACTTCGGCGCACGTTAAAGATCCACAGGTGGTAAAAATTAATCCGGAGCACTCCACTACGGCGCGCCTCATCGCCTGCGTTGCTTAGGCGAGTTAAACCCTACAATCAAAGTCCAAAAAAGAAGTTTAAAGAGCAAGAATATAGCACGTCCGAGGGGAATTCATTACTAGTACTCGTTGAATGCAAATGTATCAACTACTGCCGAATTTATGTGCGCCGAGTTAAAATCACTCTTCGTTGTTATCGTTATTACGCTCATAATTAGGTGGAGTTACGGGCCGCAACCTAACCTTCATCGGCAACAATACAGTCCATTTTTCGTTCGAACACACCTATTCATTCTTGTTCCTATCAATGTAAACTTCAGTTTCGCTTTCCGTGTTTATGCTCGATGCGGCGAGGGAGAAGACATACTTGAGCCAATTGTGTTCGGTCTTCGTATGTCGTGGCGCTAGCAGCGACTAACCGCATTCGCACATTCCTTGATTATACGTATACGCCATAACGTGTCCAGTGTTCCGAATTGCACTTTGGAGAAAAACCATCAAGGAGCACGGAGGGTCAATTGCCCATACCCACTTGAGCTTTGGTTCAGCCCAACTTGCCTTATGGAAGGAAGGATGATGGGGAGAACGTTTAGGATAAAAAATGAGCGTCTTTTTGGGGGGAAGAAATCCGGAAGAAGTTACGGATCAAATTAAGAAAAGAATCCCGTACCATCTCTACTGACGTGAAACCTGTAGAGGGGCGAAGCAATCAGTGTATAAGTGTGTTCTTGGCGCTTTGGCATTTTTGCCCACGGAGATGAAACCATGGGAGGTTGAGGTATACAGATTTGCTGTAAAAATCTATTGTCTTTGAAGAACGTAGCATTCCAGCGCGAGGCGTTGGGAGATGAGTGTCCCGATTTGTTGTATTAGTGGGCTTACGTTTTAGCGCGAGGCGTTGGAAAATGAATGTATCGCCGTTTAATACCGTGGCTGCATGATACTACAAAGACACGAGACGACGACGACATGAGACGCCGACAGCCTGAGCACCTATGGGGTTTCGCCCTTAAAAAAGCGGGGTTCGGGTGGACGTGCAATGCTGAGAACTAAAAACCGGTGGACAATCAGAGTGGCGAGGGGAAAGGGGGCTAGAACTAGTGTTATATATCACTCACTGTAAGGGTGCCCTCTTCGGTGACTGTCGATGTAATGCTACTGGAGTTCTTCCTCTTGTGCAACATATTCGTGTATGCTCTCGTCTCTCCCCCTCTTTCATCTCCGCTTTCTTCCACCTCCTATTCACCCCCCCCCCCCCCCCCCCTGTTTGGGTTGTAATTAGAAAATATCCCTGCGGCCCCAACTGTACCGAAAGCTTTGCGCGCGCCAGAAGTACAATTCCACAAACTTGAAGACAGCGTTGGCGCGTAGAAATGCCTACAAGTTTCTGCAGCCTCACGTGCACCTTAGATAAGTTAAACAAAAATGGACCCAACAAAATGTTTCTTTCTGAAAAAGCGAATGTCACAAGTAAATAATTGTTAAATTATTTTGCCTAAAGTTTCAGCCGCACAAGCTAATCCTACGTTAAAGAATGGGGCTGGCATCGGATTTTATTCCCTAAACTTGCCACGCGCTGCTGGGTGCGCTTGGCGCTTGGGCGTGTGCAGCGCAGTCGTTGAATGCCGTGTGGGTTTCGTGAACCGTTAAACATCCGGTAACACAAAGAAAGTTTTAATAAACAGAGTCTGCGCTAATAGCTGTGCTATTCGAACGTGCCGCAAATGAACACGCCGCAAACGAAGACCCTGGAATGACGGGAGTTTAGAGACTGAGCGTGAAATTGCTTTCTTAATTTTTCCCGTGTGGGTGATCTTTTTTTTCCGTTGGCAGCTAAACAGAGCCGCTAGTAAATCGGGCGTACGGCCATGTTAGGGTCAACCCAAATGCCTTAGACTTATATGGCAGGTAATATGTTCCTCGCTTTTTTCCTCCTCCCACCGCACCTGCCTGAACGGGACAATGTTAATCTCAATGCAAGATGTATCAAAGCAGGACTAATTTGATCTTTATAAATCATACAAAACCCAAACAGTTCTTTGAATTTGTTCGCAACTGCTACCAGTTTGTTTCCTACCTGCCTTTAAATTTCAAGGAATAAAGTTCACCTTAGAGTAATTTTCCATGAGTTGCTTTAGAGGCCACGTAAAGTATTGTTTCAATAAGACTCCCCCGCACTTAAGCTAATGCGCTCATTCGATACTTTCGCGACTTCAAAATTAAGTTGACGAAAAACATGAAAGTAACCAGATCCTCAAGGCCAGACAGAGTAACAAAAAAGTAGCATCAATACTTCATCAAGCACTTATCGAGCAATTGATGATAACGCCAACGAATAAGAGAGCGGTACTCCGCGATGTATCTCAAGTAAAGCATTCCCAACCATGACGTTCAAAACGTTTAAGGAAACTCAAGTTTTGCATAAAAGATGCACGATGTAAGTGCTCCAGGCTATTAACGTTCAAAAAGTAACATCGAGAAACATGGGCAGTGCCGACCAATTTTCGAGCCCTCACGTGAAGCAATGAATATCTGCTTTGCCATCAGCGGTGGTGAGATTAAAGTTCCGTCATAAACCATTTTCAACATGGCCCCAACTTTACACGAGCAGTTAACTCCCATTTCGGACGCAGAGCTTTTCCTAATGATACAGTGAGCTTCCATTAAGAAAATTTTTCCACCGTAGAATCAGGTTATAGTAATTCCGAGTGTAGCAAGTTATTCGCAGTGGTAAATCACACGACCGATCGAACTCTCACTCCAGTTTTTTAAATGAATACTTCTAGTATACTACAAAAGAAAGAAAATTGTTTATCGCAAACACAGAGATGATTTACGCAGGAACTGTCGCAAATACTTTCTAGCTGCGGTCACTGCCCACACTTCACGCTTTCCCGCTTCATTTTGATCATGAAGAAGCTCTCATTGTAGTAAACATATATATCACTCTGCACCGACTTTTATGGTGCAACAGGATCCTACTATGCAAGCAGTTCTGCTGCTGAGCCCGAGGGTGCGGGTTCGATTCCCGGCCACGGCGGCCGCTTTTTTGATGGAGGCGAAAAGCAAGAACACCCGTGTGTTCGAGATTTCGGCGCATGTTAAAAATCCCCCAATGGTCACAATCAAACCGGAGCCCTCCACAACGGCGCGCCTCATCGCCTGTTAGCGTCGGTGCGTTAAACTAATCAATCAATCAATCAATCAATCAATCAATCAATCAATCAATCAATCAATCAATCAATCAATCAATCAATCAATCAATCAATCAATCAATCAATCAATCAATCAATCAATCAATCAATCAATCAATCAATCAATCAATCAATCAATCAATCAATCAATCAATTAATCAATCAATCAATCAATTAAACGATCAGTCAATGAAATGATCAATCAAATACTATGCAGGTAATCTCCAGGCTGTGCCGTTATCCCGACCGTCTGTATTCGATGTCTTTTTTTTGGTGCGGATTAAGGCATAATATCGTCTCTTTTTGGAACCGCCAAGGAGCCTCTTCAGATTTGGTACCAATCTACGGGGTAGAACAATTATTGACGCTTACTACTACTTTTGAAAGGATCCCCGTGGGTCGCCTTCACCACAGCGCTCCAGAATAACAAATATAACTGACCTAGAGTGCAAATTCGACGAATTACTTGGCCGAGCATTCGATCTGAGTGAAAAATGGCATGTGCGAGGGACATTGTGCAATGCGAAACGCCATTCACGCCTCGCGTGTTGTCCCTCCACACTTTCATTTCTTTTTGAGTCAAATCATATGTTGGACTTATTCATTCTCCGAATTTACACACTTGATAACTTCAACTGGTCATTCTGGAGCGTTGTGGTGAAGGCAGCCTATTTAGAGTGTACGTATAAAAAGCGGTCTTGTGTTTGTTCGTGAGTGTATGCGTGTGTGCCGGTGTGTAGCCGTGTGGGTGAACTGGAGTTCGGAGGCCTAAAAAACTGTTTCGGGTTCGTTCTTGTTGCCCCAAAAGTTACGGTGACACCCTCCACCCATGCAGCCAAATCCTAAGCTGCCGCCGAAAATCCTTCTCGTCATTGCGTTCGCCCTCTCCTTTGGGCAAGGGGCTAAAGGTTTATCTCCATTTTTGTCATCATCGTCTTCGTAGACGCTTGGATAGTCGACCAAGACGATGGCGTAGCTTTCTCCTCATTTCCCTACGCGTTACGTCTCGATTTTTTTTGTTCGATATGCCTGTCAACTTGTACTCAGATATGCACAAGCACGTGCACACACACTACGAATGGCCACAGAAAATACGAAAAGGAAGGCGGGATTTTTTCCCGTAGTAGCACCTCTTCACCTGGACTGGTGCGGCAGGACGGCCGAAATTCGCAACAGTTTCCGCGTAAAAAATTCACTGCAGCCTCCCAAAACCTTTTTTTTTTTTTTTTGCGGAAACACCATAACTGTTTGCTGAACAAAGCAGAGAAGTCGCCTCAGCCGCGAAAATAGCGGCACAAAGCGACCAAGCTTTCGACAAAAGAAGCCCGGGCGGCATTCTTCAACTGCCAAGAGACTGAACGCGAGCACGCAAGGCACGCCAATCAGCGTAAGCGCAAACACACCCGCCAGCCCACACAGCCACAAAATCAAGGGGAACCGAAAGGAAGGCTTGGTAGAGCAAGCGTCGTGCCCATCGAAGCGAAATTGCTCACTTGTGCGCCCACGGCGCGTTAATTGATTTATGTGGTCCATCAGCGTAGCCCGTCCTTGAGGCGTGCTACGCTGAATAATCGCTTTCTGCCCGTCAGGTGGAGCGTGACTTCCCAGAAGCTCATCAAGCTCTTTCCCCTTTGCCCTCACACTCGGTTACTGCGTTTGGGCCCATTCTCTCTCTCTCTCTCTCTCTCTCTCTCTCTCTCTCTCTCTCTCTCTCTCTCTCTCTCTCTCTCTCTCTCTCTCTCTCTCTCTCTCTCTCTCTCTCTCTCTCTCTCTCTCTCTCTCTCTCTCTCCCTCTCCCCCTCTCTCTCTCTCTATCTCTCTGTCTCTCTCCCTCTCTTCGCGTATGCCTCCCGCGCCCCGGCCTACCTCCCGCGCCCCGGTCTACTCATCGTCTGCGTCGCTTTTACATAACCCTTAGGCGCGCCATACTTCTACGATGATGGTCGAACCAATAACAGAGCGACAGGCAGACACTCACACGGGTGATTCTAAGGCCTGTTCTTGTGTCGGGGGTGTTACTCCGCACTTCCGTGCACGGTTACGCTGCGTTCGCGCGATCCTTTTGCTTTCGCTTTTTTCTCGCGAGTTAAACGCTCCATCGGATGACAGGCCTCGCGCAGCTGAGCACGCCCGCTGTTTGCGCCTTCCGTTGGAGACGAAGCCGAGCGTGAATGCTTGGAAGCATTGGCGAAAGGGAAAGCTCTTGTTGACCGGGCGTGACAGACGTGCCTCACCGTCTGAAGCACGCTACGGGAGTGGGGGACAGGCAAGGAGCGGAAATTGGCAGCTAAGTGCGACAGAGAGCCTTCCGCGGGAGGAGTCACTGTTTTGTGGCGCGAGTTTTTTGGCGCAGGCATGGGGCGAGCTGGGACTCGACATCGAAGCTGCGCCCTCTTGCTGCGCGTACTTTTGAAAGAATGCTGTTGGAAATGCGTGCGTACGATGCTGCGCAACGTTCGGTAACAACTACATTTCATCTCTGAAGCTCTGGCTATGCGCGTTCCGTGGTAACTTCAGCGGCCTGGAGAAGGGAGCCGTGTAGGTGCGCATTTGGACCTCTGCGTGCAGTGCTTATACTGCACTCATAGTGCATATAGTAGAAGCACTCACCTAAAGGCAGCTTTTTAAACTACGTTTATTACTACAGAGGGCAAGAACTGCTTGGCTACCGTCCTTCTTCGGTTTCTTTGCGTCGGTCAGTGTCAGAAACTCGGATTCTTTGCGTCGGTCAGTATCAGAAACTCGGTTTCCTTGCCTCGGTCAGTATCAGAAACAAACAGATTTTTATCAAGATGGAATAATACTAACCGATAACTCATCCAATACTCAATACCATAGGACCCTTTTGATCCCTGACCCTGTTTGAAGAATTGGAGGTCGCCTTTGAGTGCTTTCTATACTAGGCTACAACTTAAAAATGGCGACATGATGATGATGTTGATGATTGATAATGGTATCCATTTGTAGCGGGGAGATGGCGCGTCATCTTACCAAAAAATACTAAAAAGAAACCAACACACCTATGTTTTCCACTCTTCATTTAATACTAGCCCAGCTTAGGTCAGGCAAAAAAAAACGTATTAGGCACAAAATACTTATTTTTTATGTTACAGGTTGTAGCTGCCCTAGGCACTATTCCCCTCTCTGCTTTTCGTCCACCACCATTCTAATCTTCTTTCGTCGTCTCGACAGCCCTGAAGTTAACTCCCTCTGTACTACCCTTAAATCCTAGGGTTTCTGGAAGACGAATATTCCCCTCATCTGGACTTGGATGGATACCCTCGCATCCTAATACTATGTGCCGCATAGTTTGTTTCTTTGCCGCAGACCACGCATACCCCATAGTTTTGTGTATACTTCCCCAGAAAGCTCTTAGTTCACCAGCAACCTGCTCGAGCCTAAACACGCAAAGCAATAATTTTCCTTTCCGATGCCTAATTTCTCCGCCTCAGCAACAGAATTTCCCAGAACCAAAAAGTTTCCCCAGCGCCTTATCCCCGCAGGCGGCTGTTCTTCCGCGTGGCGCAAATAGCGCGTTACTGCGAGTGTTCTGACTGTTACACGAGTAGCTCGCATGACTTTTTGCTCATAATCTGCTCATAAACCACTGCAGCGACAACAAGTAAAACCTAGATGATAACAAGCAGACGATGTAAGCATTAAGCTAATTCCCTTTCAAAACACCCGCGCACTTCGGCTGAGTGATACCCTACATGAGCTATTGAGGTTCCTAAACTGCACCAGAGTAAAGTCACGCTTTTAATTTCGGGTCGACATACCCGTGATCTGAAATTCAACACAGCCAACCTACAATTAGTGCACAAGAAAAATAATGATCGGTAGATGTTCGATATTACGCAGTGTCTAGAGTGCCATCCGACGGCACTCCAGCTGATTGTTTCAGGTATGGGTAGTGTTCCGTCCGACGACATTCGAATATCTAACACTAGGCTGGCACCAGCCAAAGAGTCTGTCGTTGTAGTGTAAAGAATCCGTCTTAGCTTCTTGATCCCTAAGTCGACGGTTCGAGACTGGCTTTTGCCTCGGTTGTTTTTTTTTTTTCATTATTTATTTGAAGTGTACTTTTTATGCCTTAGATTAGTTTTGGTGTTTTAAATTATTTCTTTGTGTGCGTTAGGTTATTGTGTTATGTTTAGGTTAGATTGCCTAGCTTTGCGTTATCTAGAGCGATGTACTGCCAGACGTGGCAATTTCGTTATAAAACGCCGGTGGACGTCGATATAGTGGAGTGCTTATAATACCGTCGGACGGCGCTCGGCCTTGATATTGAGGCAGAGCTCTCAGTAAAAGACATGTTTTCGACCAGAAGTGTGCCGCTGAGGCAACGGTTTTTATAGGTGCAGGGACTCGCGTATGTGACACTGATAGCCCGTAGACGCGATAACTGATTGCATTCTTTCTCGTTAAGCGGGACTCACCTGATTACGTTCCTATGGGACCTACGAATACGTGACCCACGGGCTTAAAACGCATCGTGCGCAATACGACAAGTTTTATAAAGCCATCTAAGTGTACCTAACGGCCTAGTTTGTTGTTCCTTTTAGAAACATACCCTATCTTTACTAAAATAAATAACGAGGAATTCATTTTAGCTAGCTGTCATTAGATGGCGCTAGCGGTCGTCCATGCGACATTTTTATTTTTTTTATTTCAGCACAGTAGTGACGTATGTCTAAAGTAGGCACACCAGGCCGTTGTGCACATGTACAAATACTTTTAAAGATTTTCGCATTCGTGCAGGATGTTATTTTTTAAGGCCGTGTGTCACGAACTAGTAAATCATATGGGAATATTAACGGGCTAGTCCCCCTTAAAAAGTAAGTTTATGCAACTGAGACGGCGGCTCTGCGGTAAGTCCAACGCGGAACGTGCAGCCGGATCATAAACGCGTGTTTAGCAAACACTGTAGGTGACAGCCGCGTGATTTCATGAAGCACAGTGTGACGAATAGGCGGTGTATCTCTTAGGGCACGTGAAGAAATCTTGTGCGCGAGAATAAAAAAGCTTGTGCTTTTGCCACAGGCGCGCTCTGTTTACCCAGAACACGGTTTATCATTTAACGAGAAATTTACTCCGCTAAATGCCTCAAAAATATCTCCATTAGGAGAGTTCATAAAAGACTCCCTTTAAGGGGTGTAAATAAAACTCCGTTTACGGTGTGCTCTAGAGCGCAAGGAGAGTTTATAAACCACTCCCTTATATGGGAGTAAACAAAACTCCGTATACGGATTGCGCTAGAGGACAAGCCATTTACTCCAGATCCGGAGTATTTCCGGTTAGGGTGTCTTATTTTGCATAGCCTTTCAATGAACCGCATCCCTCTTCACAAGTGTTTCCCCTTTCGGGTCGCACTCCGCCTCTGACCTGTGAGTCGGCCTCATCCTCGCCGGCCTTCAGCCTCCGTCGCTGCCGATACCGCCGATACACGGTGCGCACCCTCAGCTGCTGTTCCTCCTCGCTGTCATCATTCTGCGTGCAAGAGAGCCGCTTGACGTCTACCAATTTAGGAACTCAGTATTAAGTTCTGCTAATTTAAAGCTACTAATATAACAACATAATAAATAAAGTTAATATTAGGAAAAGAATTTAAAGAAGAAATTATAAAGCAGAAAACTAAAGTAATGCTCAATAGCTTCGGGAGAGCACAACGGCTTGAGATTGGAGGCGAGGCAGAGGAAGGGGTAAGCGAATATGTCTACTTAGGCCAAGTAGTGAATCAGGATCCTAACCATGAGGCAGAGGTAATTAGAATAATAAGAATGGGGTGGAGTGCATTGGGAAGGCAATTCTGATAATGAATGGCAGCCTATTATTGTCCTTGAAGAGTGAATTGTTTAACAGCTGCATCTTACCGGTACTCATCTACGGGGCAGAAACTCGGAGGCTCACTTAAAGGGTTCAACCTAAATTGAGGACGACTCAGCGAGAAATGGAACTGAAGATGATAGGTGTAACAATAAGGGACAAGAAGAGAGCGGAGTTGGTTAGGGAACAAATACGTGTTAAGGACATATTAGTAGAAATTAAGAAGAAGAAATGGGCGTGTGCAAAGCATGTAATGCGAAGTCAAGATAACCGTTGGTCATTTAGGGTAACAAAGTGGATCCCTAGAGAAGGCAAGCGGGGCAAGGGGGCGGCAGAAAATTAGATGAGCAGATGAGATCAACAAGTGTGCAGGGATAAATGGGTCGCAGTTAGCATAGGACCAGGATAATTTGAAATATATGGGAGAGGCCGTTGCCTTGCAGTGGGCACAGACAGGCTGATGACGATGATGATGATGAATTTAAAGAAGAAAGGATAACTAATCTTAAACCTATATTTCTAGGTATAATTAAAGCTTGATCGAAACGCAATTGAAGCACAAGTTTGCACGAAATGCGGGCACCTGCTTAAAAATTTAGCGCAATGGGCAGAATGGACACGATGACGTGCCGTTCTGCTGCTATGCGCAGTCTGAGGGATTGATTCTATGACATTTCTCGTATATTTCAGTAGGGCAGCGCATCTTTAAGCAACAAGATCAACGAAGTAAATGGGCCGGAATCGCTGAGAGAGCCAAGCATAGCCTGTGCTCAATTGATATCAACAGTGTGGCCTGTCCATGGTTGCGACGGTTTAGGTATTATATGTAAATTTCTATGCCGCTTGCAACGATGTGGTGACGCTATCCACTTCACATAATGTGTTAGTGTACCCATATGGGTGAGACCGCGTTTGTGTTGCCGTGAGGACCACTTGGATTCCCCGATTTAACCGACGCACATACGTAGACACAGTTCAAGTCGACTTTTTGGTTGCCTCGGAACCGTGAGCAGGCATCATTTATTCACGTAATCACTAAACAATGTGTTTGTATATATAATTGATTTTCGCGTTTCTGTGGTTCACTTTATTGTGTCTGTGTAAGCGTCTTGCTGCAGTGTGCCATTTAGTTTGGTTTCAACATGAATTGATTATGTTGTTGCCAATGACTGTGAATATTTTCGGCTAGATTGATTCACATACCTATTTTTGTTTTTCCTCTTGTATGAGTGTTCTAATTTGTTTTATAAATACATTAGGGTGCACGGACCCTATCAAGCCACTTCTGTTGGCGTTTTGCCCGCGCTCCTGGTATCTGTATTATAGTACATCTGTATTTTGATGCCGAATAAACTGGACTGAAAACTTGACAACATTTGCATGGCGATAGTCACAAGAGACATTTTCAGAGCTTTGGCAGGACCGACATGGACAGACACAGCCGAACAAACATTGTGTCCATGCGAATAAAAATTACAGGCCCCCTAATGTCGGTATCGCGCCATTATTTCTGGTCACTTCGTCAGTTTCAAATTTCCGAACAAGCGCTCCCGGTGGGTGGATGAATCAGCCGCTGAATGTCTTCTAAAAGAGTGGTCTCGCTGGGATGTCTTTTCTAACTCATATTACTGCTGCTTGCCTCTTTTCGTTTTTATTATTTTGTATGGCATTTTGTTATTTTGTTTCTAAGTTGTGTTGTTGCAGGTATTTGCTACCCATTTCATCTTTTGCTTTTCATTGACCCTTACACATTTTTTATAAACATTTTTTCCGACTTTTTGTTTTTCCTTTTTTGTCCCGCTATTTTTAAAATGGACTCTGGGTATCTGTAATCTCCTCGGCCCGTTTTGGCGGAGCATCTGAGTATATTACTTTACCGCGGAAACAATACTTGGCTTGGTTGGTGAAAGTGAGCATCCAGCTGGCGTCCAAAATAAGTAGTCCAGAAAAAAAAAACACCTTCCACACGCATAGTACGATAGCTAACAAAAAACCCGTGGCGGGGAGTAAAATTGAACCCAGGTACACGCAGTGACGAGCAAGTGAATGAACTGCTCTTTAACACCAAAACAAAGAGGAACACTGTCTTCGAGGTGATGATCCAGAGAAGGCCAAGAAAGGAAATGAAACGCGCAGAACAAGCGCGTGCGTCTGGTTTCGACGTGAGATATTGAAACATGCCTCTGTGAACCCATTAAAATGCTATATGGCAAGCTGGCCTAAGGCACGTGGTTTGAACTTCTGGTATAGAAACAAGGCATCGTGTTGTGATAGAAGTTGCGCCAAGGTCGATGGTATCTTGATCGTCTGAAGTTCAATCAACCGCACGCTTTCACGTTCTCGTTTGAAAAAAACATGCTTAGGGTCCTCTCCAACATTTTTTAGTGAAAAATTGATTTCTTTACGCTTAGGCGCCAGTATCACAGTGAATCGGTGTGCTGACCGTATAGACAAAGTAACCCAGGCAGCACAGAAAACGTGGTCCTTCTTCAGCCGATACTTGACCTGTTTGGCCATTGGCGAAGTTTGGACTGCCAGAGAACTTATGTTCTTTGGCATGCATTTGGTCACGAACTTAACGCATAGAATTTTCTGAAACAATTGCACCGGGAACTGTAATGCTCATTACTAGGACGTCAACTTATGGTTTTCTGAAGGCATTTTTTTAGGTTCTATGGCAGGCCCTTTAAAACCACACATTTTTTTTTGCCTCGGATGTGCTCCGATCACTGTTGGACAACCGACGAGCACGGCTACTATGGCGGCATGGCACAAGACGCCCTGAGTGGAGCCATCACGTTGGGGTGCATGCTCCGTGCATTTTGGTTACCAACTGACTCAGCTGGCGCGAACCACCAACCGACGTAAGAACGAAAATTCCCGCATGAAGGCTCCGCACTTAAAAAAGCATCATGCAGGCTCCGTAGCGCTAGTAACAAGCACCCAAGGCATTTTATTATTTTCCAAGTACATCACCGACAAGTGGTACGACCGGTCATTTTCAATTTATGTTATTATTCTGCCATTTGGAAAGAAAAGCCTGTGATACAACACTACATAGAGGAAGTGACAACTCGTCTAGTTGGTATTGGATTTGGAACACCTTGATGGTGGCGCACTCATACACGGACACTAAGAAAGAGACGACAAACCACATCACTGACTCACAAGGGTTTGTTTTATTAGAACAGACACACATTTAAATACTACAACCTAAACCCTTGTGACTACACATCAAACAAAAGTCACAATCCATCGTGTTATCTCCTAAACGTGACAGGCAGGAACGAACTGTGCGAATGAAGGCGCGTGTTTTACATTTACATTTACAAGCACAACACCCCATTTTTTTGTAATATATGCCTCGATCATCTCGCGGGTCGATAATCTCGTAGGAGACAATGATACTATCCGTGCACAGGGATAAAAGTTGCCCCGCGAGAATATCGGGGCATATAATACAAGAAAAAAGAGGGTGTGGTGGTTTAGTGTGCCCTTAATTCATTTACATGAAAGAGAGTTTGAATTTTTAAATCGCTTTCTATAGCGTAAATGTAAGACACGCGCCATCATTCACAGACTTTGTTCTTGCCTGTCACGCTTTGGAAATAACACGATGGATTGTGACATTTGTATGATGTGTGGTCACATGGGTTTGGGTTGCAGTATTTAAATGTGTGTCTGTTCTAATAAAAAACCACTTGTCAGTCAGTGGTGTGGTTTGTCGTCTCTTTCGTATTGTCCGTGTGTAAGTGCCCTACCAGCAAGATGCTCTAAACCCTATAGATATAGCAAAAAGTTTCGCTGGCCCGCCTGAAAGCGTAGCACATCAAGTAGAGCACAAACGAAAACTCTGGATTTCGTAGCTTCTTTCCACCGTAGAGCACGTTACGCAAGGAGCACCAACTCACCGCAGGCGGTGTCCGGTGCTGCTGCGACTCTGGCGACCCCGTGACGCGGCGTGCGGGCAGCGTCACAGCGCTCGCTCCCGTCACGCAGTAGGGCAGCGGACAGCCGGCAAAGAAGGAGCGCTCGGAGACGATGACGCGGGTGTGGGCGTCGCTGGCAGAACGCGTCTCGGACACGGTGCCTCCGAGGATGCACATCTCGTCCCCTGGGGGAGAAGTTGAAATCGAAGTCACCATAATAACCTCAACGCGCTCACAATCAACGGCTTTCGCTTCGCACTCAACAAAATGAGCCCGTATGATAACCATTCTTGCGTAAGAAACGACATTTTAGTTGAGTAAAGCGTCTAGAACAACACCACTTCCCGGTAAATCGACTTAACGTAGTATGTGGTCGCTTTCCCGGCAGCTCAGCCTTGGGTTTGCTGTGTTTTTTCGCTGAGTTGAACGAGTATCGTCGACGTAATTACACGCGGCCCTTATTGCAGCGCAAGGCGATTCTCAGATTTGAATGCATGGTGCAGTAGCGTCCGGTGGCGGCACACATAGGTCCGTAGAAGGTATCAGCAAACACGATGTCAGCAGCCGCCTTAAGCATTCCTTTCATAGCGTCAGCGGTACTAGGCTTGCCCTGCTGGGTTTCGCGTTGCTGTAGAAGAAAACCCCCAAGCGTGCTTCACCCGTGACTGACGCGTTACGCAGTGAAGCTCACCCACGAAGGTGTTGCAACCAAGGAGTTTAAAAAAATTACAATTTTTTTAACCTCCTTGGTCTCGAAGAAGGTTTTTCGATAGATGCGAAATACCAAAAAAAAAAGAGGATCCGCGAGTGATTCTTACATGAATGCGACTGCATGCGACACAGTAGCGCGTCACATTTCCTAGCGCATCCCGAAAAGTGCGATGTGATGGCGTTTACATGTAGTGCGTTACCCCAGGTGCGATGGTGGCGCCATACGATGTCGCGCATCGAAGGAAAGCAGCGTTTCCGCACTTTCGGTGCTTTCGGCGTGGTTAGTTCGCGTTTTTTTTTTTTCGCGAATCGCATGGTTTGGTGTCTCACACCCGATTAAAATGTTTTTAAATGCAAAGCGGCGTTTTCATGCCTTTCTGTTGTTGTGGGCGTAATTTCTAATGCGATGGGGTCGCGTTTACATGGACTTCGAAAGTCGACTTACGCATCTAAATCCACCTCTGTCTGGCGCCTTAATGTGACGCGCTTTGCTAGCGTACCAGCTCCGTTTACATGGATGCGATGCGCTTGAAAGTAGATGCGATGCAATGCGATGCGCCACTTGCTGCATTTGTGTACACGCGGCTTAAACCGACTCTTGTTTAACGCATTAATGTGACGCGCTCTCCCAGAGTATTAGCCCGTTTACAAGGATGCGATGAGCTAAAACGTTGATGCGATGCGCCACTAGTCGCATTCACGTAAACTCGGCAAGCGTCAGTGATCGCGCTGTATAAAACCGAAACTGGTTTTACGCAAGTATTTGAACAGACGAGTGCATCGCACCATTTGGAGTATGCCCCGTTGCCCGTTTATACATTGTCATCTGAAGAACGGTTAAAGGAAGGGCGAAGCAAACAAATTTTTTCCTGATGGCGGGAATAGTAAGTAATATAATACCGTAAGTAGGCTGATGATAATGTGAACCCTATGTCAAATCCAACCTCGACCGTAATCTGAGATTGTATAACCCATCACGCTGTCAATTTCTATCATGTCGTTCTGATCCCTCGTCCTTTTATGAGCATGATCGGGTCGTTATTCTTTTTCCAAATCTGCGTCTCCAATTTAACAACCATTTTTGTTGAAACTAAGAAGCCATTGTCTCCAGGAATCTGCGTTTGATGTTTCAGGCTGCCGATGTCATTTTACCGAGCAGAACACGCGCAAGCTTAAGATCTCTGAACATAAACTGCTCTGAACATAAATTGCTAAAAATTACGCAGCTGTTTGAATTTAAGCTTTTAGTACGCATTTGTAACAAAATCAAATCCGATGAATCCGCTTTCATAGACCTCATCAGCGCCCAACATCTATAATAACATTCAGACACGAAGTATACAAAACCCCAACGATTAGAACAAATTATGAGACCCAAACATTGGTTATTTAACACCCTGTTTCCTGAACAAACATCCTGATATTCCGAAAATGGAACATTAGCCCCGTTCGATACATACCTTCAAACGCGAGTTTAAGCAGTACCTTCTGACTCGTTTTATGGAATAAACCGTGTTGATTGTTGTACACGCGAAAGGATTGTTGTTTTGCACTTCTATGGATTTGTTTGGCCGAAATGTTCATTCTGTGAAGTTCTTTAGTATTGATCTTGTTTTCTTGCATTCCGTGCTTTGTTTATGTTTGCTGTTACCGCTGTTAGCAATGCCCATGTACGGGTGAATGGGCCTTAGCCAGGCAGAGTCCATCTGCTTTTAGCCCACTCATGCGAGAAATTTGACTGAAGAAAACATTTTAGAAATGTAAAATCTGGCCCCTTACCGGTGACAGTGCCGCAAAAGGCGTGCCGGGGCGGCCTCAGCCGGCGGCAGCTCTTCCAGATGCCTCGCTTGGGCTTCCAGGAGCGCAGTTCGCCGATCGAGCGGCCGCACTCATCCATGCCTGCCCACAGCCACAGCCGTTGGCCGGAGTCCGTGGTCAGGGCCAGTGAATACGCCATGGGAGCCCAGAGCTTCTCGCACGGGAACCACCTGCGACCGTTGCTTCGTTTATTGAGATCTTCCCCCTATCCGCAACCCCTCATGCGAGCAGTGGGAGAGTACGGCGGCCAGCTCAAGCGCTGAAGCGCAGCTTTTGCTAGCGGAAAGGGCGCAGACAGCCGACCTTACCAGCGGAGTCTTGGACTGAAGACCCTGACCAGAAATATCCTGACTTCAACTGTGATTACAGTCTCTCTCTCTCTCTCTCTCTCTCTCTCTCTCTCTCTCTCTCTCTCTCTCTCTCTCTCTCTCTCTCTCTCTCTCTCTCTCTCTCTCTCTCTCTCTCTCTCTCTCTCTCTCTCTCTCTCTCTCTCTCTCTCTCTCTCTCTCTCTCTCTCTCTCTCTCTCCTTCTTCCTCTCTAGTTTATTCAGGTAGGCTGAATAACTCCCTCCCTCCCTCTCTCGTGTATTGAAGTAGGCTGAGTAAAAAATAAAAATCAAAGTCCCTTCCTCAAGAGAAAGATGGTTAAAACGCGGATCTTTCCCCCATGCAACCTGAGTCAAAGTCAAATTCAAAGTCTAAAATTCAAATTGCTTCGATCGTGTGGCAGTAAACCTGTAGGATTGACGTCGGTTTTTCTGATGCGGAGGGATCCAGGTTCAATCCCGACCACTGGAGAAGTTTTTTTTTTCTTGGGGCGCTTGCTGTGCCTTCGCTAATATCATCGTTTTCTGAAACCAATTGTGTAAAGCTGTCTTTTCTGCCATGCATTTCACCCGACAAACGACGCCATCGAAGAGGCATAGAAAGCTTCGCTTAAAAAAAAACGGGCCCATCCTCCTCTTTCGCAACTGGACTGGGGGTTAGAAACTTACGAACTTTTGGCACGCTTTATCACAGAGCCTAGTGCCAAAGGCTACACAGTTGCACATGTTAATCCTGAGTGTTTTTCGTATACCACCACCGCATAACTTTTGCTGCCTCGTAAACATCACTTTCGGGAAACAAATGACAAGTTTACATAAAAAAAATGTTTGCTTACTACAGTGGAACCCTGCTGATACGTCCCCCGGAATTACGACGACCCGCTTATTACGACGGATCATCGCGGTCCCGGCAAACTCCCCCATATAAAGAATGGATCAACCTCGATGATATGACGCTGGGTGTGCACGCGGTCCGCTTTATACGACAGACCCAGGCGCGAATAACCGGCGCTTATCCAATATTTTACACAGCTTCGCTGCCTCGTCCTGAGCTTCTTTATTCTTAACCCCCATTTGAAGCTGCTTGATGAGCAAATGTCCGCAGGCGAGCCAGGCAACTTACTAAACAGACGCAAGTAAACGGGCGGGTACTCGAGAGCAGGAGTTAACCTGCGACAGCCTCAAGTGACAGCGGTACGCCAACGCGCCAACCGCGAGTAGTCGAATTACAGGTGGTAGGTGGACCGCGAATTTGAAGCTCCCGTTGAGCCGCCGACGAACGCCAAAACACTGCGATGCAATCCCAGGGCGATGACCGAACAGCCGCATTCCCCGCCAACTCGATCCAAGTTTCTTCCTTTCATGACGCCCTTTCTCCCTGTATTTCGGCTTATCAGCGTTGTCACTTCCCTCTTTTCTTCGCTAGAGTGCCTAGATTCCCGCGCGCCAGCCGCAAGGCTGGAGCAAAGTACAGGAGGTGATAGGTGTAGAAACGCACCTGTTGGCACCGCCATTTTGGGTCACTCGCTGGCCGCCGCAGCAAGTCACTCTAGTAAGACCGCGCTGTAAGTTTGGCCGCAGCACGGCTAACTTGCGCAGATTGAATTATCTTATCTCTTTCGCGTTGCTGGGTCTTGTGGGAGACGAAAACAGCAATGTGTTCAGCACTACGGCCCGATAAGCGACGACACGGGACCGTTCAAAGGGCGTGTCCACCATGTACGGCAATGCCGTTTTTCGTTAATCTACGCCTTGTACTATCTTTCATTTCGCTTGGCCTTGGCAGTTTCACACTCGCCTTTTCCCCTCTCAATTTGCTCGACCTTATATCGCGTAGCGCGCGGCGCTTGGCTGGTGGTCTAGCAAGACGCCATAAAGGGGAGTGGGCCACAACAGAGGCGTTGATTTTTTTCTCTTGGGATTTGAGCTAAAGATTCGCAAATCACGCCAGAAGGCGCTAAATATTGTAGTTTAAACAAGTTCTTAGCCCACCTGTCATATGAGACCATCTACTAGACCGGCATTTACCCGCACCCCGGTCGTACGACACCCCGGTAATACGACGCTTTCTCGCGTTCCCCTGAAAGTCGTATTATCGGGTTTCCACTCTACTAGCACTAGTGGAGCTTACTGTGTCGACATTATTTGGCTTTGAAAAATAATTGAGCCTATTTGAGGCCGAATTCAAGTGCACAACCTCCCCAAGCACTGTTCCTATAATTAAAAATATACATTGGATCCAAAATCACAAAAATAAATTTTGGGAGGGGGGGACCAGGAAAGCATACAGTTGCTAAGAAAATGATTTAAAATAACCTCTTTTATGATAAAAACGTGTGTCCAGTTAGATAAACGAATTCACAAAGGAAGTCTGAGAATACCTTAACACTTTTTAAGGGTTGTGAGTGCGGAAGCATTTTCGTCCAATCGAACGAACGCCTGAGACGCTTTGCTTCCACCACGCGTTCTCGAAAAAGAACATGGCTATCACAGGACATGGGGCAATAATATAGACGCCCTTGTAAAAAAGCGGATTTAACCTTCGCATAAATAACGCTATGACAGGAAATAGTTTTCAAGTGACAGAAAATAGGCTGCATATTTTAGTACGGTTTCACTGACCGTTGCACGGCCTTTTTTTGCTGTTATGTATTTTGCTGCCGCCTAAAAGACAGAAAAAAAATTGACTGATGGTTACCATACTCCGTAATGCGATTTTTGGGCGCAGCAGCAGTGCGCTGAGGCAGCAGTCACTCGTGGGTTCTCTCGACGGCCGCGATGATGAGCCTCTGCGTCGGCGGTGCGAAGTGCGTCTCAGGAAGGGAACACGAACCGCGTCTTAAGCCCGTACTACATGGAGCGATTTCGCGTGCGAATTCGCTGATGCGGCGCCGCTCGTGCGGCAAAACCACCTTTTTTCATTGCTGCGGCAAAGTGCCAAACATTTGACGCGGTCGAGCAAACGCCGCTCGTGCGGCGTGTGCGGCGTAGAGGGACCGGACCTGCGGCCAATAGGAGCACAGCTCGGCATTACTTGCACGCTTGGAAACTAGATGGCGTTGCTTGTATGAGCGCGACAAAAGCGCGGACACACCAAAACGTTTGTCTTCTCTGCTGTGTGTGCGTATATTGATAAAGAATTGGCGATTCTTATATAAAACCGCAAATAAACTTATATTTACCGCAAACCAGGCAGAAACAACTTGCCAAGAAAGTAAAATAAAACCACCCTTGTTAAAATCACAACAACGTTTGCTGGTGGCAAACTTAATTCAGTCTGCAAACAAGGCGCATCTGAAATGCGAAAATCGCGGCGTTCACAGGCCCCATGTAGGCGACAATTCCAGGCATTGCGAACTTCGCAAGTGCGAATGTTCGTTCCAGCGGATTCGCAGGCGAAATTCGCTCCATGTAGAACGGGCTTTAGGCAGGGAACGCACACCATCGTCACGCGCACGACCCACTCACGTTTTCGGCAGCGCCGCTCAGGCGAGCGCCTGTGCGGACACAACATATTGCCTTCTCCCCTCCTCCACCGCACACTTTAGGAGAGTGCTCGCACCGCATGGCGAACCGCCTTCCCCTCACAATTTCGCGACACTCTCCTCTTTTACTTTCTTTCACTCGTCGCTCTTCCCATCGTTTTCACTCGTCGGTCTTGCCATCGTTCACTCGGTTACAACGGCGACACCGCTCAGACCAAAGACGGCCGCCAAAGGGCTGAGGTAGCATTCGCCCGCCATGTCTGTTTTCATCTGTTCATAAAACGTATGCTACACATGCCGCGGATGCCTCCAGATGAGATACACGACGCAGATATATCAGATACATGGGCAGATTTAAGAACTTATAATCGAGCGGCGTGCACTAGGGTGCTGTCTTCGGTTCATCGCGCAAGCGCTATGCCTGGTTCTTGCGACAGCATACCGGCCGTCCTGGGGATCCAACCGGAAGACGACGTCGGTGACCTTGCAGCCGTCGGCTGCAGAGTAGGTGATCCCGCCGAGAATCCACAGGTGGGAGTCGAAGTGCGCGGCCGCTGAAGCCATCAGGGGCAGCGGGAGGTTGGGCAGCCGCGTCCATTGGCCAGCTTCGGTGTCGAAAAATTCTGCCGTGTCGCTTATCCTGCGTTGAAGGAACGTTCCAAACGGTCTCATTGACTTCCTCATGTGACTACACACAGTGATCCATTCTGGTGCGTGAGGTTAAATTGCTGGACCGAAAATAAAGATTGCGGTAGAACGCTCGCTAATAGTGAAAGGGTGCAACACTATCGATGAGTGCTTTCACTCTTTCCTTCGGGTCTGGAACCACTGCGAAAGCTGTAGTTATCGCCAGCACGTAGCGGCACTGCTTGATTTGCTCGCCGTACCAGATACGCCTTCCATTCGTGCTTTGTTTCTGTGGCTTTTTTTAGGTGGCTATCGAAAACCATTCATTGCTGCAACTGAAGGAAAACCGGCCAACAGCCTCTACATGACCTTAGTGACGTAATTCGAGCGGTCGAAGAACGTAAAGACCGGGAATGAGAGCAAAATCTTCTTAGCGAGTTTCCAAGTCATCCGATGGGCATAGAGCAGTGATTTCTGGCTGAGGTACTTTGCGACCCCCGAATCTAAGTACTGGGTGTGTTGGGTGACTACGTTCTGCAAGCAATAAGGATTTCAAAAAAAGAAGTTGCAAAAAAAGCCTTGCAGAGTCCCTTGAAGGAACGTCGTTTTGAAGATGACGGGTTTAAAGGACACCGCCAGAAACTCGTGTGAAGAGCATCGCCAGAAAGGCAGCGTGGGGCAGGCGATCCTTCCTCTCCGTCCCTCGTCGCAACTCTTATTTTACGGCTGTTACTCTAGCTTTTTTGTGTAGGACGCAAGGAGGAGAGTCTACAAGACACCTCGTTTCCAGGTAAATCACAGAGCAACGTCGCCGAATATCACACGCTGCAAAAAAATGAGGTTATTTTAAGGCATTGCCGCAAATCTACGCTGAGAGAGGTTAGGTCAATAGATGGCCGAATTTCGCCAGTGTTTTGCGAGACGAGAGGCGATCGGTAATCAACTCCTTTATTGGCATGTCTCACAATGCCACGTAGATGTCATATTTTACCGCTAGTGTAATTGTCTTATTACAGTCTTTGGGTGCATTCGCGGGCGCACGCGTGGTTTCGCAATGTCGCGGAATTTCGGAAATTCTAAGAACGCTTTTTTCTTTGTTTCTAAAGCCAGAAAGGTGAGGTCAAGCCGCCGCCGTGATGTAGACGTGGCCCCGCGGAGTAAAGCTATACATATACAGGAGTCGGAGCTCTCCTTCATAATATGTCGCATGGCCCCGGCATCGCCTCCACGCAGCCAAAAACCGGCAAAAAAGTGGCGAACAGTGCACGGCGGCTGCCGCATGGCCATCGACTTTGAAAAAGACGCGTGTTCAGATGCGGTCTGCCAGAGCTGGATATCGGGCGGCCGACATTCGTCGCCGCCGGAACCGGCCAAGCTTGCATTCAGGGTGCAGCCAATAACGACTTTCTACTTCTTGTAAGACTCTGCTGAATCGGGCGGAGACGCAACCATCACCGCAAGAGGTGTCCTGGACTGGGAAGACCAACCACCTCGGAAAGGAAAGGACAAAGTCCTAGCTAGTCTTATCAGGAAATAAACGTGGGTTCCCAGCCATCAGACGAAAAAAAGATGATCGTCTCACAACTTTTCGCCGGTTTCCGCTGCGTGGAGGTTGGTCTTTAGGGAAAAAAAATTCTGCAGACATTCAAAAAATTGTGTGCTAATACGTGGCATTCTTAGGCCGCTTGTCTTGAATGTGAGTTGTTTGGAGCCACATTTTTTGGTTTTTCTCTATCCTGTCCCACCAATTATCTCCATTTACGCTATTGTAAGGATTACAGTTGGAAGTTTAGCGAATTCTGCATTATTGTGGGAATGCAGGGCGTTAAGCGCTGCACCATTTTTCATAATTTTTATATTGTTCTTATTTTTTATTGTTTCAAATTTCGTTCGATCATTTATCTCCATATACGCTCATATAAAGATTGCAGGTGGAACTTCCGCAAGATCTCCGTTATTGCGGAAATGCAGGGCGTTGTACGGTTCGCACTTACACGGTTTCGTTTTTTGTATTTTTGTTAATTTTTTGGTTTTTCAAAATTTCGTGTCACGAACAATCTCCATTTACGCTATTAAAATTATTACAGGTAGAACTTCCGCTATATCTGCATTTTTGTAGGAATGCAGGGTGCTATACGGTCCTGGCTGTGGGGGTACTCGGCAAAAAATGCTACCCATAAAAATCACAAATGATCGACCCTGCGGCGGCAGTGGGGCGGCTTCACTCGCCTTCCTTTGCCGTCTTTGCCACCGAAGACGTAAATTCTGTTTCCCACAGCCACACACGCGTGGCACGCTCTGGCCTTGTTCATCGGAGCCAGTTGACTCCAGGACATCCTGTGGACGTCCAAGCAGAAGCAGGACGCTGACGGACAGGGCCCTTCGTACTCCATGGCGCCCAGGTTGTAACCGCCTGCTCGAGGATGAGAAGGGAGGAGGATGAAACGTTTGACACAAACACTGGCACGCAGGGAACGCCGGCCGACGTCCGGCTGGGGGCCGGGACTAAGTCGCGTTGACATTGTAACTGTGTTCCTCTGCCGTGCTTGGCTGCAGCAGAAAACAATGCTAGAATTATGCCTAGAAACGCGTGGATGCGCGGATTAACTCGCGATGCTTTGCTTGAGCAGTTACAAGACGAGGATGAAGTTATCAGGTCAAGCTATACAAACTAGCCCAAGTTCAGACCTCAGTAATTATATACACGTATAAAGCAGTAAGCTTCACGAGATAGAGAGAGAGAGAGGCGGAGAATAAGCTTTTCTTCACAGCAAATTTTTAACACGAAAGCAACCCTTAGTATTAAAGAGTACGTATACTTAGGGTTATTTGTTTCGGGTTTTATATTTTAAAACGGAAGTGTTTTATGCCGCGATACCCCAAGATTTCACTAACGTCATATCCGTCACGGAAATAACTCAAGTACACTTTTGCCGAGGCAACCCACCAGCAATGCATCGCTTTCCAAGCACACCCACAAGACAGCCTCCGGCCCGCAAATCATGCTCAGCTACAGATTTCGCTGCACATTTCACTTTCGTGTTTTACCGGTTCCTGTGGAAGAGGAATCAATCACTATTCTTGTTCACATTGGGGACCCTTGCCGGTGAGAAACCTAGTCGAAGTAGCCCTGTGCTTCACTGCCATAACTGGTCCTCACCAGTGAAGCCTCACTGGTATTCACTGGTCCTCACCCCCGCCGGCTCAGGGATCTGATGTCGGAGCTCGCCCATCCACTGCTCGTAATTTGAGTGGGGTATTAGGGTAGTTAGGATCTGCCTTGTTAGGGAGGGCGTGCATTTGCGGCAATCTTCGATGTAATTTGTTTCAGAATAACTGGGCTTAACGAGAGCTTCTACTGATTTCGGCAACAGCAAATCATTGCAGCCGCCTATTCCCAGCTAAATAACCGTTTGAAACTCCAGGCTCCTTCCTGGGAATTCCATGAGCAAGGAGGAGTGTGCGGTTTCGCAAGCATTCTTGTTTTCTTTTCAGAAAAAGACAAATTTTATTAACTTTCGTCACCTGAGAGTTACAAGAAAGGTTGCAAGCACATTTGACTCTGAACATTGTATAACAGAAATAGCCACTGACGAGCGTCCATGACGAGTGCATCTCGGCACTCACTCGGACCAAGAATGTCTAAGCACTTACTGGAGCTTCGTATTAAATGACGTGAACAGCCAAGCCATATAGCCAAGCAATACACCAAGCCATGCCAAGCCAAGCTACGCCTTATAGCCTTAGCAAGCTAAGCCAAGCCATATTGCCGAGCCAAGCCATATAACCAAGCCAATACAGCCAAGACTTACGGCGAAGCGACATCAAGGTAGACAATCTTACCAATAACATAGATCCGATCTTCAACGCACACAGCCGTGTGATAGCTCCTGGCGTGAGGCATGAAGTTGCAGAACTCCCAGGTGTCATCATCGAAGGTGTACCGTATGACAGCGGAACCTGAAGACAAAAGCACAAATGTTGAACATCGGCAGACCTCTTTGAGCAGTCGACAGATACTGGATGGCCGCGAAGGCCTCTTTTTTTATCACGGGACTTAAACGCGAAAAGTGGCCGGCCGAGGCTGCCGGAATGCAGACAGCGCGCAAAAACGAATGCGTGCAGCCCGAGAGGAAGGAAGTAAAATCTAAGCGGCCCCCTTCGCTCTTTTTTTTTAAGCCTGGTGGCTGACGAAGGAATGTCGATTGGAAATAGTGCCATGTTACTGAAGAAGAGACAGACTATACCAAAGCTACCTAAATCCTCCCTCGTGGGCTCTTGAGGATTGATGCCTCCCAAGAGAACTATCACTGGGTTCATGTCAGCGATCTGCGACGAACGGCGCAGCTTCTGGAGACATTTGTGGAGCGTTGAGGTGCACCTGCGCAGGGAACAAGAACAACGCATACAGCACAGGCAGAGTTAACTGGGACAAAAGTGCTACGCCCCGGCACACCTAGCGCTGACATTATTCACGTAACACGCGTAGTATTCATAGTAAGCAACTATTAAGCAATAGTTCAAACATTCAGTGCGTTAGGCACTCTCAAGACGAGGACACGGTCTACCGATGTGAAAATGCTTGCAAATAGAGCAAATAGAGTAATAAGGTTATGTGTAAGTCCGTATCCCCACCCAAGACGTCCTCGATTACCTTTCATTTGTGAGTTCTCTGAACTACCGCGGAAACATTTAGCTATATATACACCCAAGTCCTTTGAAAGACTCAATCTATCTTATAATACTACCTATCAAGGATGCAAAAAACTGCCGCGGCTCCAAAAGCCTCCGTAAGTTTCATCTTTCAGTCTGACTGCGCGCCTTTCCTTCTGTCACCGTGAAATTGTCCATGCTTTTGTTCCAAAGATGTTTTTTATATACAAATTTTGCTACTGAAGATTCCACTCGGGGTTTAATGCAATGCAAAATAATTACATGCAATAAGTGTTTTAACTTTTTTCCAGAGCAATTACAGAAAGCAAGTTATTAACTTCGTAACACAAAACAGCAAAGCCAATTACTGCCTTTCTGAGAGGCAGTTATCAACGTTATGGAAACGGCGTTATGTTATGTGCAAAGTATTTTTTTTCGAACCCAAGGCGGTTTTCTGGGCGAATTTGTTGTCGCAGCTTTTCTTGGAGGCCGTTTTGAGCGCCCGCTCGAAGAGCACTTCTGCCGATAGCAGTGGGAGCACGAAGTTCGTGCAGGCAAGACATAAGAAAAGGACAAACTGCTTACGTCGTTCATACTGTTTAGAGTAAGGGAAAACTAACGCATAATCAAAGCAAACCATAAGTACTACATTATTGATTACCCCCTGAGATATACCAGCTACAGCGAAAGTCTTGGGGGGGGTTCGAGTCCCAGCCCCGGCGGCTGCTTTTCTGATGGAGGCGAAAAGCAAAAACGCCCGTGTGTACGAGATTTCCGCGGAAGTTAAATATTCGCAAGTGGTTTAAATTAATCCGGAACCCTCCACTATGGCGAGCATCATCTCCTGCGTTGCGTCGGCACGTGAAACCCCACAATCAATCAATCAATCAATCAATCAATCAATCAATCAATCAATCAATCAATCAATCAATCAATCAATCAATCAATCAATCAATCAATCAATCAATCAATCAATAGAAAGTTTTGCAGGCTGCATTCTGCGAAAAAGCGCCGTTGTGGTTGTTGTTTGGTCAATAAGTAGCCGTTGAGATAACGAGTGAATAAAAGCACACATCTGTGATCCGATAGGATTCTAACACGGGTCTGCACGGTAGCATTCCAGTCCTCTACCAACTGTGCTGTCTCTGCTTTTTTGTCCTTTATTTACTAGGAATTTTCCGGACATTTCCATCGTAGAGCGAAAGTCGCTGTTGTCCCTTTCTTCGAGGACAGGAAGGTTACCTAGAGCTCTGAGAGGCTGATGTGCTCGCCTCCCTTAATTCACAAAATTGCGATTTGGAAACGTAAACGTTGCAGAATAGTGCGTGCCACGTGAATCCGGAACGTGATTGCTCGTGAGTAGGACAGGTGCACACACGCACGTTGGATTATTTTAACAAAAATGAACAAAACACTGCTCCAAATTTCGGCAAACCCGTAAAACTGCTTACGTGTATGAAGATGAGGATGAGATGGTGCCGCTGGTTTAATGTGTTAATATTTCTGCAAGCATTAATGCTGCTACTGCTAGTAGTGTGAGTAGAACTACGAACACAATACTGACATAACCTTACTGATATATTGTTACAAGACATATAACGAATGGACAGTGGCGCACTCCACAATGAAAGCGCGACTGAAGAATAAGACGGTTTGAATGTAGCCTAGCCCCAGTTTCCGCTCTTGCCGTCATGGCCGCGCATTAAATAACCGCTTCATCTACTATGGTTCGTGTCTCTCGCCCTGCCGCCGTGTAACAATATTATGAACCCACTCATCACCTCTCATCCTGTTCTCACCGATTCTTGCGGGGGAGGAATCAAGGACGCGGAGTTGGAAGAGGTGGACGAGGAGTAGTGAGGAGGAGGAGGAGGAGGAGGGCCACGAAGAGGAGGACGAATAAACTTTATTTGGACGGGAGACTACTTCATTTCTGGACAATGTTCGTTTTGTATGTAGTACTTATCGCAGTGCTCGGGAGTGTTCATTTTGGCGGGTTTGCGTCCCGGAGAGGTTCTGTGCCAAGTTTGTTCGGGGAATTTTGCCACATTTGGTGTTGGAGCGACCACATTTCGCGTGATTATTGCTGCGTGTTTTCTCTCATGTACTGTGGCGTCTCCACCCCCGGATTACCACTTCTGCAGAGTGAAACCCCCAATAATTTTGTATTTGTGGAGCCGCCTAACCTCCCACGGCGGTGGGTCGAAGCGCCAGACCACCGTATGTTCTGGCTCCACAACAGAACGGAGACTATTCCTGAGCCTTATATGGATGCGCCAGCCGAGCTTCTCTGTGCGTCCCGTCATTCGCAGCAACAATGGAACACGCAAATCCATTACTACTATGTAGAAGAGACTGGTTATGATTCCAGCGCGCAATTATTCCTATGTCGTCTAGATTCAAGAGGGCTTACCTGGCGCGAAAACGCGCGTCAATCATTTTTAAATGCCCTCACAGGAACGCGTTTTCTTCATCCCAGGGCAGGGTCTCCGTAAGCTGCTCCGTGCAGATCATACCCGGAAATGCCTCCATGCGTATTGTCGATGGCAGCGGACAGTGAGTGCCGGTCTAGATGTCCAACGTCTTTAGATGACGGGAGTGTCTTGCTTGTTTTCTCGAAGGAGGTTATCCATGGCCACTAAAGTGTCGTGTTTCAAAGGTGCGAAAGGAGGTGGGGGTGGAATGCCATATAGAATGGTAAAGGAGAATGTTCAAGGCGGCTCGTAACATATGGGCCCTAGCTAGAGTAAGCCTAGGGTTGGTATATCTGCGCAATTTTGCGTTTGCGCCGCTCCGATGGTGGGGTAGTGCGTACCTTGCGGAGGTTCTCTCATCACATTTGCTATTAGATTGCTATCACCGCATGGGACATGTTTACACAGATCCAACGGAGAATTTGTCCGCTCGTACGTATTTGCCCGAACACTCCAACTTCCTTACTCTCGACATTCACACAGCGCAGGCACAGTGTCTAAGGCGAGAAAAACAACATAACGTCGGTGTCTCATGCTCACGAAATCAACCCATGTCACTAGTAGACACTTTTTCTTCGAGCACCATTTTGTCACAGTCGCCGCAGTATGTGTTCCTGTCAATTCTTCCAAAGCGTGATTAACCCTGAATATCTCCTCCCCGAGGGCGAGGTCTACCATCATTAATTTGTGACGGCAGCTTAAAAAAAAGAAGGAAACACCGAAAGCTATAATGCAATAATTGAGTAAAGCTGAAGTCAGGGCCCGTTGGTTCTTGCTTGCTTAATACTTAATACAAAAACCAGCGCTCAAGACGGAACACAAAGTAGGCTACACAGATATAGTGTACTTGTGTCCCGCCTTGAGCGCTGGTTTTGTATAGACTATCATGCTCCGAGCCCAAACACTTCCATTGATGTACTTGTGCCTTGTTTATCATATTCGTGTAGAGTTTCTTTACCGGCGTTTTAAGGCGATATTCCAGTGATTTTGATTTGATAGATTGTAGGGTTTAACGCGCCGACGCAACGCAGGCGATGAGGCGCGCCGTAGTGGAGGACTGCGGATCAATTTTGACCACCTGGGTATCTTTGACGTGCGCCAAAATCTCGTACACACGGGCCTTTTGCTTTTCGCCTCCATCAGAAAAGCGGCCACCGCGGCACGGAATCGAACCTGCGACCTTGTGCTCAGCAGCGAAGCGCCTTAGCCACTGAGCCACCGCGGCGGGTTCCCAGTGATTTTCTACGGTTGGGCCCGGCCATAGAGTTTCATACTAATTACACTAGAGGGAAATCTGGCGCCACTGTCGAGGGGAGCCGCGCTTCAGCGAGCGTTCAGTCATGTACCGGGCAGGCACGTTCCACTTGTCCTCTGCATGGCTCACGAACAGGCTGAAAAGTTGCCTCTGGCTGCAAACATGCAACAATATCCCTGCCGAAGCTTGAAAGAATTTCTTTTAATTTCATAACATTAAAGCTCCAGAAGGATGTATTTGTCACGGAATATTTAGAAGCCTCATCCAAGATGAACAAAAAAATAATGTTACCCGTTTTTATTGATTTTGGCTTTTATTGATTTTGGAAAAGAATCCTTGTGGCTAACCAAGCCAAGGTGACGAGGAACGTCGCTAGCTTCAATGGCGCCGCTCACGGCGGCCCGCGAATGCAGCGCCAGATCTCCCTCCAGTATATTTCCGCGAACCATGTATGGGCTTGCTTATTTATTGTTTGATTTTACTGCCGGGCCACGCCGGGCTGTGTTATCTGCGTTCCAAGCAAAGCGCGTCTTCCATTCTTTATTTTTATGCTGCACGGGCTATCACATTCAGATGAGCAAACTGTTTCGCCCTAGCGTCGCTAGCCCAGAATAATCGTCTGTGATATGCAATGTTCTGGATGTGAATCGACGGTTCCAGAAACTCTCGCGCTGAAAGATAAAAGCCTGCAGAGCAGACGCCTGGGCATTCGATTCTGCGACGCTCGCCGACGCAAGTCACCTTGTTGACCACTGCTTCGCCGCCTCTGAATTCTTTTGAGTTGTTAGGGGAGCACGAGTTCGCTCCAATAAACTTGTTCCTCCTTCAAGACAACTGCATAGTCCTTGGCTTCGTGGCAATATATTAGTATGAAACTCTATGGGCCAGGCACGGTGGCGTGAAACGTACCTTCGCAAGACGATGCTGCCCCGGAAGTGGCCCATGAGGGGCGCTGCCAGCAGGTCGGGGCCCGGCAGGCCAGAGGAGCTCCGCGCCGTCCCCGTCCTAGGCGCTCCCCAGCAGCACGGTGCGCCCACCATCGACATCGCCCCCTGCATCGGTAAGCGAGGGCTGTGTTAGCGAAGACCAGGCTCGGACGGCTGGTAAAGCACGTGGGCGTCCCTTCATGTCGCTTACTGACAGGCTTTTCACACAAAGGCAAGCGAGAAAGACCATGCCCGCAACCGCATCGCATTTTACGTTTCCCGCATCGCATTAACGTTTCCCGCACAAATCAAGGCTGTCTCTCATGTTCCCAGAGAAACAGAACGGGGAATGCCACAAATGCGAATTAAGAGCAGTCTTATTCCACACAGTCTGGAACTGCCCTATAATTTGGCAACAGAACACCTACCAAACCTCTAGAGAGTCCTGGGATTTAGCACTGTCCAGCTCGGACCTTTGGACACAGCGTGAGCTGATAGAGAGAGCCCTGCCCCTTCTATTCTCTTTATTGCCAAACCTTGGTAATGATGATGGTGACTGCTATTGGTATCCCCTTTGCGGCGGGGGGATGAAGGGTTATCTCAATAAAAAAGACTAATATACCTCCTTTTGCCACCCTTTCGCTGGTAACACAAAAAGGCGGCTTCTCTGCATGACTGTTGTATTCAATTTCTCCGCATAGCACCGAGTTTTACGTCGGCTTTTTGCACGACACCGCAACGCCGCAAAAACTCCAGACACAGAAAAGACAACATGCGAGTGATTGGGTGACTTCCAGCTGCGAGACCGAATTATTTGGCCCTATGACAGGGACCAACGTAGTTGATCGTGGGTGGGTCCCCCATGCCCCTCACAAGCCCAAAAGGGGTCCTCGGAACACTGATGCGTTAGAGCCACTGCCCATGACTACAAACGTTCTGGGAAAATCTATCCGCACGACCCCAAATGCATAACGAAAGAACAGGAATTCCGGTGTCCACCCTTAGGTGAGACAAACTACACCTGCTGGTGGTGTTTCCTTTCCTTGTTAGCAATAAATTCATTCATTAAACAGGAAACCATATTCAAGCATCTTCAGACCTTCCCTTTCGCTACAAGACTTGACACTGTTTTCCCATTCGCACCATGCTGCCCACACAGGAAGAACCCTTAAGTTAAGCGGGTAGTTTGGGCCTGCCAACGCAATACCACAGCTATTTCCTTTCTACCAGACCGCATGAAAGCTGTCCACCTCTTGCTGATCCAACAGGAAAAGAGGGGCGAGGGATCCATCGTGGTCCTGGGCAGAGGATTCACTCACTGCACCTCACTATTTTCGCTGAGCGGAAAGGCTCCTCTTCCGCTTCGTTAGTGATGCCAACATTACCATTCGTCTTTAGTGGCACGAATAAGCTACAGAAATGCTTTTTTTACATCGTGTTTTTGCAACGCCGCGTATCAACGGCGGTTTAAAGAGGGGAAGAAAGAAGAAACTCGGAAAGCAAGAGAAAGGAAGGAAAGCAGGAAAGCAAGACATACAGAGGGGCTGCAAAACGCACGGATAGTCACTTAACCGATCGGTTTTCGAGTGTACAGGCATGCATGCAGTCCATTTGCGTGCAGAACGTCCATCAGTGACCTGCAGTATCTATCTTCCAGCACCCAGCGGTTGTAGTCATCCGGTTGATTCCACCGGAGACCAACATTTCTCTGTGCGTCTTCTCGAGCTGTCCTTGTTGATACCAAGCAACTTTGGTGGACACACGCGGGAACTGCTTCCTCTAGTCACGCGAACTTTCTCTGTGCCTTTAGTCTCCTGTTCAGGGTCACGCGAGTTGTAGGGCCTTCTTTTCTCGGTGTTCTGCTTTCGACAAGCGACAACGTGTGGAATACGGAATGAGAACGGAGACAACGAGGTCGTTCGTGTTGTTATCTTGCTCTTCCCTCGCCGTGTGCGCTGTTTTTGCCAGACCTCTTTATTATTACGATGGCAAGTCTAGCGCAGTTTATTCTGTCTTGCCCATTGAAACCAGTGTGTTTTCTCCCGTATAATATTATTAGTACAAATACTTTATTTCGTATTTCATTCGCTCTACACCCTCCCATTAGATATTCGCGTTGCTATCGAAGCCTGCTCTACCCGAGTATAGGTGTCCGGTTTCACTGAAAAAAATAATTTTCGTTCCCTCAAAAAAGCCGCAAGCCAGCAAAAAATAACAAAAAATTGAACCAGCCTGAATTGTATTTTCATTGCACCACTCGTTATCAGCTAGCTTTATAAGTAATGGCTAAAAGGGTAAACAATACAAAAACAGTTTTTTGGCGGGTTCGCAAACATATTTTACATAGACATCCCAGAGCATAACGTGGTTAAAGGTGTTTGGTCTCCAGTTTAAACCTTGTGAAAGCAATATTATCACTCGCTTGATTTGCGACTGCTCGAAACAATTTACGCCTGCCGGTAGCCTTTACGTTCCATTTACTGATTTTAAGTACATACGTACGTACATTTCCAAATACATATCCTAGACCCTGGTAGGATAAGATAATCGCTTCCTTCTTCACCCATTGGAGATTTTTTGTTCATGATCCCCGCTTTGGATTCCAAGACAGTACGACTCAGTCATGCCGCGCACACTAATCGGATTACGCCGAAGCTTTAGAGGCTTGTAAAATTGTTCTCGCCTATCAGGGGACTTTGTTAAAGCTATCACTATTTTATCAAAAAACATTTCTAAAAAGTGGATAGAAAGTGATTTTTTTTTTCGTTACACAACCTTCTCTCATTTAATTCAGTGATTTGAATTCAGCGAGCAAACAGTGAGCAAACCCGCCGCGGTGGCTCAGTAGCTAAGGCGTTGCGTTCCTGTGCACAAGGTCGCGGGTTCGATTCCCGGCCGCGGCGGCCGCTTTTCTGATGAAGGCGAAAAGTAAAAACGCCCGTGTGTTCGAGATTTCGGCGCACGTTAAAGATACCCAGGTGGTCAAAATTAACCCGGAGCCCTCCACTACGGCGCGCCTCATCGCCTGCGTTGCGTCGGCGCGTTAAAACCACAATGAAATCAAACAGTGAGCAAGCAAAACAAAAAAGTACGCACGTGGTCAAAAACGTCGGTCTGCTGCTCGCGCAAATCTTGGGCCTCTGTGTCGCTCGGAGGCATCGACCAGCTCCGCGACCCATCGCTGTCCTGGGACAGCCGCCCGGCACCGTGCGCTTCCCTTGCCCGCTCGTCAACCCATCGCCTTGCATCGGGGACCGTTTTTTGCACCGCTCTAGCGACCTCCTGGATGACTCGGCCACCTCCAGTGTGTGGCGCTGGGCGAAAGCAATGTTCGCCCGTCGTCAACCTCGATCTCGCCGTGCTAAAGCGATCCTCTTCGTCGGTCACGCTTTCTTCCCAGTACAGTTCTACGGTGTCCTCGCTGGCGTTTGGCTGCGAATACGCCGTATCAAAATGATCATCAGAGTGATCGCTTTCCACGTGGCGTGGGCGCCTCTGGAATTTCGTGGCATCAAAATCTTCGTGCGCAGCGCAAGGTAGTAAGCAGTCGTCGCCACTTATTTCACGTCGACGGTCCAGCCCGCGGAGGCCTATCGAAAGAGCATCGTTTCCACAACTTTTATATATGCAAGTTTCGCCAGAAAAGCCAGCCTCTGGCTCCGGCTGAATCTTGTATCTAAATTGCCTGTCCGGATTCCTAGACCCTTGCCGTGAATCGTGTTCGGTGCGGCTCACAGACGTCTTGTTGTATGGTTCGTTCTTAAGTGCAGCCGCGCCCCCGCCGTTCAGAAGGGATTTTATTTCGCTTTCTGTAACGAGGGAACCTTCGTGCACTTCAGTGGGTGCAGGAGCTCTTCCTAAACCTTTTCGGCGGCGCGCATCCCTAGAGGCCGCCGAGGACTGAAGCTCTAAGTAACTGTCCTTTCCCCTAGGGTACATCTCTCCTGTAGCAATGGCTTCAGACCGGGCCAAGGACCCTTCGCTGTCAATGGACTTCCTGAAGGGGTGGACTGGCACAGTGTTGGACTGCGCTGCGACTGCTGGGACAACGACGGGTTCTTCTACGACCGGGAGCACCATCTTCCCGCTAAGCCTGGACGACTTCAGTTCTGCGGTCTTCGTTTCCGCAATTTCTTGAGCCGCCGCTTCAGTTGTAATGGTTGCGCCAACCTTCCTCCTCGCTCCCTCCTCAACGCTCGAATGCACCCCACCCTGCACTTTTTCCGGGGCTTTCAGCCTAGACGACGGCGCTGGTACACCGACCATGAAGTTTTGCGAAGCAGCCTGAACAACTTCTTCGTCCATGGGCAAGGTTTCAGCCTTGGATGCTGCAAAAGCGGATCCAGCATCCCTCTCCAGCGTGGCAAGGCTTGTGTCGCCGGGCAGAAGACCCTCGCAGTGCAGGCTGTCTCCTTCAAAGAGCCCTCCGGGCAATCTCGTCGAACCGATGTCTTTCCCTTTCCTCCTATCGCTTCGCAACGTTTTATCTTCACCATCATGCAATGGGGCCGAAACGGCCCCTTTGACTTTGCATTCTGGAGCCGATGCTCTTCTACCATTGGTGACTTGACCGACAGTAGTCTTGGGAGCCGTGCTTCCGCTGCGTGCCTCGCCGGTTTTGCGGACGGCCCCATTGCTGCTCGCCGCACCTCGGCATGGGTCCGTTCCTTTGCGGCCATTTGTGTTTTTGTCGAGCGAATTTAAGCCCGCCTTTTTCTCCGCGTTGTCCTTGAAAGCAGTTGGCCTTGTTGGAGGGGACGCGGTTTGAGCAGTAACGCTGAGGGCTTCCACGGATGTCTCTCCATAGTAGGAGCTTACCGATGCCGCGCACAAATTATTCCATTTCGAATCGCTTATCACGGCGGCATCACGCTTCGCCCCGTTCACGTCCTTACGAACCGGAGGGGGGTTCTCTACTTCGGCGCGGTACACGTACGAGACCGGCATCTTGGGCCTGTGGGCGTACCTACTCGCAGTTTTCTTCCCTTGAGAAGTCTCTCGGGCGAAGCGCTGTTCTGGGTACAGGTGAGGTTCGCCGTAGCTTCCGTCATCACGCGGCCGTTGGCTGCGGTGCTTTGGCTCCTCGAGCTCTTCGCGTTCGTAGTCGGTGTGGTAGAAGTCGCCCCTGGACTTGCGCGAAGAGTCAGCCTTGCCCCGCCGCTGCATGGCCTTCTCGTTGTACGTCCTCTTCTTCTTCTTCTCCCTCGTCGTCGTTTCGCTCGTGGTCCGCCGTTCCTTCTTGATCCGTGGCATTTTGTGATCATGATGATGATCATGAGACTCATGTGGCAATTAAATTTAAACTGATTTGTATCTAGGCTGATCCCTCCGGTCATGTATTAATCCCGAACTTGATCTCATTCTCAGATAATGAATGGCAGCCTACCATTGTGACTGAGGAAGAAAGTATATGACAGCTGCATCTTACCGGTACTCACATACGGGGCAGAAACTTGGAGGCTCACCAAGAGGATTCAACTTACATTCAGGACGACTCAGCGGGCACTGGAACGGAAGAGGAGAGGTGTAACATTAAGGGGCAACAAGAGAGCGGAGTGGGTCAGGGAACAAACACGTGTTAAGGACATATTAGTACGTAGAAATTAACAAGAAAAAATGGGCGTTGGCAGGATATGTAATGCCAAGGCAAGATAACCGTTGGTCATTAAGGGCAACAGAGTGGATCCCTAGACAAGGCAAGCGTGGCAGGGGGCGGCAGAAGGTTAGATGGGCAGATGACATCAAGAATTTTGCGGAGATAAATTGGTCGCAGTTAGCAGGACCGGTATAATTGGAGATTAATGGGAGAGGCCTTTGCCCTGCAGTGGGCGTAGATAAACTGGCGATGATGATGATGATGATGATGATGATGATGATGATGAGTTCACGCTACCCGAACACAGGACATTCTTTGTTCAGTAGAATAAAAAAAAACAACCCATCAATACAAACGGTCAAAGCGATCACATCCGTCCAAATTGAAGTACAGTGTTGAATTGTAATACCATACTTCTCGCACTGAAGACTTGGTGAAAGAATTTGATTTGGACAGCACTTATTAAAGAGCGCGGTACCATGCGCATGAATGCAGCCATATATTGCGGAGAATACGGCTGACCCGGATGACGAATGCATCTGACGCGTAATCGTCAGGTTGTGCCCTCGCCTGCTTTTATACCTTACCTTGCGCCCAGTATTTCAAAAGATGGATGCATTCAATAAAATAACCCTAGAACTATGCTGGCTTTCCTTTCGGCATTCATGTAAGGACCCCGCATTCTTAATTATACACCTGTGAGTTATATAATAACCGTCTGTAAAAAAAAACTCGCCGCAGCTTGCACTGGTGTCGAAAGGCTGAAGAAACGGCAGAGCTGGAGGTCGACCTATTATAGCCTTTACCGACTCTGACAGCGGATTCCTGGACAGAGGGAGCAGCCGGACCCCAGCAGTGCAAATCCGTTTTGGACGGCACTGTAAAGCAAATACCATTAAAATTTGTACAGTGTCTTATTCACTAGCACTCGTCGCCATTCCTTTCGTCGCCGTCTTCCGACGTCGCAGCCGCGTAGGGCAAATCGTCTTGTAGCGCGTCCTCGCCTCGGTAGACCTCCACTTGTTCGTCAGCTGGTCCGGTGGCCGTCTCCACGTGTGGGTTGGTTGGTTGGTTGGTTGGTTGGTTGCCTCCCATCATGGCACATACCCACGCGGGGGATTGGCCAAGAAGTTTTGTGCCTAATGGGGATGTGACCTATATTATTTTACATCCCAGAATTTAGAAAAGGAAATACCCAACAGAATTTTTTCAAATATTCAGAGACAAGGGCTAGGAACGGCGTTTACTGAGGCGTTCGAGCCGCCAGCACCGCAGAATACACGATGATGATGATCATGTCCGTAGAAGATGATGGAACAGTGCCGCATGGCTGGTGCTGATGAGTATGTACAGATGAAGGCGAAGTGGGGGACTGTCCTCTGGAGTTCTCCACCGCCGGGAATGTGGTCGCGAATGCTCACGATATGTATAATATGAAAGTAGATTCAGGAAGAAAAATGAGATAAGTGTGAACGTTTATCTGGCTAGCAGAAAAATCGGCCTGTCGCCGCAACATAAGAATGGAGGGCAGACACAGCATCCCTGTGGCAGACTCCTAGGGCGGAAGCGCCTAGTGACAGGATCTCGGAACTAGATAACAGAAGGTTAAGGAATCTAAAGGTTGACTCCAGATGCGTGCGTCGCATTGGGGAGAAGCTGCGGCAATTACATAGGAAATGTTCTATATTTTCCAGTTCGTTGCAGAAAGGGCATTGCGGAGATGGAGCCAGACGAGATTTGTAAAGATAAAAATTTAGTGGGGGAATTTTGCACCGAAGTTTAGTGATTGCTACCTCGCAAATCCTTGTTTCACAAAACATCGGCTTCCATGCATGACGAAGGTGGCTATAATCTCTAGAAGATAGAAGGGCGTCTTGCTTATAAGCCTGGAGTAGCTGTAGACGTTTCAATCTCGCCCCCAATAAAAAAACTGTCATTTGGACATCGCACGACCACAGGGCCACCTGGAGACATGCTGGCTAATTGATCAGCCACCTCATTGTATGAGATTCCTGCATGTTTTGGAACCCACACTAGCCGAATCTCACAAAGCTGATGAGGAACAAATGATCGGAATGTGTGGATAATTGGGGAATCTTTTTCGGGTGTTAATGCGGAACACAGAGAGAGGGAGTCGGAAAGTATAACTACGTGGGAAAAACTATGCTGAAGTTTTTGAAGAGCCAAAATTATTGCCAATAATTCCGCCTGGAAAAAAGGTGTGAAATCAGGTAACCAGATCGAAAAGGACCAATCGAGGCATATAGTTTCATACTATTAGTATGAAACTTTATGAATCGAAGTACTGGGAGAATATCCCGACTCCAGCTTTCTCATCAACTTGTGAAGCATCGGTAGCAATGACGATATGGGAATGAAAGGTTGACAAATGATCCTCCAGCAAGCCATTTAGAATTCGGGCTGGCAACATCTTTGCATTCGGGGGGAAGATATTATCAAAGCTTATTTCAACAGATGACACACTAATACAAGTAGAGGGGAGCCGGAAAAGGTCTGTGAAGGGATAGCTTGACATATTCGTCATCATCGTCTTCCGTGCGGCGGACCCGTGGCGCGCCGGTCGCTAAACGACGACGACGACGAAAGCGGGATCTCATCATGTGGCGTAAGCCCACGCGCAAGCCTGGACGACGCCGGACGGTCTCCGCGAAGCACGCGCTCACGTGCGTTCGGTGTCTGCTGTCTCCGCCGGACGGATTTCTATATGCCTAAAGTGGTAGTAGTAGTAAACGTTTATCGGAGGAAAATGGAAAGGGAAAAGGGTGGTGGTGAAGCGTCCCTAGTCCAGGATGCCTCTTGACCGGGCCGACTCAATGGCCCGAGAAACCAAGGCCCTCTGTCGGGCCGGGTCCGGGCTGGTCAGCTCAGTTTCCCACTGCTCCGGGGGGGGGGGGGGTGAGGGGGGGGTGAGGGGGGGAGTTAGGGGAGTGGGGACAGGAGCATACGAGGTGGAATGTGGTGAGTGGGGCGTCGCAGTGTTGGCACTGACGGGGGTAGATAGTGGGTGCGATCTGGGGGAGGATGACGTGATTGTAAAAGGTACCGGTCAGAAGGCGACGGCTCTGCTGTTAATAACAGCGAGTAACTTTTAGTTGTATCAGATTATTTCAATGCTTTTGCTGGTCACAAAACTTGGGCGTCCGTTTCGTACAGGGAGAGCACGCCCTTCTGCAGGCGCTACCACCCGTGAGGGGGTTTGCAGCGGCCGCGATACTTGTTCGGTCTTGGAAAGCGAGTGCTCACTGCATTTGGCCGCCCCGCTCTTATTTAGCTGAAATTTCGACCCCTAGTCTTCCAATCTTCGTAAGCATACACCGCGTGCCTTCCATGGGCGGGCTTTACTCCTTAAATCTGTCCCCTACTCATTCCTGGCACGACCGAGGACTAGACCCGCGCCCTCGTCTTTAGCTCATCATTATTTTAGCGGATTCTTTAAAGGGGTGATGCAGACAAAATGCATTTGTTTTATTCGGAAGATTTGGCGTTTTATAGTGCCCCCAGCGCTTTTCCGAACGCAAGTAGTGCGTTATTGACTGAGAAATTGAGCAATGTAAGTTCAAATTTTGATTCTCCATCCAAATAGTGTGTTTCGTTGCGTCTGACATGAAGTCACTAGGAAAGGTCTTCAAGTGAGTGTCAAGTGCGTTGTTCGATCTGTGGCGGACCGGAGTGCCTTGTTCACCGTCATTCCTCCTAGATAGCGCCACCATACTGCTGCGCACCGCTTTCCGCATTTTGCTTTGCTTTTGACCGTATTTGTACCTGGCTTCTTTTAGTTACAGTAGGTAGCAATCGTTTCGTGAAACATGAGGTATGTTCGACAGAGTCACGTAAGACAATGTCGCTTACGCCCATCGGTCAGTGCCGTATGAGACAACCACAAGCGCCGCAGTAATGTGCAGCTAAAACAAGCACAGTGCGCGCAGTACCAACAACAGTGCGCACTGGTATTTATTTATTTATTTATTTATTTATTTATTTATTTATTTATTTATTTATTTATTTATTTAGTTAGTTATTTATTTACTCTCAAAGCCCGAAGGCGTTACGGAGACGAGCGTGTAACAATTCATGCAATATTAGTTACAGCCGTTTTGAACGATCGAGGATCCGCAATGCTGGCGAGGGAGGCGGAGAGGTGGTTCCATTCGTCGCAGCTCTGGGGCATGAACGAGTAAAAGTAGGGGTCTGCGCGACAGTTAGGAACGCACACTTTGTACCTGTGATCGTCACGTGCGGGGTTGTGGGATGGAGCAGAAATGAGTTTTAGTTAAGAAAATCAGCAATGGAGGGGAAAGTACAGAGGCTGCCGCCTGTTTTGTTGACATGGGAAAGGATGTCGGAATGATATCCTTATCTAATGCTCCCTTTAGGTTAAATGCAAGAATGGCACACGATGACTTTCGGAATGAGAATTTTTCCCTTTAGACGAAGGAGGATATCCTGCGCATACAGATGCTTTATAAAGTCATTCCTAGTCTTCTTGATGAAATCTTTGTCTTCTAGGCAGGGTTGTAGACGCCGGAATGACATGCGTTCCACCAAATCACAAGCAGAGGCGTTTCGATAAGTAGGAAGATCGTCGGGATGAAGAGACCTGTTAGGCCTTGGGATGAAGCGGATATCTGCGGTTTGGTATAGTCCGTATTACCCATGTCCGTTGATTCTGCTGCAGAAAGTGTTCTATAGAGTCATCATACAAATGGTCTAAGAGACGGTGGGTTGCATGAGCCAAATTAGGGTTGATGGTTTTGTTCCATTCGAAGAGGTCGGCGAAGTTCGCAAAGTTGGAATTCCTGGTCAATGCCCGGATTCCTCTGGCCTGTGTAGAGAGGGGAAGTACAATTTCTGGATGATGTGATTTGCTATGAACACCTGTTCAGATGAGGAAATAGTCATTTTGTTTTTAGAATGTGCTTGTTTTCGGTGTCATTGCTTTCTCTAACACGCTGCTGTATTGGAACCAATTATAATCCTGACTTCTGTACTAAACGCGGCTACGCAATTTTGCCTACACCGAAACCGTACTGGGTGAGTGAAAAGCGACACGACGCCTGTCGAGGAACATGTACTGTAGCATTGAGGGAGGAATCGAGGGCGCTCGGAGTAGCTGGGGAAATCTATAACTCCTTATTGAACCGTCTGTCAAAGCCGAGAGTGCGACCTAATAGAGACCGGTGAAGCCAGATATTGAAATTATTGATCTGGGAGAAGCGGCGAAGTGCCCGTCTCACGCAAGAAACCCGTGGAGAAAAAATACCGTTCGAACCTCCGCAACAACGTCTCAGCATCTCAGGGTAACAAATAGTTGGCTATCTCTTCTTGCGAAATTTCGCAAATGCCTTCTATTTATAGGGTGTATCCTCGAGTGGAGTTTGACACGTCGCCCTCCCGACGTACCTTGCTCAACGAAACCGGTCGCCTCCCTTGTCTTTTGTCCAGTTTAGGAGTCGTAAAGGCGTGGTTGTTTCGTGTCAATGCCATTCCACGTGACGATAATTATAATTCACGCTCATAGCGAGAAAGGGATTATCGATGTCAATATTTAGGGTATTTCCTGAGAACCAGACGGATGTGGCATCGCCCAAATCCAGTGGCTGCAGTGAAACGGCCTTCGAGGTCGAGACTGTTTCGAGGGACCGTAGTTTACATACGAAAAATGAAAGTGTGCGCAGTTGTTATAGACGCAACAAAATGCGAAAATGCTGAGGTGGGCGTATGCTTTCCTCTAATGTAAAGCCGACATGGCAGCGCCATGCAGTGCACAATGAGCCGTTTATTTTCTCTTTCCATTTGGTTCACAAAAGTTCGTGCTACGGCGGCGATGGTGGTCTACGCAGAGGGTTTTAGGAAGGTCCTGCAAAGATATCTAATTTTTCCCGGCATGTCTGATATAGTTTTATCAGGTGAAATTTCACCCGTCCCGTGCTTACATTCCTCAAGTAGAGAGGGCAGAATAATTACTGCAGCCTGTTCCAGCGACTCAACGACAATCAAGCGCCCCTGGCAACCTTCCCTGTCTTCGCGTTGCCTTCGCACCGTGCTGCTTGTCGCCTACTGCGCATTTTCTTGCGCATGCACCGCTTGAGAATAGACGAGCTCCATAGGCGGCGCTATACAGAACCCCTTCACTACAGCGGTGCTCGTGGTTCAAGCCCCCCTCGTCACGGGCAACAAGGGGAGGGGGGAGAAAGGGGCACAGCCCTTTATTTCCGTGCCAACAGAAATTTATTTGCACTCCTCACCCGCACATAGCAGTCATATATCGCCAGGTTAAGACCCGATCCTCCCATTCCTATGCCATCATGGTCGCGATCTTTCCTGACACCAACGTAGACGCATACCCGCATTGCTCTGCCCCCCACGCATCGCTACCCACATCGCATGGGCCTGTGATAGAGTCCCACTATCCAAGCTCCAATCCCATCCCACTCTTCTTACCACCAGCAGCGAGGAGCGCTAGGAGGCCGCCCTGCATGACTCGAACCCCCAAGTCACCGAATACTTGTCCCGCCTATTGTCTGTCTGTCTGTCTGTCTGTCTGTCTGTCTGTCTGTCTGTCTGTCTGTCTGTCTGTCTGTCTGTCTGTCTGTCTGTCTGTCTGTCTCGCTTTGGATAGCGCATCGTGGGTGTACACCCCTTATGACCAAGGCAGACGGCCAGGGTGAGTTCGTACATGTCTCAGTATTAGCGTAGCTCAAAAAGCAAGACGGTGGGGGCCCACCAGCGCTGCGGACACTTTTCAAGTGAGCGCACCCGGGACAGCCGCACTAATGCAGAAAAACACTGTGCCGGTGCAGTGGCCTACACTTAGATATCTAACCAACAAAAATTGAGGACGCTTCACCGGCTGCATAATTTATTTTCCCTCGTGACTTAAACACGAAGCGCATAAAAACTTGGGGACACGACTACACAAACGAATAACTGTTTTCTTAAGCCCAAGTTAGGCATTCAAGATTCAAATGTAAACTAAGTAATGAAAATATTATATCCAGACTCATAATGAAACTCAAGGGGTGTGAAAAAATTAATCTCAAATTCAGAAAGATCTGCAGGGGTGGAAGTATCTACTATGGACCGGTTTTTCTAAAAGCGAGAAGTTTCAGCATTCCCCATGCATGCTGCTGATCTTGTTCGAACATCAACTCACATCGTCCCAAAAACCACTGTCTTCTCTAAACGTCGACGTTAATCGAACATTTTACATGACGCATGGGCGCAGGAATACCCCTGTAACCATAAGTAAAAGGGGGACAGGTATTTCATTTGCAAGGAAGCAGTCACTTCGCTTCAGCATACCTAGCGATTGCCTCGCAAAGAATTTGTCTTGTACTTTGCGAAGAGTTGTCACTAAACTGACAAGTCCCATGGGCGCGTCTGTTTCGGTTAAGGCGGCGAACCTCACCATGGAAGCGCTTGAACAGCGGGCGTTATCCTCCTTCGCCCCGTCCCCGAAAGTGTTCCTCCGCTACATTGATGATTTTTTCTGCATCATCCAAAAAGATGAGGTGCGCAAGTTCCTGGATCACCTAAACAGTTTGGAAAGAGCCATTCAGTTCACTTTGGAAGAGGAGGTGGATGGAAAACTTCCTTTCCTCGACGTCCTCGTTTCACGGCAGGGCCAGAGGCTAAGCTTCAGCGTGTACCGGAAAGATACACACACAGGTCGATACCTGAGTTTCGGCTCTGTACACCCGGTCACCCACAAGCAAGCCGTTGTTAGCACGTTACTGCAGCGTGCCGAACGTCTGTGCTCAAGGCCCCAGGACGCGGCTGTGTACAAGAAAAAGGTACGAGATGACCTCGCAAGCTGCGGATACCCTAGGCGCTTTATCGATGCAACGGAATTTCAGCTGTTACGTAGGGGACAACCGGACCTCCCCCTCAAGAAACGGGCTTCTGTGCCGTATATTCTTCGAACAAGCGAATGTCTCGAACGTGTCTTACGGGAGTATGACGTACAGGTGGCACACGTTCCGGCAAGAAAGATGCGTCACCAGCTGGTAAAAGTGAAGGACAGCTTGCCCAAGGAACGCTTCCCCGGGAGTTGTGTATCAAATTCAGTGCGCAGACTGCGACGGGGTTTACATCGGGGTATCAGGAAACTATTACAGCAACACGCTCCTGACGTAAAGAATAAGAGCGTTCGCAACAACGCTTTAGCAGAGCATGCCGTCACGAATGACCACAAGATTGACTGGGACGGTCAATCGGCAACTTCACGCCTACATCTGGAATTACTAATCATTTAAACCACATCTAACACGGTTAATCGTAACAACAGAAATCTAAATCCAATCTACGCGCGCTCCTTACAGCGATTACTCAACCCCATTTAAACGATCCATTTTTGGTGATGTATTCATTGGGAACAAGGCTTCCGTGCTGGAAGCCGAAACGACAAGAACGATTTTTAGAGAGATGCGGAACATCTTATAGTCTGGGCATGTCCCGCGTGGGCGTCCGCATTCACACTGCGCATGCGCAACTCTCCTCCTTCCCTCTCTCCCACAGATGCGCGATACTCCCGCCACTTCTTCTCTCGTACCAGCTGCGTGCTCTTCGCTTTCGCTTCTCCCGCGTTCTCGCTTCTGCTTTCACGGCGCATGCTCGGCGCTTGCGCATCTCTCCTCCTCTCGTTTCCTCTCCTTCAACCTTGAATGTAAATCGGGTAGTGCGCTGTGCGCGTTCAGTTCAGCGCGTGCTGCAGTTGACTCCACTTCACTCCGTTCTTCCGATGAAGTGTGATGGAAGCAACCAGTAAGTGGATTGGCGCAAGCAAGCGTCAGCACCACCCCACAAACTAACAGCAACGCTACGTCCACTGAAGACAAAGCTGCGCAGCGAAGGGCACGCGACGCTGAGCGCAAACGCTTGAAGCGAGCGGCGAACCCTGAGCTTCGTCGGCGCGAATGCTCGGCGCTTGCGCATCTCTCCTCCTCTCGTCTCCTCTCCTTCGACCTTGAATGTAAATCGGGTAGCGCGCGACGCGCGTTCAGTTCAGCGGCGCTTGCTGCGGTTGACTCCACTCCACTCCGTTCTTCAATGAAGTTCTACGAACACAACGTAAACACAACAGAACCCCGAGATGCTCCGCATCTACTCAGCGTTCGATTCGGGAAGATGGGGCTAATTTTTTTGACTGGTCGGCGTCTCGTGTGTTTGAAATGTATTATCACGGCCAAACGGGATTCCGTCACTCTCTCGACTTCAGTCCCTAAGGAGCTGCTTAAAAGATTATCAAAGCGCGTTGTCCTTTTTCAAAACATGTCGCTGTCCATTGTATGAATGTCAACAACGCATGCGCATTTCTCAATTTCCTCTTCAACTGTCTGAACAAATCTATTTGACAACGAGTCAATTGTGGTTTTTCGCACTGCAGCTACGCCTGGGCTCACGATGTGCGGACATCTGTAGAGCTGAACGTGTACCATGTTAAACACGCATGCGTCCAAATATCCATACACCGGCGCCTTCGCACCGCACGGAGCACCTTGTGTGTTCAAGGTGACTTCATACTGGTGACACCAGGGACCCGGAGCCAACGTGTGTTGGACCCACCCACGCTTTAGGCTGTGCATGGCTTGGCCGTGTCGAGGGAAGAGGGGATCCTGGTGGCTGATATGACACCGAGGTTGTTATGGGCCTTCGGGCCCCCTGGTGAAGACAACATGCCACTTTGGCCCTCGCTTCTTGTAGACGGCACCGCCGCACTGACCCGGCCGAGGGGAACCCAGCCAGTCGCTCTTTCCCGTCCCCGTCTCCACTCTTTCGCTTTCCTGTCTTCTTCTCCGTCTTTCGTGTCTTCTATGTTTTCTGCTTTCTGATCTCCTCGTCAGGGCGGCAAGGGTTAACGTGTGTGAAGGTTATCTTGGTTCTATCTTTCAAATTCTAACACTCACGGTTTTACGGACCCTAGGTTTTTTCATGCAGGGTTATAGTGGCCACGTATGGTTGACGCAGGTCTGCGTTTCCGTGTTGGGCTCCATGGTCGGCGGCCAGCATGGCTACTAAATGTTCATTTGTTAGTCTAAGATTTCAACAATGCCTTCTCTTGATTTGGCTCGGAAACGAGTCCGAACAGCAGTAAACTACCCTGTACCGAGGGTCCCATTCCAACTACAAGAACAAGGCTTTCCGAGATTTTTTGCAATTGAAATCCACCGACAGCCAATCCACCGACACCTACGAAAGGACTCGTCATTTGTGGTCGCAAAACACTTGGAAACTGTCCTCAGCGGTAAATTTGAAGCGACGAAAATGTCATATGTATCCTCATTGAATGAGAAAACAAAGCCCAGGATGATGCAATGCTGTCGATTCAAAAGCTAGCAGACCTGAGAGTTAAAGTATCGGTTCACTAGAGCCTAAATTTATGTTAAGGGGGAATTTCTGATCCTTACCTTGCGGACCTCACGACGGATAAAATCCTCGAGAGTCTGCAGGAGGAAGACGTTACTGCTGTCAGGCGCATCATGATACGCCATACCGACAGTGACATCCCTACCAACCACCTGGCCTTGACGTCCAACTCTGCTAAGCTTCCTGAACATCTTAAACATGGCTACGTGGTCCATCGAGTCCGCGCATATATCCCAAACCCGCGTCGGTGCTTTAATTCCGGAAGTTTGGCCACGCCCTGCAGAGTTGTCATGGCAAAGAGGCTTGCGTCAACTTCTGTGTACAGCGCCGGAAGCAAAGTGTGCCAACTGTGTAGGGTCACACCCTGTGTACTCAAGGAAGTGTCAGAAATTTCAAAATGAGGAATAATGTCTCTTAAAATAAAAGAAGGTCTCTCGATTCTAGAAGCGCGACGACGCTTCTTGTTTGTGTGAAAAGGCCCTATCGCCGAGGTGGCGCGCCAGGGTCCGGGCCGCCTCGGGCATCGACAAGGACTCAGGTTAGCTTTTCTGACCTTGCCTCGGCCCATCCTGACCCCGTGCAGCAGCCAGTACAGCCACAACCGACTGCAAACGCTTCGGCACCAAACGCTGTGCAACCATGGGAACAGGTTAAGCGCCAGGCACAACTGGAGGAAGTAAAACAGTTTACTTCCTCCAGTTGTGCCTGGCGCTTAACCTGTTCCCATGATGAAGTACCAACTAGCTCGCATCGACACATTAATTCAGTGCTGTGCAACCATCAGCCCCATCTGCTCCGGCTGAAGAGAATGCAGTGCGAGTGACACTTACCCCTCAAAGGATGGGCTGTGTTTCACTCTTGCACGAAGAGAATAAGGCCCGTTTCGGTGCGTATCATTTTTCATTCCCGATTACGGGATTCGGCGCTGAATGGACAATCTAATAAATGGCCATGATTACACACAATACATTGCACCATCTTCATTCAATGTTTGCGCTCTATGCAGCATTTTGCCGCAGGGCTTCGGGTTCGGGTAAGAGCGTAGGGGCATATTCCATTCCAGTCATCAAGGCCTTACAGCTGTCTTACGACCGGTTTTACGGAGGCGGATGATCATCATTCAGCAAACCCTGTGTGATTTTGACGTCCACGTTCTAATTTGTTGAAGAACCCCAATGCCACATGGCGCCTAGCGTAACGAATAGATGATGCAAACAGCAAAGGCCTTCGCTATCATCAAACTCAAATCATCCGATCGTTATAGCGTCTCGAATTGAGAGAAAACCGCACAGCGTTTGCATTTACTGCGTTCCGTTGCAGCGGTACGCAAGAGCTGGAGAAAAATCTTTAATCCATTTGCTGCAATCCTTGCGCGCTGAACGTGTCGGAAATTTATTATGGCTTTTCATTTATTACATAATAGCTAAAGCTGTGCATTCGATCCTGATGGCTTCCCCAGTAATATAACAACCAAGTATAGGCGACCAAATAGCAAAAAGAACATCAGATTTAAAAATCGAAACGATATCGTTATTTATTGTAAACTCTGGCGGTTACGGAAATTATGTTTTAAAAGGCAAATGAGAGCCACGTGCATTTGAGTTGCCACTGCGATACTTTTTTTTCCGCGGGAAAAGTTGCCATGAAAGTGAGATTAAAAAAAAAGTGCGGCGCCTGCTCCAACTCCTCCTCGCTGAATGGGGAAAAAATTCAAATACGACGATTCTGGCCAAGTCAAAGCTCGGCGTCTCGCGGTTCAAGCCGCCTCGCAGCGGCCGCAACAAAGGCAAAAGGGTACACCTAGGCGCCATATCATTTGCATGCATAAGTAAAGGATCGGGGGAAAACCTCAATGCAGCCGTGTGCAGATCGTCCTAAGCGTTATTGGATGCTCGCTTAGTCATACAAGCCAGCGTTTACTCTCCGGGAAGGAGCGACTCGTTGCCATTCGTTCCAAGTGACGCCGACGACGCCTCGCTTCCTTCGGCGCAGGCCACAAAGAAGGGCAGCCACCATTCAAGGATGGAAAAAAAAGAACAACAGTACAGAATTAATATTACGACCCAAGACAACTGCTGGGTAAGTCACAACCACGTAATCGGAATCATTGCAGAAACACAAATAAGGAAAGACTACGCTCCGAACAGGGACAGAGCAGCGGAACCGGGGAAAGGTGTAGTGAGGAACGCTGGCAGACGACGCGTTGGCCCCGCACCTCGGCTTTTCGGACGGTTCAATGCGGGGGCGGGTTGGGGGAGATCGAATACAGGCCGTTTGCTTATGTATGGCCTAGAAAACAAACGATTGAAAACAAAGAATAGGAAGGGCACCGTTGCGATGAAAATGCCTGAGGAGCCGTTTTCGTATATTCCGGAACTTACTTGAAACGCTGGCTTGGAGTCGCCTTCTCAAATGCTTACTCCCATTTGATTGGAATCAATCAAATAGGATTTATTGGCAGACAGTGAGGCGTATGAAGTCTGCGACCCACAGGAGACCATACGCCATGTTCTATGCGAATGTCCACGTTGTTCATCGGCAAGAAGGCAAATCTCCTCAACTTTACGGAGGCTTGATTCTCGTGGCCGTTCTCTGAGGAGACAATCCTGGGCCACAGGCCTTCACCGTCATCTACGCACAAGGCGACAAAAGCGCTCCTGTGCTTTATAAAAACAACGAACTTGCACAGAAGACTGCAGCACAAGACTACTCTCTATAAAGTCAATTAACTCTATCGTCTATAGTGTAACGCTGGCCATACCTCTTTACGCTCTGTCTTTACCTTCCCCTTCTTTTATTGTTTTCATCTTTTTTTTTTCCAATGGTTCCCCTTCCCCGCGTGTAGGATAGCAATCTATGTAGGATGTAGGATAGCATTCCTGCCTTTCCTTTACCCTTATTCCTTCCTTCCTTCCCATCTCAGAATAGGCTGTATAGACCATTTTATTTTCTTGGACGTGGGAGCATCAGTTTTATCAGTGGGCTGTGCTTGCGGCTCTACAATTGGCGCAACTCGACAGGAAGATGCAACTGCGCATGCGCAAAACAGCCCAGAACATGATCTGATCTTATTAAAGATTAACTGATAAAAAGGTTTAAGCCACGCCATCTCGTGCGCTCACTTACGCAACCGCGTGCAGCGGCGAGGAGGGTGGAAGGGACGGGGGAAAAGAAAGTGTTTTGCTCATGAATGTAAACAAGAGCAGGGCACGAAAGGCGAGTAATGAGAGCAAAGAGGAAAAGGAAGGAGTCGGCGCAAAAAGGCGGAAACCGCAAGCTAACATTTGTTCACGCTCTTTCTGCGTGGGAAAAAAATAGCGAAGCAGGGTGGAAGCATCGGAGGGCACCTCATTAAAGCGTGCTCGAGCGCGGTCTTTGTTTATGCACCAGATGTTAAGATGAATGCAGAGATTGCTTGCCATCGTAATGCCGTTTTTTACATCTGCTGCCGCTTTTTTAAGGACAATAGCCTTTCCTGGGCTACTTAAACGCAGAAATTTTTGTTCTGCCTGTCTGTCTGTGACTCGATTCGGTCACCCGGTCAAAGTGAAAAAAATCTGCGCAATAGTCTTATATACTCACAGCCAAATCTAAACGTCTAAGTCCGGTGCCAATGTTCATACTTGTCGACATTGGTGAACAAGAAGTAGACATTACGCAAATATAAAGCAGAAAAGTAATACATAAGTGATATTTACAGTGTCCCTTTATAAAAAAATTCCTAGATGCTTGATTTTCGCGAAATGAAATCCTACATCTACTGCAGAAAAAAAAAATCACTCCGTCGCCTGCTGTCGCCCGCGGTACTATAGCTTCTGGCGGCATTTGAAGAAATCAAGCGGCAAAAGTTAAGACAGGCTCCACTAGATAGGTTCCACGTTCTGCTTTGGACGCTCGTGGAGTAGGGAAACTTGGTTCTATAAACGTTGTAGTAGGGTGCCTCGATTCACACGCGCCTCCACCGTACGGCAGCCCTGGCATCGAGGCACCCGACTTGGAGCAGTGGAACGCGGTAAATTTAAATTGATTTGAGCATACCTCTAACTTGCTATCTTGGGAGGAACTAACGGGAGAGGAGCAGCATGAGAGGTGAGCGGGAATGAGAAGGAAGGCATTTACTTGCCAGAGGCGCCAGCCGACCATCGTTTTTAGTCGACATTTGATACGCGGGATACGCGGCCATTTTTTTCTTTCTTTCAACACGTTCAGTGGTACGGTCACACACTGTGGTGCGCAGTGGCTGAAAGCTCTGTTGCCAAATTTTGAGGCATGTTTCTGGCAGCCTGACTTAGCGGCTGTCCATCGGTAGTATACGAGGTCGAAAAATGTCCAAGCATTCGAAGCTATAGTGGTGATCGAACAACCGCAACTGATGCCTACGTTATTTCGAAGGCCTCCACGGCACCTGCCACACCTAATCCGTTCTTTAGGGACGCGAAAACCTTTCACGTGATGCCTATAGCTTAAGTTTATTAAGCGCGTGTGTGCCCCTGAAGGTCAAAAATCCAGTGTTCGGAGCCGCGGTTCCACGTGTGCGAGCGGTACACGGATTTCAAAAGAAAGGATGCCAAGAGGAGAAAAAATCAAAGCCCCTTTTTGAAGGGAAAGACGGTTAAAACGCGAAGCTGCTTTGACCATGGAAGGAATGGCGCAAGGGGACAGACATTGGCTCCATAACCCGAGGTACCCATGTTCGATTCTGACCACGTGAAGTTTTTTTTTTTTCGTCTTGAGGCGTTGATGTGTAAGTTGTCTTTTGCTGCAGTGCGTTCTGTACAAAATGTACACAACTATGTATTGTAAATGCAACGATAGGCCTGCAAGTCACCCAAGTGTTAAGAAAGTGCAGGTTACCACGGCGAAGTGACCCGGATAGAACTCGTCACCCTCAAGCTTTTTAGGACCCGGATGGATTCTACGCACCTACTTATACATTAGAGCGCATAACTATATCAGCAGAGAGCTTCTCAGCGGGTTTTATATATAAACATCGCGTGACCGAAAGTAATTCACCAATGTCACATGACCCACTTTCTGGCTGCAAAAGCAATATCGAAGCAGTGCCAACGCAATCTCTAGTCAAGCTACTTACTACTCAACACCAACGAATTTGGCCGCTATTGCTGCTGTCACTGCTGCGCAACGCCGTAAAAGCTAAAACAAACTCGGACGATTTTAATCCGTTTTTTTAATGTCGCTTGTATCATAAACACAACTTTCGTGAGTTTCACCTCCTCACCAGGAACTATGGACACCTGGCGGTTGTCTGTCGCGTCGAGCTGAAACCGGCATAAAAGGGACCAAAGCATTGAATAGTACGACACAAACGCTTAAACTGACCCAGATGGAGCAAAACCACCGGGATTCTTGTTTATAACCCCGAAATTATGTTTATAATGCACAAATGTGCATTATAAACGACGTTATAAAGAGCCCACGGCGTGCAACGAAGGCGCGCTTAACATGGCGGGTCAAATTACTCCCTCTGGACACGTTTACGAGGGAAATGATTTAGGCGCCGTCTGCCGCACTCTCTTCGACTCTGTCAGGGCTACAGATAGCGGAGAAGCAGAGATTGCTGAATTTTTCACCGCGTCCTGCGAAACCTGGATGACCAAAATGTGAAAGTAAGCTCATGCGATGTGGACGTGAAAGCCACCGACCTCATGCTACACCAAGGGGGGCCGCAGCGCCTAACGCCGGCCACCTCATGGACATCCCCGATATGGATTCGACACTTACAGCTGTTTTTCTTCGAGGCCTTGAAGTGCGCCGAAGGGCTCTTCAACGAGCTCATGGTACGTTTTCGGAGAGAACACGCACGGGGTCTCGTTTTTTTCTGATGAGGCTCCTAGCCGAGGGTGTCGTTAGTCAGTCCAGCTATACCCGATACGTAAGCCATTGACCGGATGTATTAATGAACGGCCACCGGGTTTCACCGAGATAGCTGTGATTTCAGAGAGCTACCGCACACTGTAAGGAGTTATGACAAAGGTAAGGTTGAAAAGGCAGCTGAGTGCAATTTACAACGTCAACCTTCGTGGCTCTGTGCGCATCAGGTTTTTTAAGTGATGAATGCATCTTAGCTTCCTCGACAGAGGCTTAAAAAAAAAAAAACCTTTCGGGATAACACGTCGGGGACAGTTGTTCTGGGCCAGGGTCCTGATTAGTTTTGTCTGTTTGCAAGCGCCCACTTCAAGCGAGTCCTGATTGGCTGATGAAGGCAGACGGTTCGGATACGATCCAAAACAAGCAAGGTGTAAGAGGCCCGGCAACAAAAAATTACCCCACCTTCCCTCGAGGGGAACCCTGTGGAGATGCGACGCATCTTGGGGGTTCACTTGGTGTTTCCGTTGGGTTGATTCTCTAATTGCGTGAAACGTGTGAGGAACGCGTATGATGTATTCTTTACTTAACACGCGGCGTAACGTTAACGATGACGGCCTTGTGGTAGCTGAAGTGTACGGGTAGTGTACGGGCAGCATCGGCTGCTCGCTTCAACCGTTTGCGTTCGGTATCACGTTTACGAAGTTCGGAATCGGCTGCTCGCTTCAATCGTTTGCGTTCAGCATCACGTTCACACCACTTCGCAGCCTTGTCTTCAGTGGTGCTAGCATTCCTGTTACCACAGTGATCAGTGCTTGTTACGGTTGCGCGGGCGATAGCAGAATTGTTAGGCTCCATTCAACGCATCGATGGAAATCGGAACGCCGGTGCTGGAACGACCGCGGCTATGACGCAACATGGCGCGGCTATGACGCAACACAATCCATTTTAATCCAATCCAATCCAATCCAAGCCAAGCCAAGCCAAGCCGATCGAATTCAATCCAATGCCCCTCGCGAGAGAGTGTTCGCTATCGGAGAGGAGAGGGGGTGAGCGGCGGAGAGCGCAGCTCGCGCGGCGAGGAGAATGGGCGAGGGGTGTGGACGGACAACAACAACGCCGTATGGAAGGACAAGGCGAGTGAATGAGATGCAGTCGCATCTAAAACTGCGCTGCGACTTAATAGAAAACGGACAAGACTAAAAACTTCACCTTTGCTATGACTTTTAAACCTTTGACTTTGTTGTCACTGTTGTAAAATCTTTATTCAGGAACGGGAGAGTGGAGCGGGTTCCAGAGTATTTAGAAAATTAGGAGTGGCGGTTGGCCACCCTAGTCCGGTAGGATGCGTGCCGCCGCCTTCGTCCGAGAGGACTGCCTAGTTTTAGGGATGGCAACTGCGCAATTCGCTCCAGCGGGGGAGGGGGGTGGGGGGGGGGGGGTGGCAGGGCATATGAGGTCGGTAGATGCGGTGGAGGGTCAAGTCACTCCTGAAGGGGGGGGATGAGCATCGGAAATGGAGAGCGAAGGGTGGTCGATGGAAGGGGGATAGGTGCATCGTGATGCTCTAAGTTGTAGATGATGACGGTGTAGGCTTAGGGAAGGGGGAAAGAGCAGGGGACAGTGGCTTTCTCGTTTTTTTTTTTTTTTTTGTTACCGCCAGGGTTGACGTTAATGCGCTCAGATATTGCACCCCACCGGATATTCCCCGCTATGTTGCTTCTGCGATGTCCCCCGGATGCTCTTTGATATGATAGGAGGCAGCGCCCACGCCTCGCAACATTCGCACATCCCCTCACATTCAAAAAAGCTTTGGGAGAGAGCTCTGACCAGCTTTGACACCTATGATCAACGCCAGCTGGTGTGGAGGGCTGTTGAGGCTGAAAAAGCTCAAGGGGTCTGTGTCCTCCCCATTTCTTTTAACAACAAAGCTGTTGAGCAAATCGTTTGTGTATGATGTCGGCAGTTGTTGTTGTTGTTGTTCCTCTTGTAATGGCACATACCCACGTGAGGGATTGGCCAAGAAACGGGGTGGCTTTTTGGGGCTCAAACGCCCACCTCATAGCCCTATATAATCAGCCTGTAGGAATTGGGGAAACGTTTACTGAATTATATAACAGATCTAGAGAAGAATCAGTGAATGATGCTATTTTGGGGAGAAAAGGCTAAAAAATTTTGACGCTCGTGCACGCGTGCCTCGACTGCACGCACATCAAGCTAAGCATACTCACTTAGGTAGATTGGCCAATATTGCCCCCCCCCCCCCCCCCTTCCCAAAAAAAAAAAAAAAAACTCCACCGTTAGCCGCATCGTGACAGCACTTGTTCGGAACGAGAAAGACATGTAATAGCGTACGCCCGCCGTTTGTTAGTAGTCGTGTCGTCTTGCGCATGCGCTCTGTACCGTAAAAAAGCCGCCACTTTAATGTGGAAGCTGCTGTAGGTCATCACTGACTCCACAGAGCCCCGCCTATGCGGATAGTTGGCCCGGCCGAACGGGAAGAGGCCGCTCTGCTTGGAGAGGCTCGGCGTGCAAAGCATCCGCTAGAAACGAAAAGTCACGCTTGCAGAGTGGAATCCGAAAACGTCGACCAGAATGACAAACTAACTGTGCCCTTGCTCAACATGAGGTCATTGAAATGTCATGCCACCGACGTCAACCACACCACCACAACTAAACGTCAACCGCCACGCAAGCGACGAGCAAGCAAAATACGTAGATGCCGCGGAGCAAGAAGCCTTTGAGGTTACCGTCATTGGAGCAACCACGGGAGAAACTACCCCGTCAGTGATCACGCGATGCAGCAAAGAAGCAGACGCGGAGGAGGTGGCCATCACCCTGGCCATGACCGACGCAGACTGCACGACTTAATAAGCGACTCCAGAACGGCAGTTTGAAACTTCGCCAAGGGCCGCATCTTCACGGAAGCGGAGCGGATACTATGTCACTTGCAACCAGCGAGCCGAAGGAACATTAAAATCAAATGGATACCCGCACAAGAATCGAGCGATGGGAGACCTTGCTGTCCAGCCCCGACCTCGCTACTCAGTACGGACTGGTGGCCAGGGGCCAGGAGCTGCTGGACACATATGGGTCCCGTGACTAGGGAACCACCCCATCTGGTGCCTGCGCGCACACACCTTTTTAAAGGGCTCAGTAAAAGTTGATTCTCTCTCCCGCACAAGAAGGCGAGGTGTGTCCGGGACCACCACGAACCACAACGAGACGGCACACGCGGCCGCGAAAGCACTAACTACGGAGCCGCCGCCCCAGCCGTTCGTTGTTGTGGTTCTGCACAAAGGAGCACATGACCGATTACGGTCAAATAACCAAGGCTTATCGATTGGCCCTGCGGACCTTCTCGCCCCCACAGCCGGGTCGGGGCCGAGCAGGTGCCGTGGCGCTACGCCAACTACCGACAAGATCGGTACCCACCCCAGCACTACTACACCACATTTACCCCGAGACGTACCCAATCGTCGAATGCCAAGTCTGTCGCAAGGGAAGGTCCAACCTGGCGCACATCCTATGGGAATGTACCAAGCACCCCAACGCATTTACATCACAAGCCATCCAGCAAGGGCTCGAAAAAGTCGTACGGACTTGCAAATACGAGCTACAACTATGGGCTGTCGAGCAGGTTCTGGGGGCGATCGAAAGGCAGGGGGCTCGCGAGCCAACAACAACGAGCTTGAGTCCCTAGCCGAGTAGCCACAACGCCCCCGCTACGACGAGAGGCCCACGTCGAGGCGCGCAAAAACGTCGTCTGCCGGTCTCAATAAACGTTTATTGAATCAATCAGTTGTAATAAGCATGTCTACTCTCTATCTCTCTGTCTGTCGCCGTTTTGAACACTAATATAAATAGAGCAGAAAACGTCCCGCAGTGACTTCTGCTTATAGACACGGGTTGTACTTTTCGTGCAGGAAGAGTGCGTTCAGAAGGCAGCGTGGTGCAGCGTCCGCTGTGAATGTGGGCAGTTTGGTGCCCGAGCAGCCTGCCGATGGTATAGAGAGGGGCGACGTCACCTTCCCGCCACCGTGGTCAAAGAACAGAACAAAGGTGCCGGAACTGCGTTTAGCGCTGCAGTCACGCCAGTTGGGCTAAAAAGTGAATGACACAAAGTGCGGTAGTTTTTTAATTGAATTTTATTTACAAAGCGTGAACATGAAACGTGAATAGGTGCAGGGGAACGGGGAGGTCCCAAGGTATGAACCGCAGGTGGTACCTCCCATGATAAGTGTAAAATTTAAGTAAAAATTAATGAATATCAAGCAACACTAAAATGCAATGTCAGCAAATAAACACTCAGCATAGAAGAGAACGATGAATAAGAGAACTCAAAACAACAATGAATACAATTTCAATATATTAACAAATTTGGATATAAATACCACCTTAATAAAACGCATAATACTGCAGTTACAAATAAATCAAACAGAAGTGCCTAACAAGAAAGTTTTTTTTTTAGTTTATATTTAAAAAGGCGTAGTGAATTACAAGGTTTAATATCAGGGGTTAGTGACTTCAAGAGTGAAATGGCGGAGAACTGAATCGTACGTTTGCCGTAGTTAGTGTGTATGCACGGAAGTAGCAACGGCTGTGGCTGTGGCTGTGGCTGTGCAATGAATGCGAGTGATCATGTTGTGCCTGAATGAAATAGTTCTCAACAGTAGATGGCGCGGTTGGCCGACAGGGACCCTACGATCCAGCTCCATTTGGCGAACAGGGTCAGCGCAGTTAGCCACAGCCAAGGGATCCCGGGAGTGAGGATATCCTTTCCACCGGGAGGATGACCTAAAAGCAGCGCACGTTGTTGAATAAATATTTTATTCGTTTATTCATCGTAAGCACCTTTGAGCGTTGAAAGAGCTCGACAAATAAAGTTTTCATCGGGGCGTGGAGGACGGCAGACGAAGGTTCTGCTCGTTACGATGCTTCAAACACACCAAAAAATAAACAGAAAACGACGCGCCGGTGGTTCCCGTATTCATAGAGGCACGCTAGGACGATGCAGTGAGAACCAGTTGACAGGAACGGTACAGTGCGGTAAACCAAAACCAACTGAGCAACATTTGCTTCGCGCCGACATCTTAAGCCGCGCAAGCATATGCGCTTGGTATTTTTAGCTTCATTCGCCACCTACACTTTGGCAGTAAAAAAAAATTATTTTGTGAGCGGGCGAACTGGTGGTGGAACTGTAAGTTGTGTAATTTTCGTGTTCGCTTCAAAATGGTACTTACGAGCTACGCCGGACACGCTGAAGACAGCCTACTGAATGTGATGCCAAACCAGGAAGGCGTTGGTATGTGCGCGTGACAAAAATACGGGGAATGAGAAGCTCTCATTATACCAGATATCACGCAACTTAATTACGTTAAATTGAAACGGACGCGAAACGGGCATTTTCGGAAAGAGCACAACCCGGAATTCCGAAAGGTATTTATTCACCAAGGTTTGCATCCAACAGAACAGCTAAGGGGGTATGAAAGTAATTTAAGTAGAAAAATATCGTTCTCCTGGGACAAGCTACCTACGCAAAAGGCGATGGGGGGAAAAAGAGTGACAGGACACCGCACATGGGTCATTACCCTCTTCTCGAATAGTGGCCATGTTTGAGCTCAATGTCTTGCGCACATCAGGTTTCAAGTGACATTTGTCGGGTGGCGGATGACAGTACCGTATTTTTTAGCGCAAAACCCGCACCAAAAATGCGGAAATCTCAGTGGAAAATTAGGCGTGCGGATAATGCCCGGGGTTTTCCTTTCGTGCCGCTTAACGGCATTGCGCCTTGTCCTTGAAACTCTTGCGCAGTAACAGTGACTAAGCCTTTTATAGCTCTAGCGATAGTAGTCACACGAGTGAATTGTGACTTTCGCCTTGCAGTCAGTGTATTGTACTTGCTAAATATACGCTTTCTCTGTCTACACAGTATGTGATGTGTTGCTTAAAGAGTAGCTTCGGTGCAACATTTCCTGCATCAAATGTGCGGGCAATACGCGAGGATGGGGAGTGAGAGTGGAAGTGAGTGAGACGAGGTAGGGAGTGGGGGGAAATTGGGCGTGTCGCGTTGGAGGGAGGAATGAGCGGTGGTAGAGCGCGCAGCTAGAGCTGACGCGGTTACCTGGTTGTCGGCGAGAGGAGGTTTCTTGTTGGTCGGCACAGTTGACAGGAAGCGGCGTGGGCAGTCCTTGCCCGCTGTGTTGTGCGGTTGTGAGCACAGTTTGCACTTGGGTTGGCACGCATGGCCCTTAGCTGGAGAGGATTGGCCACAGTCTGGATACTTGGAGTTCTCAGGGTGGGGACACACGTCCATGCGATGGCCAAGTTCACCACACACTTGGCAAACTTGCATCCATCGGCGAGACAGTCGGCAACGGAGGAGGACGCTATTCATCTTTACATAGGATGGCACGTGGTTACCTTGGAAAGACAGAAGCATGGAGCGGGTGTGACCCATGAGTCGTGCGTAGATGAGGGCGCGGCTGGTTTCCTTGGAGGTAGTAGTCGTCGAGGTTAGCGTCGGTTTTGGTGGCTTCCAGACCATGGATGACACCCCGGCAGGTGCAGTGTGGAGGCTTCATGTACGTGGCAAATTCGCATAGCACCATTAAGATTTGAAACCTTCGGATGTTGCTGAGAGGGGTAGCAAGGTCAGAGTCGGGCATGCTTGCGACAATCACATTCTGAGTCGGTTGCACAAGGAAGGTAACTTTTTCGTAGAAGGGCGGCAGGTCGAGCTCACATTTGGATTCAAAAGCTTGGGTGAGTGCTGTGGTGGTCAGCCTAGCTAGGTTGTGTCCTTCGCGCGGTCGGTAGATGGTCGTGTAGCTGCTTGTTGGGTGCCTTGGTGGGTGATCACGGGCCGCCGTCTTGGAGGGAGGCGTGGCAGATAGTCGGTGCACATGGGCGATTGGAATTGTTTGCGTTTTTTTTATTTGCTGGATCCACGGGTTGTCAGGGTCAATGGTGCGTCCCCTGAGTTGGTCGAATTCTATGTCGGCGATCTGGGATGCGGGCCATGATAGCGCATCAAACATGGTCACACGGCGGCGGCTCGGTTGTTGTTCCAAAGAGCTGGACCTACAAAGAAGTCCTAGTGGGCGCTGTCTGCTGCCTGTTTCCCGTGGCCGATAATTTGGTTTTTTGAGGTCCGATTTGCCTCACCTGACTGTCAGATCAGGCGTCTCAAAGTCCGGCGCTCTATGTTAGTGGTCTTTTAGTCAGCGCTAATGCAGATCCGCTGATTGGAAGTCATCAAGAGGGAGCCGAAGCGAAGCCCGTCTGGCTACGTCAGCCCCCTGGTGGTGAATCCCTGGGTGAAGTGAAAGAAAAAAAATGACCGCGTATCTGCTACTTTCGTTGCAAATGTCGTCAAAAGACGATAGTCTTTATCGGCTTTTGCGAAGTAAATGCCTCCCTTCGCTTTCCCGCTCACCTCTCATGTTGTTCCTCTTGCGTCGCGCTCCTCCCAAGGTAAAGACGCCAAAGGTTCGCTTAAATCATTTTAAATTTCCCGCGTCCCACTGCTCCAAACCGGGTGTCTCGATGCGAACGCTGCCGTGCGGCGAAGACGCGCGTTAATCGAGGCGCCCTACTTCAACGTTTATAGAACCGCGTTTCTTTACTCCACGTGCGTTGCAAGCAGAACGTGGAACCTATCTAGTGGAACCTTGCGTAACTGTTGCCGGTTGATTTCTTAAAATGGCGCCAGAAACTATAGTGGCGCGGACGACAGCAGGCGACGGCGGAGTGAATTCTTTTTCTGCAGTTGATAAAGTATTTAATATCGCAAAAATCAAGCATGTTTGACTTTTTTATAAAGGAACACTGCAAATATCACTTCTGTATTGATTTGTTGTCTCATATTTGCGTAATGTCTTGTTCTTCTTCAACAATGTTGACAAGTATAAACCTTACACCGGACATGGACGGGTAGATTTAGCTGTGACTATATAAGACTATTGCGCAGGCATTGGTTTGCTTTGGCCGGTTGACATTCTACTTCCGGCCACCGCAGTGGAAGGACGTAGGGTCATGTGCTCCCAAGGAGCGGCTATTGCGGCGCAGTCAAGCCGCGGAAACAGGATGGAAGTTAGCGATAAGGAATAGTACCAGATTATTTTGCCCTCTCTGCCAACCGGACGGATCGTTTCGAACACAGTTTTTCTACATGGCGACGTGCGAGCTCGACCTTTTCGAGTGGAAGACTTCAGGGACATGTTGGCCAAGTGTGGTATGCTTTCCGAGGTAGTGGCCTTGGGGGCATACCAGATAAACCACATCTGGGCTGTCACGTTCAACAGCCCCGAAGCGACGAAAAGACTGGCAGCAGCCGGCGAGGTGCAAGTGAAGGGAAGACGCTGCTTAGTCCTCGACCCGCAACACCAGGAGGTAAAGTTATTAAAGCTTCATTGGCTGCTGTACGGCGTCTCAGACGACGACATTCGTGCGGCGTTTGCGGCGTTCGGCAAGGTGACGGAAATTACCAAGGAACGCTGGCGCGTACAGGGCGTGAGTGACAAGGGTTCTACGACTCGCACCGTGCTTCTCAAGCTGAAGTCCGGGTTGAAGGTGGACGATCTCCCCCACCATATTCGAGTTGCAGGTGAACTGGCCCTAGTTGTGGCCCCTGGGCGTCCCATGCAGTGCCTGCGCTGCCACACCGCCGGCCACGTTCGCCGAGACTGTAAAGTGCCGCGCTGCTCCATTTGCCGACGCTTCGGACACGAAGACGCACAATGCGTTAAGACGTATGCAAAGGTGACGGGGGCCGTGGGGAGCGACGACGCGTCTGATCTCCTCATGGACACAGCGGAAGCAGAAGAAGCGGCAGAAGGCGCGGGGGAGGCGTTGTCACCGGAAGTGGGGCCGGCTTCTCTTGAACCTAGTGACCAAGGTTCCCAGGACTCAAACCACGGCGGGCAACCAACCATGGAGTTCTCACCCTTGCCTGATGCACAGGGGAAAGGTGGCGAGTATGGCGACGACCAGTTCCAGGAAGAAGCACCGGAGGGGATGGAAGAAGGCGACCAGCAGAGAACGAACCGCGTCTCCTCTGCCAGTATCGTCAACGCCACTGCTGAGCGGTCCCGGGAAGAGACCGTTCACAAGCAGGAGGCAGAAGGCGGCAGCGGGAACGGAGAACCGCCTCAAAAGGCAGCTGTGGTGCGGCGTTCGACCTTGCGACAGCGTCCAGGCGTACAGCCTGACCGCAAGCCGCCGGACACGACGCCGGGGCAACCACAGCCACCTGGAGGCCCAATCGCGGACGGACACATCTAGGGACTTGGAAACGGGAACGGTAAGCGCCATGCTCCCGGTGGTTTCTAGCCGCCCACTCCCTTCTTAAATGCCTGCTGGCGGACCTTTGACCTTTGCTACGCTAAATGTGCGGGGGCTTGCAGCCAAGAGGAAGCAATGTCAGGTGTACCGCCTGCTTACAGAGCAGGACCTAGACGTACTGGCAGTGCAGGAGACAAAAGTCGAGGGGGAGGACGAGACCGGGAGCATGGTGCGGAGGTTCACGGCTAGGTACTGTGCGTGTGTTAGTCATACAGTTGGACACTCCGGTGGCTGCCTGCTTTTTGTGAAAAAGCGGTTAGGTCTGTGCGTAGAAAATGTCCAATCGTGTTTATCTGGTCGCTTGGTTGTGTGCGATTTCACATTTAATAGCGTCGAATGGCGGGTCATTTGTGTGTATGCGCCTAATGGGGGGGAGGACAGACGGATTTTTTTCCAAAATATTCGGCAGTACCTCACTATCGAGAGGCAAGTTATCTTGATGGGGGACTTTAACTGTGTGTTATCTCCGCAGGATAAAACGAGCAGTAGTCCTTATAAGGACGCAAGCACCGAATTGCTGGTAGAAATTGTTCATGAATTTGGTTTATTAGACGTGGCGGAATGCCTCGAGAGTGGTCGAGACGCGAGTTTCACCCCCTTTCAGGGTACCAGTCACGCAAGGCTGGACAGAATATACGCGTCACTTGATTTAATTCCGAAATTCCAAGGTTACAGAGTACACCCAGTGTCGTTTTCTGACCACTGCATGGTTAAGTGCAGCGTTGGGCCAAGAAGGCAAGGGACTGCTTTCTCGTGGAACCTTTGGAAATTAAATACTAAACTCCTAAACGACGAAATGTTCATTGATGCAGTTAAGAAAAAAATTGAAGAGATAGAAAATGAAGACGGTAAAATTGGGGAACAACGGGAATTATTTAAAGAAGCCATAAAAATTGTAGCCATAGAAAGATCCACCTGCATAAGGCACGAAGAAAAAATAAAGGAAAGGACATTACGCGACAATTTAAAGAAAATAACTTTGGAAGAAGGAAAAACGCCTGGTTTGTTTACAGAGGACATACGCAAACTCAAACAGCAACTAGAGATACTAGACGAAGAACGCTACCGCGGGGCACTCGTTCGAGCGAGAGCCGAGCGATTAGCAGTGGAAGAGACGCCAACCAAACGGGCGCTTGGAATCGAAAAGGCACGTGCTCGACGAAATACCATCGACAAAATCGAATGGAATGGACGCGTGTCAACCGATATAGACGACATCCACCAGTTTTTCTTTGAATATTATCAGTCTTTGTTTGCGTACCGACCGCATAATGTGGAAGGCTTTATAAAAGAGTACCTCAGCCGTATGCCTAGCCTTGAGGATGAAATTAAAGATAACTTAGAACAGCCCATATCTGTCGCAGAAATCAAGTCAGCAATTGATCATTTAAACCCAGGGAAGTCGCCCGGTCCGGACGGCTTAAGCGCGGCCTTTTATAAGTACTTTAAAGAGGACGTATCACCGGTTTTAACGGCGATGTTTTTAGAAGCATTTCGTCTGAAATACCTTCCACCGTCGTTTTCGTCTTCCCACACGGTTCTGATACCGAAAACAGAAGAAACTGAAAAACTAAAGTTCGTAACGGCGTACCGGCCAATCGCTTTGTCGAACGTTGATTACAAAATATTGATGAAGGTTCTAGCGCAGAGGTTACAAACTGTGATCACACTTCTTGTAGGGCCCCACCAGACTTGCGGCATCAAAGGTCGCACAATCACAACGAATATACACACGGCGAGATGTGTGCTTGAGTGCTGCGACGCCGCTGGAGGCGCCGTCGCGCTTCTCCAGCTTGACCTTGAAAAGGCGTTTGATTGCGTGTCCCATGATATTCTGTTTTCTGTTCTTGACCATGTAAATGTGGGATCTGTCATTAGTGAGGGTGTTGGCCTGGCGTATCGACGGTGCACCACGCGGTTGATTGTAAATAATTCACTGGGAGCGCCCATTAGCGTGCAACGTTCGGTGCGTCAGGGTTGCCCCCTCAGCCCTCTGTTTTTTTGTATTTACATAGAAACGTTGTGTTTAACCATCGTACAAAACAACCAGGTTCGAGGATTTCGTGTACACTCTTCTGAAGTCAAGCTTCTCGCTTATGCTGATGACGTTGCAGTTTTCTGTTCAGACAAGGAAAGTGTCACTCTTGTCGTAGAAATCGTGAAACGGTTCGGTGTTGCAACAGGTAGCTTTGTGAACTGGGGAAAGTGTGTGGGATTCTGGCATGGTGATTGGCTGACAACCCCAGACATTTTCGCCAATGTCACTTGGGTCACCCATCCAGTGAAATACTTGGGTATTCCACTGGAGTTTTACAGAGACAGCGAGCCCTACTGGCGTGCGCAAGTTCAGGAGCTGCGTGAGAAAGGGAATAAATGGAGAGCCAATGGTTTGTCTATGTTTGCTAGGGCAACTGTGTGCAACATTTTTCTGGCTAGCAAATTATGGTATGTTATGCAAGCGCTGCATTGTTCTCGGGTGAATATACAACGACTTCACCGCGTGTTCGCTGTATTTGTGTGGGCTTCTACTTGGGAGAGGACCAGTCGAATGAATTTGTTTCGACGAACCCGCGATGGTGGCTTAGGGCTGACGCACCTTTTTGTAAGACAGCTTGTGAATCGATTTCTGTTTTTGCGGGACGTTCAAGACCCTTTTCTGCGCACAGTACTTCAAGTTCGGCTAATGCGGGCTTTGCCCGAATTCGTAGTTTCTACGAGTAGTATGACAGGGGGTATCTATGGTTACTTTAAAGAGATTGTTGTGTCATCCCGTTTTTTGTTTGCTCGATTTTCAATGCACTATTTGGCTAATGTCACGCGGAAAAAATTATATAAGGATGTATGCGATGTGGTCATACCTGTACCAATGTATAGAGTTTTATACTGTGCAGGCCCAGGACAAGATGTTCTAAAAAGGGTTAAGCGAATGGAAGTATCACCAGGAGCGAAGTATTTTTCTTTAAACTACACACGGGCACGCTTTCAGTTGCAACATGGATGGAGGGTAAAGGGATTTCTATGCCATGGGGAACTGACTGCTCTATTTGCAAACAACCGGAAACGGTGGAGCATGTCTTTCTCCATTGTTGGGCAGCGGTGTTTCTATGGGATGTCCTCCAAAGGACACTGCGAAAGGACTTTCCACTGAACCCCCATGGAATACGGTTTTTATGTATCGAGAGAGAGGATGGGGTGCCGTACGATCTCGTCATGTTGTTGGGCCTGCACAGTATTTGGCGGTCGCGCATGGCATGGCTCAACTGTGATGTAGACGCGCGGCCGACGCCACAATATTTCCGCGAAACTGTTTCCAAGTTCATTGAAATTCAGAGAGCAAAGTTTTCTGTTCCTGAGTGGTTGCCAAGGGTGGAACCCCTCGCCATGCTTAGGGAATTTTAAATGACAACGCCAGTCCACCATGGCATGGCGGCCTTTTTGTAGATTGTGTGTTTTCTGTAGTACCTTTATGTTGTGTTGCACTGTCGAAGACCGGCAATAAAGAAAGAAAAAAAAAGAATCGAGTCACAGACAGACAGACGGACAGACATACTGACATACAGACATACAGACAGACCAAAATTTCTGGGTTTAAGTAGCCCAAGAAAGACTATCGTCTTTAAAAAAACGCTTCAGTGGCTGGATAGCGCCATCTGCAGCTCCTGCCAAGAGGAGGAAACACTTGACCACTTCCTGTTGTCTTGCCGGCGGTTCTCTTCCCTCCGAAATCGTTACCTGGAGGCTCCCCTACGGCGCCTGGGTTTCGCCTTGTCGGTGCCTAATTTATTGTCATTTGGGGCAATCGGGCTTGGTCGGTGCGACGGGGATGTTTTTCGCGCTCTTCACTCATTTATTGCCGAAACAGGTCGCTTGCCTTGTTAATTCAACCCATTTTTAATTGTTTATTGAAATACCTGTTTGTACAGTAGTATTGAATTTCTTTTGGTTCCAAAATTGTTAGCATCACTGTACCCTATTTTCCCTTCGTTTGAAACTAATTACTAAGCTTCTTCAGCAGTGATATCACAATAAGACTTGGCCAATCCCCCAGAGTGGGTACGCGCCATTCTCGTTCCGGATCCAACCAACCAACCAATCAAACCTGGGTCCGTCGCGTTATGAAGCCGGCGTCTATCGGATTGCTGCATTTCGAGGTGGTCGAAACTCAGTCCAAACGCACACGAAAACCATTGAATCCGCCACGACACAGCTTCGCGTTCAAACATCCTCGTCGTTAGGCGGAGGGGAGCATGATCTTTTGCGTCAAGAGTTTGCTGCTTTCAGGGTTGGCTTCTTCGCGAAAAAAAAAAAAAAAACAAAATAAAAAAGGCCGTCTGCGAGCGCCAAAGCAACAGCGGAAGGTATTTTCAAAATCCAGACTTATCCAGAACTTTTTTTTTATTCCGTGGTTTGCTGACTTTGAATTCCAGTTGTATTTTTGCTCCAGAAAAGACGACCGAGAACCGCTGTAGCCTCAATTATCTTCGGATTATTCATAGGGGGCATGTACGTGCGAACCTCTTCAGGTGCTAACGTTCGGCCTTACGGCGTTCATCCGAGAGAGCCAATAACGTCGGCTTCTACGGTTAAAGCCTTTCAGTCAGCCCGAGCCAAGGTGTTTGCCGGACATATTACGGGGGCAGCTTTTCGTTTCCATGCGAACGAGATATTCAGTGCACTGAAATGGGGCCAATAATCCTTCCCACCTTTCTATGGTTTGGAAAGGGTGGTTTTTGAACAGAATGCCACGGCTCAAGCTTTTGCTTATACAGGAACTTCAACAGAGCCCTCCGAAAAAAGGTATACGGGCATTTCAGGTATGGGTCCTGCGCGCGACACGTTTCGATTCTGTGCATAGCTTTAAGTAGGTGAGAAGCGGCCTCACTATGCACCTAGTTAATTTGGGAAGATTCTAGTGGTACTATGGCCGCGTCCTCTGCCGCCATGTATCGTACAGCTCAAGAAATCTGGTAACTTTATCATAGGATTTCCAATTCTGTTAAAACAATTACACCAGAGTTGTCAGAGGTTCATGCAAGGTGAGTAAGCTCTTGGCCACGGGTGATCACGCTTCGCGTATGGGTTGTATTCACTGGCGAGGCACGAACGCAGGAAACATGTGAGTGCGCCGTCACTGGTTACGTCGGGATCCGCGGGATAGCGGTATTTGTCCGTGCTAAGGACATGATGTGTGTTGGATGTTCCAAACTCTACCCCCACCGAACGCTAAGTACTGCCTCGACTGCGATGTGAGTGCGATTAAGAACATCTCTGTTGACACCACCGTTGAGAATCGGGTTGAAACGGAGGTGACTACGCACGCCGGTGTTTTTTTCTGCGGTCTGCGGGCGCAGGGGGCACAAGCCGCGCCATGTCCGTGGTGCTTCGGCCATGTCCGTGGCCGTTTGCAGTGTTGCCAAGCGAAGAAATTGACAGCTAAACTTTCCAGTGAATACCATCTGTAGCATACTTGTAGGAACATGAGGGCACAGCCAAGCAGGAATCTTGGTACACTGATTAACCTGTTGCCCTTCACTGCAATAGTCTGTGCAGCGCGCAACGAGGCTGTTTCGGCGTAGCTCATGACGTGATAGACTGCCACTATGACCCAGCGATTACCACAAAGAGTGTGTGACAAAGGGCCACACATGCCGATGCCGACACTTTTCGAACGAACGGGGCACGGCAAGGAGTGCCAGCCGGTGTATTGCGTCGTCGACACACAGAACACTGGTACGGCATTTTCATGACCTTCACCATGAGACTTCACACGCCGACAGAATGATGTTGTCTCCCTTTCATAACTGAGTGCTTCGTACACCCTAATCAAGGTTCATACACCCGTGACAATCATCTTTAAAGTGAAGCCATACACCCGTTAACGACTAAAAAACATCCGACATTCGCGGTAAACCCTCAAGTGAGCCTTATTCCGGTTATTCGTGCCATTACTCAGACCCAAATGGGTGTGGCTTGTTCTTTTTAACGTGCGTACATAAGACTGTGCACGTTTCCCCACTTGTGGTGCAATACACCCCTGCACGTACCTGCTATTTTGCGGGCGTGAAACGCATTGCCTGGCTTCATAATCGCGCGACATAAATACTCAAATGCGTAAAACTACACTCGCCTACTGGGACTTTGAATCTACAGTTCAACCAGTTCACGTGAATTTGCACGAAACTGAAATGACGCTGCTCAAAAATGTCGTCAAAGTCGGGTTTGCTCGGTTACGAAAGAATTCTTGAATTCTCCCTTCCAAGTAGGATGGCTTCAAGTTGAAAATGAACGTGTTGCTCATATACGAGTAAGTGAAGACCACAGGTTGACTCAATTCATTAATGATCTTCAGATATGCATTGGCACTTCAGCAGGCCAGCACTGGTTTGGTTTCGACACCTCTGCACAAATAAGACCACAATATCATATTTTCGCGCGTATATCCCGCCCCCCCCCCTCCCCATTATAATCCCCACTCCAAATTTCAGCCCGCCGGGAAAGAAAAATTTACACCATCTTCCCGCGAGGGGAACCATGGGGTAGGTGCGACGCATCGGGGGTTGCCGTTGCGTTTCCGTTATGTTTGCGATGTCAGCGTGTGGATTGCTGTTTTTGTGTATCCTAGTTACGCAGCATGTTCACCCCCGATGTGTCGCATCTACCCCATGGTTCCCCTCGCGGGAAGACGGTGTAAATTTTTTAACCGAGCGCAAGCTGCGCGCTAACGCACAGCTGGCACGGCGACGGGAGCGAGCTAAGGAGGTTGTATAGAACTTATACAACCTCCTTGGAGCGAGCGCAGCCGAGCGCAAGCTGCGCGCTGACCGCGCTGACGCACAGATGGCGCTGCGGTGAGAGCGGCGGAGCGCGCAGCTGCCGCGGCAAGGAGAATGGTGGAGGGATGCGGACTACGCCGCGACAACGACGCGGGACAAGGCGAGTTAAAGAGATGCGTTGCATCTAAAAAAATCTTTGCGTATTGCCCGCACATTTGGTACAGGAAAGGGTGCACCAAAGCTGCTGCTCAAGCAACACATCACATACTATGTAGACAGAAAAAGCTTATATTTAGCAAGTAAAATACACTCACTGCAAGGCGAAAGTGACTATTCATTATTAAAATTCAGTCGTTAGAGTGTGCTCGTCTTTGTTTTTTCATCACTGTCCTTGTATGTTTTGCGCAATCGCTGCCATGGAAGGCGTTGTCAGTGTTACTTCGGAGGAGCTTCACGGCACAACGCGCATTCCCGAGAAGCTGCTCTAAAGAAAAAAATCCCCGCGTATTATCTGCAGCTCTACTTTGCCACTGAAAATTTCGCATTTTTGGTGTGGGTTATAGGCGAGAAAATAAGATAATTCATGGATCCGTTCTTTTAACCAGCGCTCTAGTTTGGAAAATCGGCAGCCGGGAGAAACAAAGCTAATTACGGCGCGCAGAATGACGAGGGCAAAACAGCGTCGCGTTCGTTTCATTTCGCGTCCTCTCCTTTGCGATATTCCTTAAGATTGTCGCGTAGCCGATTATAGCGCGCACCTCTCCTCATAGTGACACCGTTTCTGCTGGCTAACAATGTTCCCCGGGGTACATCAGTGCGGGCTAATTGTATGGCATAAAAACCAAAGCGGCCTCTACGGCGCAGTGCTGTAGCTACAGCTACAGCAGACCCCCGTCGTAGGGAGCGATTGAGAGCGCAATCTCTCTATCCGAGCGGCACTTTCCGTATATTGCGATCCTTTTCAGCGTCATCTAGAAAGAGAATCTCCATTCATTGGACTCTGAGTGGTGGGCGATTCCTACTCGGATGAGCAGTCAGGAAAATGAAATTTGCAGACTTTGGCTCTAGCACGGACCAAGTGAAAACTCGTTACGACGTCGGGGTGGTTCACAATGGCAATCCTGAACCTCCTTGAAAGGAACCTGCTGCCTTCTCACGACATCTTCGCGGGCTTTTCGCGGTGCGCGTGATCGTATCTCGACTGCGACCACCGGTGGTGAGTTCAGCGAAATTGACGAGCGTGGTCCTTTCACTGGCACTGTGCGGGCTTTTCTGCAAGCGTTCGTTTTTTTTTTTTTTTTCGGAAGGCGTCGAATTTCTAGAAGGTAACATGTAGTATTGGAGTCGGTCAAGTTATTTTGGAACAAAGGAAACTTAAAGGTGAGTCGGTCAGCTAATGTTTTGTTTTGTTTTGTTTCACCGATTTCGGTTGCTTTGAGTCTATGTTGGAGCTTCTGCTCAAAGTGTGGCGACTTCTTCTCCGTGTTTCTGTGGAAATTTTTTGTGGAAGTTGGTTCCACATTTTGCAGGTGCTTACAGCACGCAGTTTAACCTCGAGTCAGCTAGGGCTGGACATATTTAAATAGCTATATCTTGCCACGAGGAAAGATAATCTGCGCCAGCAGTTATAAATCCCATAAAATGGCAAATAACTCCCAAAATATGAAAAAAAAAAAAAAAAAGGTGCCTGTGTACTTTAGAAACAAGGTGAGCCCGCGCTGCTGACAGGTTCAATAACAATGTAGATCACCTCGCCGGATCCTACTTTATACGCAAGAAACTTCGCCATTATCTGCTGCATAATACATAATTAGAAGCCAACTCGTTTTCTTCCTACTTGCCTTATGATGCGCCAGCCACGATTGTATGTTTACAAGCCATTTTTGTAACCCTTTGTTTTCATTTGACTGCTTTTATCATTACTTTTCTGTATGTAATCACTCCCCTCTCCAATGTCTTATGGCCCTGAGGTTAGTGTAAATAAATGAATAAATAAATAAATAAATAAATAAATAAATAAATAAATAAATAAATAAATAAATAAATAACTAAATAAATAAGTTGCGCCCGAAACGCTTGTCAAAGCAATATATTGCAGAGCCGTCTAGAGGCGCTTGCAAATGTTAAATGCTCGCGAATTGCTCGCGAATGTGCAGTTGCATTCTCGACCTTTTGTGTCGCGTCAAGTCACGCCGCATGTGTGTCGCGAACGTTGCTCATTTCGCCTCTCGCAGCTATCTCTGCCATCGCACGTACACGCTTGGTGAGAAATAGATGCGCATGCCATCTCCTCACTGCTCTGAAGCGGAACGGTATAGCGAGGCAGACGACGCCACGCGAGCTTTTTTCCGGGTCGCGCTTTCATTTCATAGGCCATAAAAAATACGGCGCGCCCGTACACAGGGGGCTTTAGTGAGATCGCGCCTTTAACGCTGCGATAGCGGCAGCAGGCGTCAGGTGAGCTGCGCCGATAAACGCGCGAGCGTTTCATTTCAATGCGGGACCTCGCTCTGAGAGCGTGTGTACAGTGACTCTCGACGAAGTGGCATTTCGATTTAAAGCGTCCTTCAGAGAGCTGCGCTTCAATAGAGAGAGAGAGAGAGAGAGAGAGAGAGAGAGAGAGAGAGAGAGAGAGAGAGAGAGAGAGAGAGAGAGAGAGAGAGAGAGAGAGAGAGAGAGAGAGAGGGGGAAGAAAGTCAACTTTCAGTATTTTGATCGCTGTTTTTAGGCGTGCCAGATTATCAACACTTCTGACTAGACGCTGCCTTCGACGAAACTAAAAATGCCAGGAGGGTAACAACTTTGCACTCTACTGAGAACAATCATAAACACAGTCAGAATTCATTGGAAAAAAGCGATAATGTTTCGCGACAGCCGCTCCAGCCCGGTCGCCATTGCCTTGAAATTCAGCCGAGCATTTACTGGTGCCTATTTCGCTCCACTTTATTGCGCTCGTACGGAAAGATTAGGCTGCTTGTGTTGGGAGCGAAAGTTGAAGGGGCGAATAGATTGCAGGCTCTTGCGCCGTTTCTCATTCTGATACAATTTGCGTCCGTCCCCATCCTCCTTGAAATAAATAACGTATTTTCTCGCGTATAACCTGCGCCAAAAAATGCGAAATTTCAGTGGCAAAGGGGGATGCGGATATTACGCGGGGTTTTTCTTTTAGTTCAGCTTCACGGCAATGCGGGTTGTTCTGTGAAGCTCCCACGCAGTAACACTGACTGAGCCTTCCATGGCAGTGATTGCGCCAAACATGAAAGGACAAGGAAGAAAAAACAAGGACGAGCCCACTCTAACAACTGAATTTTATTAGTGAATTGTTACTTTCGCCTCGCAGTCAGTGTATTCTACTTGCTAAATAATTGCTTTTTCGGTCCACATAGTATGGGATGTGTTGCTTGATCCGTAGCTTGGTTACAGCCGTTGCTGTACAGTAAGGCCCGCTTATATCCAACAGCGCGAGGATTGTAAAATAGTTCGATATAGCAAAAATTCGATCTAGAAAATGGAGCAAAAAAATTACATGAGAGCAATTCCGTCGACAGAGTCACGAGCTAACGCTGAGCTCCTATCACCCTGCAGTTCACTATTGATAAGACACTTTATCGGAAAGAAAACAATCATTTATTGGGGCGGAAGAACTGCGTGAGTGCAGCCTGCTTCTTGGAGCGCAACGCGTTGCTGGTGACTGCTCGCCCCACGGTATCTAAACAGTCGACAAGCACAAGACCGCTGCACTCAATGGCACTGCAGTATCGCCGTGGCAGGCCACGGCAGCGACGGCTTCGCTCGTGCTCGGAAGCGGTACGAAGTCCTTGGCGTCTTCGATAGAGCGGAGGCAAGCATGTATACAAGCGAATAACGAACCGAGCAAACAAGCATGTATACAAGCGAACCGAGCAAGTGCGAACCGAGCAAGCGAACCGAGCAACGAGTGGCGCGGACTTGAAGATCGGTGACCCAGCAGCCCGCAGCGCGCTATGTGGCGCTTTCGGCGCCAACGGCGTGCGTGTGTGGAGCTGGTACACTCTGCCACGGCCGGTTTGGACACGCTCGATCTCTCGCGCAAGTCGCAAACGACACCCGCGTTACCGCTGCGTGTCAAAGTATTGAGGAAAGCCTGGCGCATGCCTCAAGAGAGCGAAAATCTGGCTCGGGAGAGTTCGATATATCCATTGTGGGCAAAATCGCGTTCGATATAAAAAGATTAAAATGCAGGTATTTTTTATCAAAATTATATAAGAGTTCGATATAGGCAATAATTCGATATATCCGTAATCGATATAAGCGGGGTTCACTGCAAATGTGCGGACAATACGACAGGATTTTTTGTTTTCCGGTGGGCTGAAAGCTGGGAAACGAATTGCATGCAGGGGTGGGTTAAACGCACAAAAATATGGTATTTCGCTACTTTTGCCGCGGCCATGCAAGGAGGCGAACTCATCGCACCCAGTAAAATACTCCACAGTCAGCCCGAACGTAAAAACCATTATTTGAAAATGCGCTTTGCGGAATACATGAATGATGATGATGAATAAACTTTATTGGAGACCAGGTGCTGATGTTAGGGCACCCGCCCGGTGGGAGGCTTCCTTAGTCCGGGATGCCTTGGGCTATGCTGGCCATCCGTGCCCTCTCCACCAATCGTCGCTGGTGTGTAAGGTCGGAGCTGGTCAGCAGCTCCACCCACTGCTCATAAGTAGGGTTGGGGTTAGGGGTGAGGGAAGGGGATTGCTGGCACTCCCATACAATGTGGTACAGGGTGCCTGGGTGGGGGGCAGGAGTTGCATGTGGCAGGGTATTGGGTGGGATACATGGCATGTAGCAGGGTGTTATGTGGGTAGGAGTTTGTCTGTAGGCGCCGGAAGGTAGTAGCTTCATCGCGAGAGAGGTTCGGGTCGGGGAATGGGTATTTGCGACGCTCGTTCCTGTAGTGGGCGAGTATTTCGGCGTATGTTTGCAGCGGGGTGGGCTTAACTGTTGCTTCCGATGGGGGTTCGTGGCCCTCGTGGGAAACGGCCCGGTGTGAGTGAGCGCGGGCAGCGGCGTGTGCCGCTTCGTTACCCCCGAGGGATTCGTGACCTGGAGTCCAAATTATTTGCAGTTCTGGGAGTAGTTTCGCTTGTTGCAGAATTTTCAAGGCGGGTTGTGATATGCGTCCTTTTAGGTAGTTCCTGCAAGCGGCTAGGCAGTCAGTAACGATGGTTAAAACGTCTTGGCCTGTTGTGGCGGCAAGGGCAATGGCAACCTCTTCAGCTGTTTCGGTGGAGTTGGTGAAAACAGACACTGCAGCGAGCTCAGTTCCTCTGGCATTAACCACGCTGGCGGCTTGTGCAGATTTGTGGGGGTATGGCGATGCATCTGTATATCGGGTGCAGGGGAGGTGGTGGTATTGATTATAGATGGTGCGGGATCTTGCTGCTCGGCGTGCTTTGTTGTAGGTGGGGTGCATATTTCTTGGGATTGGAGCAACGCGAATGTTTTGTCGTATAGCCAGAGGGATGCGAATTTTCTGGTCGTGGTTGGGCGGTATAGAGTATTGAAGTTTCAAGAGCGTTGCCCTACCCGTTGGAGTTAGTTTAAGCCGCTGTATTTGAGAAGTGTGGTGTGCCTCTTCGATTTCTTCCCATGTGTTGTGGACGCCAAGCTGCAGGAGTTTAGTAGTCGCTGTCTTGGGAGGGAGACCCAGGGCTGTCTTGTATGCTTGAAAAAAAAAAAAAAAGCTTAGAAAGATGCAACAGCCGCTGTACCGTAGTGCCGATTTCGGGGGGTGGGGGGGAATTGAGTGACGGCAAATCAGCGGAGCTGAGAATATCAGCGTCAGACGAAGTCGCCCTGGTTGAAAGCGTTGGCTCATCGACTGCTCGATTGGTAACAATTGGCGAATGACTGAAACAGGTTCGACGACTTCACTTTACACAACTCGCCGCATTCGCCACGTCACCCTGTCAGAGCCGGTTCGCACTGCCTAACAAGAACAGCCTGAGCGCGTGCAGCAACCTTGGATAGCACCAAGGTTAGCCTTGGTTAGGCTTGGCACGTACAAGTTCGCCTTGGTTAGCTTTGGTTAGCCTTGGTTAGCCTTGGTTAGCCTTGGTCTGTACATGGTTAGCCTTCGGTAGCCTTGGTCTATACAAGGTTAGCCTTGGTCTGTACAAGGTTGGTACACCGTCCTGGCGGCATACCGTTTTCGTGACCTACATGGTATACCAAGGACGCTATTACGGCGCAAGCCTTATATGCGCCACATGGCGAAAACTCAGCCGTTTTAGCAGCAGATGGCTCCAAAATTCTACGTGCGAAACCAAAAAGCGTGCCAAAAGGAGAAACAAAGTGTGGCAAACACGAAACTAGCCAGCCACAAAGCTAAGCTAGCCAGCGGCATACCCTTGACAAGTGAGCAAAGTGATCAGGACTCAATTGGCACCCTCTTTAAAGCAGTGTTTTGCAGCCGAAACCCTATCACTCGAGGTACAAGCACAGAACACAACTCGTTCCTCGTAGCGTCCGTATGACCTTCAAGCTCAACCAAGGTCAAGCGCGGTGCAAGGCTCTAATCGATTGTTCCTTCCTAGAGTAGGAGTATGGGTTGGAGGATAGGAAGAAAGGGCAATGACGTGTGCCATCAGAAAATGAAACTAAACGGTGTTGGCTGTATCCATGTTCACTGCTTGTTTGCGCCTGCAGTGATCCCCAGGAGGTCAAAATTAATCTTTAGCCCTCCACTACTGCGCGCCTCATCGCCTGAATAGCGTCGACGCGTTAAACCCCATAAGCAACCAATAAAATCAATCAATCGTGCCTACAGAGCTGAGTGGTGTCTGTGTTTTGTCTTGCGCGACAATTGTGTGCGCAATAGCGCTAACACAGCTTTCGCGCGACACACTCGGTTTTTCGCGTGAAAAACCAAGAAAAAAACCAAGAAAATTGAACCACGGCAACGTTTTTGATTGTTTATTTTGTTCCGGCTTCGATGCAGCGAAACTGAGCCCTGCCTTGCAAAATGCCAAGAAAGGGATCACAGGAAATGTAGTTTCACCATAACCGCTTTTTAACTAATGTAACTACCGCGAATCAAATACCGGGGCGCGAAGTGGGTCGTCTTTCCCCCGGAACCAGCGGATTATCATGCATCCCCCCCCCCTTTTTTTTTTCTTTAAACAAAAAAAAATAATGTTTACTGTAAGTTCGTGTAAGTTTGGAGCCTGGGTGCGCTTGCACGAGTGCCGCATTTTGGGAAGCCGAGGCCATTTCTCGTAAGCTGACTCGGTGGTTACGCTTGGCTGGGCGCTTTTGGCTGCCTTTCCGCGCCGGATTAGCAGGGAGGAAGTTAATACCGGCTGGCTGTTGGGGAGTGACCGGGAGAGCCTTGGTTATTACTGCCGCCCCTGCGGTCAGTTCTCGATTTTTAACGCCCGCCCGGGTCGACCTGGAAAGATGGACGGCCGCAACGCCGGGGTTTAACGGCACCATGCGGTCGATACCATTTTCTTTTTTCAAGTTATGCACCCTGTGGGAATACATTTTGGTGTGTACGCATGACTATATTTTAATAGTCTTGACTGGTTTGGCGGCTGCGATGGCAAGTTTCTGCGCAAGAAATTGCAGGTACGGTTAGCGTTTTAAACTTTTGCATGGCTGCGTTAAATGCGCAATCACGTATTTGTGCAGTTACTTAAATGCAGTTACTTAAATGCTCCTTCAAACTTACCACGGCTTTTCAAGCGGGTCTCTATTTTAAATCAGGCGAAACCGCTGCCAGCGAACGATACTTATCAAAAGTGAGCTTTTATCCATTTGATTCTTATGCTCTTTTTAAACAAAAGTGGGCCGGATCGTCTAGTGCTACAGAGATACTGTTTCTGGCTAGCAATAGCGTGAAACGGCAGTGGCGCGGTTGTCAGATGATTGCGGAGAATCAACAGAAGCGCGAATGGGCGTAAAAACGACGGAAAGCGGCTGCCGTCGTTGCCGTCGTTGCACCGTCGTTGCCGCCTCAAATTCCAACTCGTCGAGTAGCTGCGAATCCCTGCCGGGTGTAGAGAAACTTGCTCGCTTGAAACGCCGATGATGATGATGATGATTATGGTGATAATGAAAACCCCAGGCCATCTCCACTGACGTAAAACCCGAGGAGAGGCGAAGCATGCATTGTATAAGTGTATTCTCGGCGCCTTGGCATTTTTGCCCATGGAGATGAAATCGTTGGGGTATAGGTATAAAGCTTTGCTGTAAAAGTTTCGTGTCTTTGAACCACGAAGAATTCTAGCCGGAGGCATTTGAAAACGGGTGTCCCGGAGTGTTATTTTAGTACGGGTTTTTTCCCGCGGACATGAACCGTTCTAGCCCGCGGTGTTGGAAAACGAGTGTTTAGTGCGCGTTACGTTCTAGAGGAGGCGTTATAAACCGAATGTCTTGGTGTTTTAGTACCATGTGATGTCATGAGACGACGACGACGACAGGAGACGCCGACAGCCGGAGCCCCTAAGAAGCTTCGGCCCTAAAACTTTATTATAGTCGTCTCTGTAAAGACGGAGTCACTGCTTGGGAGTGGCAGTGTCCTCGTCCCTTCAGACGGCGGTCAGGAACGCATGGGCCCTGGCGGCGTCATCTGCCAGCTGGCCGACTGCTGTTTGGACGTCGGGTAGGGAGCTAAGCAGCGCGGCCTGCCATTGCACGTGTATTGCAGTGTGTACACCTGACGTGCGTGCCGCTGGTTTGCTGGGACACGCCAAAACCATCTGTGGGAGCGTGGCGGCCCTTCGGCGCACCACTTGCACTGATCTTTGTATGTAGCTGCGGCGGTACAGGGCGGAGGGTTGGAAAGTGTTCGATTGTATCCTGCGCCGTGCAACCGGTAGCCTTCTGTTAAGTGTACGATGAGCGGCTGAAAGTTTGCGTCGGCCACCCGATGGAAAGTTTAAAAAATCTTCAATTAGACATTAATATGGCAAAACATTTCCAAAGTATTAAATCTGGTGGCAGTGTTTACACTTGTCTACATTGTTGAGCACAAAAAGAAAATATTAGGTATATTCGAAGCGAGACATCAATACATAAGGGATATTTGCAGTGTTATTTTAATTAAAACTGCATGGCTGCTTGAGTTTTGCTATAGAAAGTTAAATAGTTCGCCTTGGAAAAGATGTTTCGAGCCAAAATTATAAAAATTGGCCGCGTATCTGCTCCTTTCGTTGCAAATGTCGTCAAAAGACGATATAGTCTTTATCGACTTTTGCCAAGTAAATGCCTCCCTTCGCCTTCCCGCTCACATGTCATGTTGTTCCTCTTGCGTCGCGCTCCTCCCAAGGTAAAGACGCTACAGGTTTGCTTATATCATTTTAAATTTCCCGCGTTCCACTGCTCCAAACCGGGTGTCTCGATGCCAACGCTGCCGCACGGCGAAGACGCGCGTGAATCGAGGCGCCCTACTTCAACGTTTATAGAACCGCGTTTCTTTACTCCACGTGCGTTGCAAGCAGAACGTGGAACCTATCTAGTGGAACCTTGCGTAACTGTTGCCGGTTGATTTCTTAAAATGGCGCCAGAAACTATAGTGGCGCGGACGACAGCAGGCGACGGCGGAGTGAATTCTTTTTCTGCAGTTGATAAAGTATTTAATATCGCAAAAGTCCAGCATGTATGATTTTTCTATAAAGGAACACTGCAAATATCACTTCTGTATTAATTTGTTGCCTCATATTTGCGTAATGTCTTGTTCTTATTCAACAATGTTGACAAGTATGAACATTACACCGGACCTAGACGGGTAGATTTAGCTGTGACTGTATAAGACTATTGCGGAGGCATTGTTTTACTTTGGCCGGGTGGCTGAATCGAGTCACAGACAGACATACAGACAGACAGACAGACATACAGACAGACCAAAATTTCTGGGTTTAAGTAGCCCAAGAAAGACTATCGTCTTTAAAAAGCGCTCGCGGCGCCATCTCGGGGCGTAATTCCAAAAAAAATTCCCCCGCATTTCCCCGAGGGTGAGAATGTGAAAGTGCGAATGCACGGTTGTCGGCCCGCTTGCGGCGCTTGCGCTCGGCCCCCGCAGCCCACCGCCTCGCTGCCTTCTCTTCCATCTCTTCCATCGGGTTTGTAGTATCACGTGTACACCACGCAGTTATCAAGCCGCTATAACGCCGCTGAGTCGCCAACGCACGCCGCTGACGACGTAGTTTGAATGCGTTAAAGATATAAGGCGCGTCAACACTGATATCACCGTCGCGTCTGTGGCTTGATCGGTAGAGCGTCGCGCTGCGGCCGCAAAGTCCGCGGGTCGAAACCTGGCGCCGGATGCTGTTTTTCTTTATAGAGGAGCACTGCGGAAGCCGCCGACGCCGCCGCCGACGCCGGCGGTGGATGGTTTGGGGTCGCTTATAAAGAGCATTCGCTCTTAAAAGTCCAACAGTAACAAAAGGTTGAAGTAGATGATGCGCGGGAAGTGGGATGATGCTGGAAAATTGAATTTACTTGAGCAAACTTCCACTGTGTTTAGGTGGGATGAACGAGACAGGAGGGAAAGAGCGTGAGTTCGGCGGGAAAGAGAAGAGGCATTTACGAAGCAAGGGCCGCGGAAGACTATCGTCTTTCAACGACGCTTGCAGCGATGCAAGCGGCTACGTGGCCTTTTCTTTCTGATTTATTCATTAATTCGCAGTAGCAGCGGCTATAGCAAACAGCGCCAGAAAGGATTGTGGTCTCGCCTGGGGTGGTGTCCGTTGGCGCTCGGAGGCGACGCGTCAAGTGGTGTCAAGCAAGGAACGCGTGAAACAGGGTTAGCACGGGGCCCCTGCAGCCTGCAGAAGATGGCCTCCACTTATCGAGAAAACTCCTCAAAGCTGGCGAAGAAACGCCGCACTTTGAGCACTTCGACACGTTAGCGGCGTCTTCCACTGCACGCACCTATTTGTATATACATGGCGTGCACGCCTAGGTCCGCAGCAAGAATTCACTGCTTTGTACCGCGCCCGTGTGACAAAATCAAGAATACTGTATTTTAGCGCGTATAACCCACAACAAAAATGCGACAATTTCAGTGGCAAAGTGGAGGAGCAGATAATACGCGGAGTCTTTCCTTTAGTGCAGATTCGTGGCGATGCGCCTTGTGCCGTGCAGCTGATTGCATGGCGTGAAGTGAAGATGACCTTGTGTACAACAGTGAGGACTGCGGCTCAAATGTTAGCTCTAGCGAGAGCAGTGACACTGAGTGAATTGTGAATTTCGCCTTGCAGTCAGTGTATTCTATTTGCTAAATACACGCTTTTTCTGTCTACATAGTATGCGATGTGTTACTTGAGCAGTAGCTTTGGTGATGCCTTTCCTGTATCAAATGTGCGGGCAATACGCGAGCATTTTTTTTCTTTTCGGCAACCTGAAAGTGGGTGTGCGGATTATATGCAGGGGCGGGTTATACGCGCGAAAATACAGTATGTGTTTTACGTACCGCCCTCCAAGGACGAAAGCAAAATCGCGAAGGCACCCAAAAAATCTAACCGGAACACCGATAATAAACTAAAAATAACTACGTACTACGCCTTGCATCTGCACAAAAATACATAACTGGCGAAGTTGAGGCATTTAATCGTCGTAATAGTGCTAACCTACACCACTGCCAGCTGTATTCATCTGTTAAAGGATAATGTCAAATAATTACTCCTCGTTAGTTCTGAACTAATAATAACTTTCAAAATGGTGTGATGTGATTGATACAAACGTCAATGCACAGTAATCACATAACAGGACTTCTTATCGGGCTAGTTTGGTGCCGAAGCGCAAGAAAAGACGACCACACGAAAGAAGACAAGGACCAACCCTTGTCTTACTTCTCTTCTTTCGCGTAGTTTTCTCTTTAGCTTCTTATCACGGCATTAATAACATATATTGGAAATAATATATTGCAAAGCAGTTACGCGCCCCCTAAGGGTAGCCAATGATTGAGCCCGTCTTAGACGCCCACAGGCGCCACGAACCAGTGATCCCATGGCCTTAGGCTAGGCTGTCACCGCGGGCAACGACGCTTATTTCAGCCACGACTGTGATCGAGTTGATGATCAGTCCACGTGAGTGGCCTAGATGGAAACACGTCGGAACCGAAACTCCCATCTAGCCAATAATCTGATTTGAAAGAGCCAAAGAGCGATAGAATCTTTCCTTCCCCCTCCGGTAACCTAACCATAAGGACGTCGCTTGAGGGCCAGGTGCGAGCGAAGACAGGAACTTTTCAAACGGCCCAACAGACGTGACATCCTTACCAACCTCGTGTCACGTACAGGAGTGCGGGGCAACATTGTGGCGTCGTGCGGTCACAATGAAGTCGACCCAGAAATCAATCACGGCGGCGAATCTCCCACGGCGAAGACACCGGCCCGACCATTCACTGCACAGATGCACGTAAGCGGGGGACAGCGATGACGGGAAAAAAGAAAGTGCAGCTTTTCGAATTTCCCCCGTCGACGATAGCGGGGGACATTCTTTGTTACGTCCGAAATGGTCGCTCTCCTTCGAGAGCCTATCTACCTGGCGCAGCGGTGGGTAGACAGACGCCTTTGTTCGACAGTCCAAGTTATTGCGGGGCTTTTCTCGGCGCCCATCGGAGATCGCACAGGGCCGAACCGAGCGGTCGCTTCTAGAAAAGCTCGCAGTGCATGCGACGAAAATGTCCGATTTCCTTTGCCGCTCCGCCTTCCCCTTGCTTTTTCTTTTTTTTTTTTTTGATGGGCAAGGCTTGGAAAAGAAAACTCGGGCTTTCTTGCGGCGACCAAGAATTTTCAACGATAGCTAGAAAGTAATGAAGGGGCTAAACAACGAATTCGTAGTCGTGAAAGACGTTTTTTGGCGCTATATTCATTTTTTGGTCTTAAGAGCGGGTTAGAAGCGATGAAAGACGGTTCCTGGATCCCGGCTGAATGAATAAATGATAAATAGGATTTGTATATCAGTTTCCGCCAGGCAGGGGAGCCCTCTTCATTGCGTTCGGACACCGGCCAACAAGCCGCGTTGTCACAAAGTTCCCGCCAAACATTCAAGCGCTTGCTCCTAGTTCCAAGGCCTCCGCCATTAAAATTGTTTCTGCGCTACCCGAAACCCTGGCAGGGCTGTAGTACCAGACTGCGCCTTGTTCTGATGGCTAAAGCTGCCGCGGCCACGTTTTATCATTTCCTTCGTCTGTTTGTACATAGTCCGCGAACTCATTTCAGTAAACCTGTATATCTCTCATGCGAACAGATTAATCAGGCATTTTAATCGTGGCTTCTTCAACACTGTCGGATTTTTTTGTGTGTTTTTGTGGGATCTTGTGTGTTTGTGCAACATGAAATCCCTACGCGCGACGGGTTTGCGCCCAGTGCGTTCTCCTCGATTCCACACAACACGAGATTCGTGTTTCTTGCATTTTTACTCAATTCCTTCAATATTTCGCTCATAGATGTTAATTATCCACCCCGCAGAAGGTCACCAGAAAGAGGTCAAACTGTCTCCGACGAATGGAAAGCCCTGCACTAAATTTGAGGGCTGCAACTGACTCGCGTGTTCATACTTCTTGAAGCCCCTAATTTGTTACTCATTTTGCCGCCTTAGTTTTAAACGAAACTCGACCGAAGCCCACTCTAAAATGACGACAAGAAAAATTTCTGTAGTTTGTCGTATTTTCGCGTGTCGGGCTATCGTCTTGTATTTTTGTCGTGCCGGGATTCTGATGTTCGGTCATGTGTCGTATTCCTGTTCTCATTTTGATGTTCCGTCATGCCGAATTCCTGCCTCGTCGGGATCCTGGTGTTCCATCAGTAGTTGTACATGGTTTGAATATCATTGCCCATTGTGAAGAGTAGCGAAAATGGCAGTTATATTGTAACTACAGTAATGTTTGTGGTTGAGAGAATCGACTTCATCGTTACGACAGAAATGTGTGTTGTAACAGAAGAGGCTTTGTCGTAACAAAAGGACTTCTGTCATCACAACAAAGTTTTTTGTCGTACGACATGAATTCTTGTTAGGGTTTTGCGGTTTTCCTGTTGTTGATTTTAGACTGAGAGATTAGTTGGGGAAGATTCCTCACAACCGGATGTAGTAGCTTCGGTGCTTTATGGAGAACAGGACAGGCTACGGTTACGCGGGCAGCCCGTGCTTAGCTGTAGCATCGGCAATGAGCTGAACGAAGGGCGTTATGCGGCTGTCGGCGCCACCGCCGCCAATTGTCATCTCCGGTGACTTAGTCTACCTCCTTCCCGGGCGGGCCTCGGCAGCGGGCAGCAATCTCCGGTGTCTGGCCGCCCATCGTGCCGTCCGTCTCGAATGAGCGCAAACAATGACTGAGAGCCGGAATCCATCCTGCTTGGCCGATGACAAGCTCCGCCGCCGACATCGCGACGGTCAACGATGTCGTATCGGGTTCGTGCTCTTTCTGCGTCTGCGACGCAATGACTCTGTCACCTGCCATCACTCAAGCGGCTCAAATCGCCCGGCGAAAGAGCGGGTCGGTCAACGACTCTCCATCTGCCCGACATCGGCCGAAAATGAAGCTCGAGCCAAGCGAGGCCCAGTTCGCTTCGGGAGGGTGCTTTCTAATAACCCCGTTTTCTTTTCTTGCTCGTGTATTTCTACAAACTGGCCAGATAATGCCCCGGGTTCATTGCACCTCGTCTGGGGTTGTCGGGGAAACAAAGTGCAATACAAAAACGTAATTGGGCTTCGGCTTGAGAACTCGTAGTGCAGCTCTTGAGATAACAGTGGTTTCGAGTTAGCTCGACATTCAAACGAGGCCGGTATTTCGCCACTGCGTGCTGAAGCAATGCGTTGCGACAAAAAGTTGTTTTTTCAAAACATCCACTGCCACATCCGATCCACAGGGGAGCAGCATCTAAGCATTGTATACTTATAAGGAGAAATACCTACCACAGACAAGAAATGAGTGCCCATTTTTCACACTCTTCTCCTCTCCATTGAGAATTGTTCCAGTTTAACGCAATTATAAGGAAATTACAGCGGATGCTTAGCCCTTTGATACCCAAAACTGTAATTTTAGATGCAAAGCATCTTTTGCTCGGGGCTATGTCCGTTGTCCGTTGTCCATTGTACGTTGTCCGTTGGCGTCCGCACCTCTCCTCCTTATCCCCCTCTCCACGCCAGCTGCGCGATAGCGCGCTACTCGCTCCGTCCTCCTCTCCAAGCCAGCTGTGCGATAGCGCGCTGCTCCCTCCATCCTCCTCTCCACGCCAGCGCTATATATAACCGCGTGCACGCGCCGCTGCCTCAGTTGCTTGGTCGGATGAGTCTCGCTCCGGCGTCTGATGAGTACCGACAGTCCTGCTAGCGGATTGGCTGGCACAAGTTCAGCCAGCATCAGTCAACCAGTTAACAGAGCCGTTTGTCACAGGGGAACCCTGAGGTGATGCGAAGCATCGCGAAGTTCCCAACAACGTTCACGCGATGTGGGTAACCAACGCAAGTGAAAATAAAGGGAACTCCGCGATGCTTCGCATCACCTCAGGGTTCCCCTCGAAAAGATGGTGTAATTTTTTTTGCTAAAGATTGCCAAAATACTTTTATGACCTAAAAGGACTTCCGTCATCACAAATATGGATTCAGAAAAAAATTGGGCTCATTAGGACGCACACGATGACCCACTGGGAACTGGGAAACGCTGGGTACTGGCTGACCATACATCACTTGAATAAGAGAGCTACCTTGATCACCATAATTTATTGTTCAAGTGAAGAGAATAACAAAGTTTGTATTGTTATCATTCGTAATAACAAGGAAATTGCGCAATTTTGCTTACCTCTCACTAGCCCATTGAGGCCCCGGGCTTGATGCGTTGGCACGCATGAACAAAACTTTTTGTAGAGCAGATAAGTACGTGCTGCCTTCCATCATTAAATTTTTGTAGGTCCGGGTACCTTTGACTGCCAACAGATTGTGTTAAATATCTAAAAAACCCACAAAGTGCGAGAGCGAAAAAATATTGTTTTGAGTTGTTGTTCCTAAACACCATTGGGCATCAAAGGGTAAGAACTTTCTAAGAATGTGAAGGCGAAAGCCTAGTAGGACCTTCTTTTGAGCTGCTGTTGATTTTTGAGCACGAAATTGTTTTTTTCCGTGGCACACAAAGATTTCGTCAGGGAAATGACGCCAGTACAACGAAGCAAGCGGACTGTAAAGGGTGCACCCCTGTACACAGGGTCTTCTTGCGGGGAAGCAATCCTTACTACTAAAGAGTGCGTTAAATTTAGGGTTGTTCGATTTCGGGTTTGCTATTTTAACACAAAAGTGTTTTATCCCGCGAAACACCAAGATTTCACTGATGCCATATCCGTCACGTAAATCACGCCAGTACACCTTTGCCGAAGCGACCCGCCAGCAGGACGTCGCTCACCAAGGCCACCCACAAGACAACCGCCGACCCGCAAATCCTGCTCAGCTGCAGATTTCGCTGCATATTTCACTTTCGTGTTTTACCGATTCCTATGCCATACGAATCAACTATAGTTTTTTGTCAAATTTCGCGGTCGCATGCATCGCCACATGACCAGGGCCCCCTGGACACCCCCCTCCGAAGCTCGTTCCGTTCCCTCGCCAGCGTCGAAAACCTCCTGCTTTCCCCCATCGGTGCTGTCACTCTCAGGGCGGGTCGCATCGCACCTGAGGCGCCTGAGGCAACTGAGGCAACTTGGATGTCATTTCGAGTCCCAGTACTCCGCACCCTCGCCATCATCGACGTAGTGGAGATGCTGCCATCGTTTTTTAGCTAAGCTTTATATGGCTACTGTTCCACGCATTATTCCTGTGCGTGTCTAAGAACTGACTGACTGACTGACTGACTGACTGACTGACTGATTGATTGATTGATTGATTGATTGATTGATTGATTGATTGATTGATTGATTGATTGATTGATTGATTGATTGATTGATTGATTGATTGATTGATTGATTGATTGATTGATTGATTGATTGATTGATTGATTGATTGATTGATTGATTGATTGATTGATTGATTGATTGATTGATTGATTGATTGATTGATTGATTGATTGATTGATTGATTGATTGATTGATTGATTGATTGATTGATTGATTGATTGATTGATTGATTGATTGATTGATTGATTGATTGATTGTTTGTGAGGTTAACTCCGCCGAAGCTACACAGGCGTTGAGGCGCGCCGTAGTGGAGGGCACTGGATTAATTTTCACCCCCTGGGGATGTTTAGCGTGCGCCTAAATCTCGAACACACGGGAGTTTTTGCTTTTCGCGTCCATCAGAAAAGCGGCCGGCCCGGCCGGGAAGTGAACCCGCGTCATTGGGCTCAGCAGCAGAACGCCATAGCCACTGAGCCACAGCGGCGGGTCGTGTGCAACAACGCTTTGCACCCAAGGCAACTCTATCGCGACTGCGCATACATTTACCTTTGAAACCTTTGACTGCTCCGCTGTCAATACATGGCTACCTCAGCAGGAGTATGGTAGCAGAAAACTGCTGCAACTTATCCTTTATCAAAATTTGCCTCCAAAAATTATAAGTATAGGCCGATAAGACGACACTACTAGACCGAACGTCAGTTAACTTATAATAGATAGGTAATTCCCAGTGAACTTGTGAATATTTCAGAACTATTGTGTGTTGTGAATACATGAACATCAAGAGTATGGTTACGAAAAAAACCGCTGTAGGTATCGAACTTGCCCCGCAACAAATAATTATTACGCAATCAGCCGCTAAGACGACTCTATCATTACGATGAGATGAATTTCCTTGTCATAGTTCCCAGTCAAGTTGTAAACGTTACAGAATTCTCGTCTGCGGTCAGTGCTTGGGCTTCTACGGGAGGGAAACAAACTGCCCCGTATTTGTCTTCTAAGGTAGAAATCTAGTCCTTCCAAGTTGTACTAAGTAACGAATCCATAGTCAGCCCCATTACGAATTGAGGGGAGAAACAAACACGTGTACATTATCCAACAATGTGTGATGTGTAATTTTTACACCTTTATTCTTTATTCTTTATTCAAAAAAAAAACCTTACAGGCCCCAGAACAGGGCATTGGGTAAGGGGGGAAATCGGGAAAGTACAGGACAGATAACATACAGTTTACAGGCAGCGTCAGTGCGCAACAACAAAAAATATAAATGAAATCACATATATCGTGGTACAGGGTGAGGTAAATTTGAAGATACTCCATTTGCTGACTTGAACATGGCGAAAGAGGGATACATTTTCAACAAATAAGAGACAAGGAAAATATAAATCGCCGTAACACGCAATGCACTCAGAATTCAGGACCATGGTCACATGGTGAAGAGAGTGAGGAGCTGACGGCGAAATGTATCGGGATTAGATATGGAGGCTACGCAATCAGGGAGGTCATTCCAAAGACGAACGGCCCGAGGCAGTGGTGATGAATTGAATGCATTAGTTGTACCGTATATGCGCATGAAGCTGAACTGATTATACAATCTGCGCGAAAAGAAGTGAGGTGTTTGAAGCTGAAGCCGCGATCGTTTATTAGAGGTAATATATTTCTGGAACAGACAGAGAAGAGCAATATCGCGGCGGTTATCTAATGGCGGCAGTTGAAGGTCTAATTTAATTTGTGTTATGCTTGAGCTGATGTCGTAGTTACGTGATATGAAGCGGGCAGCTCTATTTTGAATATTTTCTGCCATTATGTTTAAGTAGTTTTGATGAGGGGACCAAATCGCTGAGGCGAATTCCAGTATTGGCAGAATAAAGGTAAGGAAGGCTAGTTTTCGAATGTTAGTAGGAGAATTTCGCATGTTGCGGCGTAGGTAGCCCAGTGAACGTGATGCTTTGGCACAGGTAGACACGATGTGTGAGGCCCATGAAAGATTCTCTGTGAGAAGAACACCAAGGTATTTGTACGAAGAAGTGTGGGAAAGCATAGTGTTGTTCAAGTAATAGGAAAATTCAGAGTTTACGTGTTTACGGCTGAAGGACATTACCTCGCATTTTGTAAAGTTCAATTTCATCAGCCATTTGTCACACCAGTTACAAATATGATTAAGATCTGCTTGAATGGTTAAGTGGTCATTACTGGAGTTTATAGAACGGTATATTATACAATCGTCGGCAAAAAGACGCATGCAAGAAGTAATCTCGGAGGGTAAGTCATTAATGTAGATTAAAAAGAGTAAGGGCCCAAGGACGCTGCCTTGCGGTACGCCCGAACTGACAGAAGAAAGAGGAGACGCGAAATTGTTAACAACAGTGAACTGTTGTCGAAAGGAAATGAAGTTACGAATCCAGGATAATGTTAAAGAGTCAAGTCGTAGAGCAGATAACTTAGAGATTAGTCGGCAGTGGGGCACGCGATCGAAGGCTTTTGAAAAATCAAGAAAGATACAGTCCGTTTGAAGGTTGCTGTTCATGTTAAAGTGTAAATCGGTGGCTAATTCAAACAATTGTGTGTCACACGAAAATCCCTTTCTGAAACCATGCTGATTAGGAAAAAAGAAATTGTTCGACTCGAGGTGATTGTACACGTGTGAACTGATTATGCGCTCAAGCATTTTGCAGCATATGCAAGTCAAGAATATGGGTCGATAGTTGTCCTCCGCTGGCAATCCATCTTTACAGAGTGGCATTTCTACTAAATTTTTTTTTCAATAAAATTACACGCCAGCGATAGCATCTGACTATTTCTTCATCAGTACAGGTTCCGGAAGTGCAAGAAAAAAATTTCGAAGTTTATTCTGTGTGCGAGGCAGCAACAGTAGCTATACCGCCACCTTTGCTGAACTAAACGCGCATGCAAAGGCCAAGTTTGCAGAGGTAATGGAACAGTAAAGGAGTAAATTGTGACACGCTATCAGCACGCTTATGCAATTTCGAAATCGTAAAACAAGAGAAACCTACGAGCGCCAGGGGCCCTGGGTAAGCAACGATCCCCCGAAGAAGCACCACAAGTGGGAGTAATGTTCGTAACGAGGTTAGGCACGGAGGCCGACTCCATGCTTTCGGCTAAACGAAGGTACTAAAGATCCACGGGCTCGCTTCCAGCCTTCTCTGGTACCTGAGTATAAAGGGCGCGCACACTGGCCTGCGTAAGCGGGGCGCCTGGGTGCACTAGAAGGGAAACTCAAGACAACGGCTCCCACTTCACTGAACAAGGCGGCTGTTTAAAGAAAAACTTTGAACAGTTTCTGCCAAAGTTCACTCAGTCCCCTCCGCGCACGCACAGATGCACAATCTTTTACCATTTAAATCCCACAGCGAGTTTTATTGTAGGTTAATCCAGACATGCAGGGCAAAATAATATGTTCAAACCAGAAGCTATTGAGATTGTGATGCTCAAACCAGAAGCTATTGAGAAGCTATCGAGATTTAAACAAGCGCTTCCGCGTGCCTGACAATGAGATTGCTGACTGATCGACGTTGAAGTCATCGCAGCCAATCATCAGCGTTGATGTTTTCAAGGTCGTTGGTGGACGGCAAGCGAAAGTCGTAATAGTTGTGTAAGAACGTCTCGCAGTACTAATCCGCGGCCTGGAGTTTAAAATCGTGCTCTAATGGAAAGACGGAAGCAAGAATACAAGCCCATGGCAGACGAGCTTTAGAAGACCCATGGACGCCTATTTTTTTTCCGTTGCTCTCTTCCAATTTATCGAACAAGTGCGTCGGCTCCGCACAAGCACGGTATTCGACCTGAAAAACTTAGCCAAAATGGGCTGTTTAGCCAAGATGTTCTGTGTAATTTAAGATGTCCCCTGAACACAGAAATTAGCGAGGAAATCGCCATTTTAGCAGTCCTCTCGCTCATATCGTTCCCTTCGTCGCACTGTGCTATACGGTCCGAAAAAAGGTGACTCTCAACTCATTCCGACCACAATCGGCATTAAATCGAATACCTCAGCGTGCTTAAGTTCCACCTCAAAGTCTCGCAGTATATATGACGGGAAAAAAATCCCGTGCCATCTTCACTAACGTGAAACCTAGACAGCGGCGAAGAATGTGAGGAGATGAAACCGTTGGGAGGTAGAGATATACAATACACAGCTTTGCTGTGAAAGTCTCGCGTTTTTAAAGCACGAAGTGTTCTAGCGCGAGGTGTAAACAAGTGCCCCGGTGTTTTCTAACCTTGACTACATGAGACGACGGTTACGACGACGACATTAGACGCCGACAGCCCGAGCCCCTAAGGGGCTTCACCCCTGAAAAAATTCTTCCGCCAAGGAAAGTGCACCTTTCATTGCTCCAAACATTCACATCTGGTCCCGAAAACGAACGCAAAGAAAAGACACACGCACATGACGGCGTCTGTATACGTGGGACGGCCCGGAGCACGACAGGTTCGGACCACACCCTCATTAGAGCACGGAGCCGACGTCCCTTTTTTGCCCCCCGTTCAGGTCACGCGCAACGGTGCCCTGGGAAGCGGCCGCATCGCACGGCCGTTCTGGTTCCGGCTAACGAATGCCCGCGCTCCCCACGACAGGCACGACTGACAGCCACCCGTTCTGTTTCTACTTTTTCCAGTTTCGTTTGGCGAAAGGCTGCTGTTAACGCGTCCTCCCGGACACGCCGCGTCCGTGCCTGCCGCCGCTCCCGAGGTTGGCGTGACGAGGTGTGACCATTACGGGGCTGTTCCCAAAACGCTCCGAGGCCAGAGAACGGGATGACGAGCAAAACGCAGCGCTGTTTCGCCCACGGTGAACCGGAAAGCTGTGGCAGGTCCACTCTCCGAAAGTACGAAACAGGGGTTGAGGAGAAAAGCCCGTTTATTGGCTCCGATAATAAAGGAAAAAATGAAGGAAGCTCACACTAACGCGCAAGACTTGAAGGTAGCGAAGCTGTACGCACCATCGCTACAATTACGAAGGTTTAAGTCCACGATTGCAGCGGATTTGCTTCTTCTTCGCAGCCGCAACGACATTTCCTGAATAATTGTTGCTGTAAGTGTGAGCTTCTTTCAATTTTTTTTTAAGTATTGATAATTAGACATCACCTGGGAGGAGTGCAACCTGTGACGCGTCTTTCTCGTTCCTATCGGGTGTTGACACGATTGCGGCGAATGCTGGAGTATTTATCGTTCAGAGCAAGTGTGGCCACGATTACGGCGAACGCTGGAATTTTTTTTGGCAGATATCAGCCAATCTCCTTTGGGTATCCTTGGCTTGACAAGCGTTCCCCGGGGACGCCGGCAGGTCACCTCGAGGCAAGCACCCACGAGTTTTCGGCATTTTCTTCGTTTTCTTAACACCCGGGCGGTCGCCGCAATCTCGGTCCATCTCCCTAAGTGGGTATGCTTGGCTTGACAAACGTGTGCATGGGACGCTGGGGAGTCGTCGCGATGCGCGCACACACGAGCACTACGCATTTTCTTGGTTTTGTTAACTGCCGGGCAGTCGCCACGAGGCCGGCGCTCACGTGAGAATACTCGGCCATTTCTTTGTATTTTTAAGTGCAATGCACTTCTTAAACGACCCTGATCCTGCGTCCACCGGCGATGTCAGCGCACGTGGAGATGGGCGCGCGCAGCCTGGCCGCTGACATGGCACATACCCACGTGGGGGATTGGCCAGGAATCTCCTCGTCTTCCTTGGCATCGGGGGGAGATGGGCGCGCGCTGCCTGGCCGCTGACATGACACATACCCACGTGGGGGATTGGCCAGGAATCGGGCGTGAGAAGGGCTAATGCATCCGCTTCAAGGAGTACTGACACGAAATTTCAAAGCTGAGATCCGCTCTAGCAATCAAGGACAACGACAACACAAATAGGTGTCTGTGAATAAATGCATCTTTCTTTCTTTGTAGTTGTGTGTGTGTGTGTGTGTGATCCCTCTTTCGCGAACATTACCGAACCGCGCAAATTCAACTCGTGCATTCGCACTTTCACATTCTTCCCCTCGGGGAAATGCGGGGAATTTTTAACTTCGGACACGAAAAATTGCGATTTGCTAAACAGCTTCCCTGTTAAAAAATGCTGGTTTCTCTCGTTTTGAGCAATATAGCAGAGCGGTGGTAGGAACATTTGTACAGGTGGTTGCACCTCATCTACCCAATCTATGCGCGCACAGTCTCGAGTTCCGTTAGAGCGATTATCCTTTCTCTTTGTCGCCTCTCTTGCCTAAGGTGCCTTTAGCAGTACCCGGCGACAAATGTCGAAATTTTCATGCGTGCATTTTTACGGGTGGAGTTTGGGCCCAGATCTGAGAAATAAAGCAGCCTCGTGAGTACACAGCGGATAGAAGCACTCATGTTAATTATCTGCCAAAGTCAGTGGTCAACAAGGCTTGTATGTGAGGGAGGGGGGTAGAGGTCGTCTCATGGTACAAATCTCATGGTACAATAAATACCACTGGTAGCCTATAGCTGTGTATGGCGCCTTAACCTTTTGAATTTACACCTAAAAGGAAACTGGACAAATCGGCAAGAACTGCTTGCAAACATTGAAAAACGACCTGGGAGCCAAAAAGAAAGGAACGAGACAGGCTTGTAGGCAACGCTATTGAATGGGCGTCAGCAGCTTAAACCTTGTGCGGCTTTGTGGCTAAACGTTTACCTGTGCAGCACGAGGCATGTTGACGTCCAGTAAACTCTTTTTCTGCCCGTACTGTAAAGCAACAGAAACCGTTCCATAGGGGGCCAAAAGCACAATACATTTTAAAAGTGGCTGTAGTAATCAGAATTTTTGTGATAGCGAAATAACCAAAAAATGTGTTCTGCCTTTACAGCAATTTCTCGGGAAATAGGACGGTGCCAAGTTACGAAAATGACTTCGATACCAATAAAATTACTACGCTTAGTTTTAATGCGCGGACAATACTACGTCGGACGCCTATTTCTTTTTTGCAAAGCAGTGACAGGCCTCCCCAAAAAAGCCAATGACTAAGCCCTTCTTACACCCCCACAAGCGCAACGAACAACCCAGAGATAGGCAAAAAATCATTTCTGCCTGCGCCCGCCTTTGCGGTACTTTACGCCGGAGCTGATCAGCTCACGTTATTTTGGCCACGTTCAGGTGTCTACAAACGGCTGCGTGAAGTCTGATTCGTCCGCTCTGGGAGTGCGGATTCTGTCGGCGGGACTCACTGTAAAGACGAAACTCAGCCATAAGACGTCGTCCACTGTCGCTGAGTTAACTGCTATTAGGGTGGCACTCCTTTATATCACTAATGGTCCCGCTCGGCAATGGGTAATATTTCTAGACTAACGGACTGCCCTACAAGCACTGGTGAAGCCATTCCAGCGCCGGAGCTAACTTGTGTGTGAGTTAAGCTCATTGCTCCCAATTGGCCTACGGGACGGCCACAGAATCTAACTTGATTGGCTGGCAGGTAGGTCATTCCGGTATCCAGGGGAACGTCGTCTCTGACTCAGCAGCGAAAGAGGCGCACAATCTGCCTGTATCTTGTGGAATACAGTATTCCATGGACAAGACGGAAGTACGGCCGTTTCTGTACTGGGGTAAAAACTGCCCTGAAACAGAATTAGGACGGTACTAAGTTAACAGAACGACTTTTTATTCATCAACAAGGGCAGGAACGTGGTCACTTGGGCATTTCCTTTCCTCGCCTTGCCTGAGCCTTTCTTTGTATTTCTTTCTGAAAGAAAAAGGAGGAGAACGCCAAGGGGTTACGAGTACGCACGAGCAAGCCAAGTCGCCCTCCTCTTCTTTATAAAGCAATAATCATCACAGGCGCAGTAAAATCAGTTGTTTGAGGACTCATCGGTAGGTAACAACTTCAGAAAAAAACCAGTGGAAACGCGCTACACAAGAGGAGAGCCAAGACGAGGACATTCACTGGACTTACAAGAAAATTCGATTGAAAGAGCTCCCATCAATACTTGTACACCAAAACGACGCAGGTGGAGATGGGTCAACCCTCACCCCTTCAAAAACCCAGCATCGCCACAGAACTCTCTCGCACAGACATGCCATCTTAGGCTGCACTAGGAAACGCTATCGCCTTACCAGATAATACTACCGAAAGCTCACTGATGCATTTCTCTTCTCCTTTCTTTATCACCGGGAAGGCCTCTACCAGTTCTCGCTCATTCATCGAAGCACCCGCCCCACCATGGACACATCTTTCAAATCCGGAGTGCACTTGCAATTACGCACGTGCTGCATTAAGTGACTTCCTGTGCGAGTACTCTAGGAGCCTCATGAATGACACGGGCTGAGGCTTCTACTTCACATTTAACAACTTCTCGTTCCCTCAAGAATAGCCATGACTGATATTACCGAGAATCGCCGCAAGTCTCATGCGTGTTTCCGACTCTGCGAACATACTACGATCGCTTCGGAGAGGCAAACTGATTTTGCGGACCGATTTATCCCAGGAACTGACACTATTTCCAAAGGCTCCGTCTGCTTGGCTTGGCTAAGACATAGCGACACTACGCTTCCAGCAGTGCACAGCCGGATAAAAAAGGGTTTCATCACGCCGTGTGGTGTGTACGCCTTCCTAAAAGTGCACAAATACGTCTCTCCGGCCGTACGTGAGACACGACGCATCGTCGTCATTGTGACAGCTCAGCTCTTCACTACCCAGCGGAGTGGGATCATGTTCCCACTTCCTCGCATAAGAAACCTCTTGCCCGGGTTTTCCTTCATGGCTACACACGGCCGGAAGGAATCAAATCCCGCAACTTCCCAAATTCCAAGACTCTCTCACCCTTGAAGATGCCCCTCCTAGACGAGGGGCACACCACGCTGCAAATACCGCGCCAACCAATTGCACTCAAGAGACTACGTGAACCACTGAATGCCTAAAAGCAAAAATCCCGGGCTATCTCCACTAACGTGAAACGTGGGGAGGTGCGAAGCATGCAGTTTATAAGTGTTCTCTTCTCGCCTTGGCGTTCATGCCAATGAAGATTAAACCGTTGGGTGGTAGAGGTATACAGCTTTGCTGCAAACGTCTCTTGCTTTGAAGCACGAAACGTTCTAGCGCGAAGCGTAAACGAGTGTCACAGTGCTTTTTTAGTTCTCGTTATGTTCTAGCGCGAGGGGTGAGCAAGTTTTCCGGTGTTTTAGAACCGTGACTACGTGATACGACGATTACGACGACGAGAGGAGACGCAAACAGCCCCAGCCCCTAACTTCGCCTCTAAAAAACGAAGGCGGTACACGAGGGAACACCAAGTCACAGTGCGGCGGTGCAACTTCTCCCTCCCCTGCCAAACACGTGGCACTTAGAGCAGAAGTGCTGCGTTGATGCAGGACACCACTGCCACGCACTGGACGTTCAGGTCGCGTGAAGCCAAGTACCGACGAGCGCCAGAATGGCCATTGAAGGGAGCTGGGGCAAGTATGGGCAATGAGTGCAATCGTAGTGCGCGGAGAAACAAGACATGGATTCGAATGACAACAAGGAGAGCCTCAGGCGAGGGGGCTTCGACCTGGAGCTGTTGAATTGGGGATGAATACGACCGCATTTATCCTTCCAGCGAGGAGCCCTTGTTGAGCGGTGGATGCTTAGAAGTTCACCCGCTTCGTACGGGTGAAGCCCCTTAGGGGCTCGGGCTGTCGGTGATTAATGTCGTCATCGTACTCGTCGTGTCATGTAGTCATGGTACTAAAACACCGGGACACTCGTTTACGCTTCGCGGTAGAACGCTTAGTGCTTCAAAGACGCGAGACTTTTAGAGCAAAGCTGTGTACCTCTACCCTCTAACGGTTTCATCTTCGTTGGAAAAAACGCCAAGGCACCAAGAATACACTTATACCCTTCATGCTTCACCCCTCTCCAGGTTTCACGTTAGTGGAGATGTCCCTGGAATATTTTTTAATGACCACACCAATGTCGCTCGCTTCCTGTGTCCTCCCCAGCAACTGGCTACACTTGCGAACGTATCTTACAATGTCGACGCCCTTCACGGGCAGGACGGCTCCTTGCTCCTTCAGGCGCTGCAGCATCCTCTGCTTCGTGGGCGACGCGTCTCCGGAGGCCCCGTCCCCGACCACTCCGCTGTCGTCGCTCGAGGCTCGGTCGTCATCGCGTTCCTCGACCTGACGAAACTGCGCGCTGCTCGTCGAAGTCAGCGTCTGGACCGTCGTCGTCAGGCACGACGCGCTGCCGTCTTCCTCTCTGTCGCTCTCGGCCTCGTCCGAAAACCTCTCGCGGCAAGAGTCCAAGACCTCGAGGCTTTCCTGGCGAGAAATTAGCAGCTCCTCGGAGGAAGGCGTCGATACGGGCGAGAAAGACGGGAGAACCTGGAAACGGAAACACCAAAGTTACTGGATATATCATCACCAGCCAGTCTACGCCCACTGCAGGGCAAATGCCTCTCCCATTATTCTCCAATTATCCCGGTCCTGTGCTCACTGTGACCAATTTATCCCTGCAAACTTCTTGATCTCATCTGCCCATCTAACTTTGTTCCGCCCCTGCCACGCTTGCCTTCTCTAGAGATCCACTTTGTTACCCTGTTATGAAGCTAGATATATACAAGTTTCGAAACTGCCCATAGGCCCCATGTATCAAAAGCCGGTCTTCGGTTGCCCCCCTCCCCCCTCCCCTGCGCTGGGGCAAGCACGGATAAGTTGACTAGCCTGTCATCTGTCTGCAGAAAGTTGAAGTAGTACTCAAGTGCCTGCGCCTGCTGCTATAGTCATTAAAAAACCCATTAAACCACAGGAACATTCTACGTAATTTATGTCTTCTAATTTAAAAAGCAAGCTCTATTTTACAAAAATTGTAGTGATTAGGTAATTGTTTAGCGAAGTTCAGTTTTTGTCTCCCAGGGGCGCGCCAGTATACTTGCCCCTCAGCTTCATCGCAGCAGGGGGGCATGCACGGCCCCAATTCTGAAGCCGAGTTTCACAAGTGGTGTATGTTGAAGAACTCTGGGAAACACGTCTTTTCTTTCCAAACATGCGAATTTCACTGCAATGATGACTGAACGAAACATTGGTGGTGCTTCCACGACCGCAATTCAAAAGTACCGTTCGCCATTTAGTAGATGTATTTTAATCGTAAAATATACGACAGGATACATAGCACAGCTTCACGTAACAATTACAACATCCTACTGTAGTATGCAGTGTTATCTAGTTGGCAGTTTTAGAGAACAGTGTAGGAAGCAGAGTAGTGCTATACAGTAGAACGTTTTTACCAAACGCTCCAGAATGCCTGAAATGCTAAAAAAATCAGTTAAAGTAGTTTTTTCTTCAAGACTAAAAAATCACACGTAAAAAATTTGTGAGTTAGCCACCCTAATGTAGCTCTGAAACTAAGCGGTGCGAAATTCGGGCAGAAGCATTGCAGGTTTTGCTGGTTTTCGAATATTGTTATTGAAGGACTGACTGAACTTGTGCGCAGCTCAAATCCTACATTTTACCCACAATATTCGTTTACCACGGTCATTTTTTTAGCGTGCGTGCTTAGAATCATGTAACATTGATGAGAACAAAAAAACACACTTGCTGGTGGTGGAAATCGAGCCCATGAGTTCCAAAGAAGGATTAATATCCCCTCGACCACGAGTGCATTGACTATGGCGAAGAGGAGAGGAAATTGTTGATTTTTGTACAGCGAAGCTGTTTAGCAAATCGTAATTTTTCGTGACCGGAGTTAAAAATACCATCAAATTGCCGAGCCCGCGCACAGGAGAATGCACCGCGCGGCGACCGCTGGGCAGTTTAAAAAAACCAAGAGAAGTCTACCGCTCCTGTGTGCGTGCCTCGCGACTACCGCCCGGCGTTCCCTGCGCACGTTCGTCAAGCCAAGCATACCCACTAAGGGAGATTGGCCAAAATTGCGGCGACCGCCCAGCGTTTACAAAAACCAAGAAAATGCCGAGCATTCGTGTGTGCGTGCCTCGCGGCGACCGCCCAGCCTTCCGACGCTTGTTTTTCCAGCCAAGCCTACCCGCTTAAGGAGATTGGCCAAGACTGGTAAAAACTCCACTGTATGTCGTAATAGTGGCAACACTTTCTCGGAGCGAAAAAGACTTCACCGTTCACCATAATCGCAGCTTTTGCCCTGAACGACAAAGATACGTCATAGCGTACCCCCCTCCAAGGTGCGAATGATTTTCACTTCCGAAAAGTTTAAAGAAGGCCACACTTATAGCTACAATGATGGAGTAATAGTCATTGCGGCAGCGAAGAAGAAGCAAATAGGCTGCAATCATGGGCTTTAGCCTTCGCGATGGTCGTGAAGGTTGCGTAGAGCTTCGATACCTTCAAGTCTGACGCGTTCGTGTTAGCTTCCTTCATTTTTTTTTTTTTACGTCACGCCATCAAGAGGCCCAGGGGAAGCAATATTTTACTGCGGTTCGCACACTTTCCTGCAAACAGAACCAGAAATGCAAAAATACTGGCTACAAATATGGGCTCTTGCCCCAGACGAGGAATGCTTGTTTGATCGCGTCGTCAAAGCGTATCCCTGCCTTGTGTGCATTCGAAAGTTTTCTCAGAAAATGGAAAACTCCATATTAATCCATTACGCGATCACGCAAAAACAAATTTGCTCCCGGATATTCATCCTAATGACATTGCAAGCATACCGTGCCTTTTGCACATTACCTTCATGATATAGAAGAAACGCGGTACACCGCAACACGTTAGTTCATTAGAAAAAGAAATCGCCTCGAAAGAGGCTATCAAGAAACATTTGTGAGACAAACTGTATTTCATTCACCAGGCATTCAAAAAAATACCCCTGACGATTACATCACACTCCAGTAAAATAAAAACCAGCCGAATTAATATTTGCCTGTTATGCGACAGGTAATAACAGTTGTCTTCTCTTTAGTCGAAGATTTCTGGAAAAAAAACGTAAGCCGTTTCTTCCTTGTTCAAAAAAAATCCCAGGCAATCTCGACTAAAGTGAAACCTGGAGAGGAGCGAAGCACAAAGCATGCAGTGTATAAGTGTATTCTTGGCGGCTTGGCATTTTCGCCAACTTACATGAAACCGTTTGAGGGGTAGAGGTATGCAGCTTTGCTGTAGAAGTTTTTCGTCTTTGAAGCACGAAGCGCTCTAGCGTGAGGCTTAAACGAGTGTCCCGGTGTTGTTTTGGTACGCGTTACGTTACAGCGCGAGCGTAAACGAGTTTCGCGGTGTTTTAAAACCGTGACTACATGAGACGACGATTATGACGAAGACAGGAGACGCCAACAGCCCCAGCCCCTAAGGGGCTTTGCCCCTCAAAAGACTGGGCTTGAGTGAGTTAACGCTGTAAAATATGCTTTGCCTCCACAACGAAGTTTTTCCGTCCTAAGTGTTGTACAAACGACCTCTTATAGAGCTTTCGTTTGCCCTGGGGGCCTCACCTTCTTTCGGCGGTGGGCGTTTTTTCTCGCCATTAGCCAGCAGAGCGTAAGCCCCAGGAGGACGGACGCCGATGCGCAGGTGATGAGGCCGTACTTCATCACGAGGGCCACGGTCAGCTGGAGAAGGCCGTCCCTGGCTGCTGTAAACAGATGCACGCAACAAGCGTCACGCATGCTTAGGGCGAGGAAGCGTCACATCAGCCGTGCGTTCCCTCAAGCAAAATGAGCGAAAGTTCCCTCCGACGGGGAAGGCTTGCAGGCTCAATTGGCACGTCCACCGCGCTCTTGAGCCTCCTACCCTGCATCCATTTTCCATCTCTTGTTGCTGGAGATGGTGGGGTTTAAAGCGCCTGGTAAAGATACACCTGGACTACGAGCTGTGACGTAGTGGGGAGGGGGGCTCCGGATTAATTTCGAATCTCGACACGGGGGCGTTTTGGCTTCCATCAGAAAAGGGGTAACCACAGTCGGTATCGAACCCGCAATGTACTTGGGCTCAGCAACACAACGCCTGAGCCAATGATCCACCACTAAGGCGGGTTTATTTTCTATTTGTAGCGAGCAGCACTCACGTCGTACGGGGAGCACGCAACATAAAGCAAGTCACATAGGAAGTGAACCCCAATTCTCTTTTGAATGCCTAAGCATTCTCTAGCGACCCTTTCCACTCTAGAAATGTGTTTGTCCGTCAGTCGGTAACGCCTGATACGATGCGCTCCGTAGGAATTGTTAAGCGATATTGATATTGTTAAGAGGTCCTTTAAAAAGGGGCCCTAAGCGCTAGGGCCGAGGACATTAAGCCAATAACCATTCCAATAACCGTTTTTGAAGTAGAAGGCTTTTTATTTATTAATACAGAGTTTTGGAATAAAGGCCGTACGTCCTATACGGTACGGGCCTTCCAAACCTAAACTATGTAGACATGCATTTGTCAACAGCTAGGTCCTGGTATATTCGTGAACGCAAGCGATCCTTATTAAACAGAAAGTGGCAGCCCTGGTAAAGTATTCTGCCGTAACAAGAACACTTACCGCTTGTCTACGGCACTTGTTTGAAAGGCTTCTAGAGAATAATGTCTAGCCACGAATATATAGGCACCCGTCTTTCGACAAACCCAAATTCTCTCGGATCGCGCATTCGCGCTACGCGTCAGAACGTGTGCGCTTTCCATCAGGTTTCCGAGCATAACCTCAGATGCGAACGAAACCACTGCAATGCAGCTGATACATTTGACACCGAATTTTCGTAAGCGTAATCCTCGGCCCTTCCGTACACCCCCCCCCCCCCCCTACACTTCATTCTACACCTATGAAGAAAGAGATAAAGCAGACAAAAGAGCGCTGTAAGTGGGTCACAGGCTGTTTGTCAGCGTTAGGTCAGCGTTTGTCAGCGTGTTTAGCGTTTGTCAGCGTTTTTAACGTTTGTCAGCGTTTTTAACGTTTGTCAGCGGCCTAATAAGATAAGGCTACAAAGCACAGGAATGCAACAACATGTTGCTTATTCGAAGCATTTTCCCGCAAACTTCATTGGCTAGTAGGCTGTGTGGTAGCAAGGTCATGCTGATAATGCTGTGGGTGACTGCTGCGATGAGCAAAACAGACGAGACTCTGTCGCCACAAAGGCATGCGGAAGGTTTCATTGAAAGCAGACCTTTGAGTTCAGAGCTTCCCCTGTATCGTAGCTCTCCCTCTTGGAAAATGTACCAGGTTTGCCAAAAAGATGCATTGTAAGGGGTGCAGCATTTTCTAGCCGGAGTAGAGGAAGGCATCCCTGTGGGTGGCTTTAGCGCCCGGACTTGCGCCTTCTCCTCTTTGAGGAGATGTCCGTCAGAAGTGGAAGAAAAGCGAAAATTGCTTAAAGAAAGTGCTCAGAGACTTTCTTCAGACGCTGTCCACAGAGGAAATAGCGAGCAATCTCCGATTTCGCACTGACCATGGCCAAATGAGACACGGCGCGCCCACGTTAAACGGGACGCTGGACGGGTAACACGGCGTAAAAACAGTGCGACCAACGAGACATTAGACAGGCGCTGACAGGAAAGATCCCAGCTCCGTCTGCAGCCTCCGGGTAAAGACGTTAGAAGCGTGAAAACTTTCGCGAGCTGGTGCTCATTTGAAATACAGCGCAGAAGACAAGACACAGGATGGTAGCAAGAGGACACACGAGGACAATAGCAAGAGGACACACGATGCTCCTCCTGTGTCCTCTTGCTATCGTCCAGTGCCTTATCGTTTGGGTTGTGGTTCAACATTCAAAAAGACGTTAGAGTTCGGTCATGGCCCATCGAAGCTAACTTTGGCTCACGACGCACGTCGTACTCGAAGAGTGTGAAGTGAATGATGCCCCCTCGCCAAACTATCACAAATACGGCACACGCATTGTCGTCATTTTGTTTCGCCTCTTAAACTACAAACACAGCGGTCATGAATGGAAATCCCGTACATAAGAGCACAACGCTTCAGCCGCACCACGGCAGCTGTGCACGCGATCTTAAAGAGCTTTCTACTTCTACCAACCAACGGTTCTTTCGCGGCGTGCGGGGGGGGGGGTGAGGGAGGGGTGAGGGGGGGGGGCGGGTTTCACTCACGGAGCACACTGTAGATGGCGCAGCGAATTTTTCCCGCGCGGAGGTGCCTGCTCGCCGGTGGGCGCATCGGCAGTACGGCTTTGTCGTCTGCTTTAGCGACGGTTTTGTCGTCTGCTTTCGGGCCTGTTTTGGCGCAGCTTCGCGTTCGCGCTCCCTTCGCACGGCTTGGTTAACTTGTTCGACAGCACCTCCTGGGTAACACGAACCCTACCGAATTAAGTAGTCGTACGGCAAAGGTACGTTAAGGAAGGTTTGCAGGGCGGGAAAACAAAATCCACAAACCACATACAGACATCTGGCCTCTGGAAAAACGCCACCTTTGCGCACTGCTTGCCGCGAATGGGGCTCCGTTTTCTAAATAGGTGAATACCAATTCGGTTGTGTTTTAAGAGGTATTACAAAATGGAAAAGGAGCAACTGGTTCCGGCAGTTTTAAAAGTTCTCTCAGATTCCTCGCGATTCTCACACTTACTAAACTAAGTAGTTTTAATCGGAATAATTGGGAATCACTAAGCTCACATGCCGAATTGTTTCGGTGTCTACGCTTCTGTCGCGCGGTGGTGTAGCCCCGAGCTAGCACATTAGGTTGGCTAGGTTCCACTGTCTCAGCCTTCGAAAGATGATCCTCTCCATTTTCATTTAGCCGGCGCACGGCCGGGATAAAGCGGTGGCGTCCGGTACTCTAGCCTGGCCGTGGCCGACGCTGCTGTGTTCGGGACGCCGCCCTCGCGAATCCCAGGTAACGTCTGGCAGAATCTCTGGTTTCACTCGTTGTAGAGCCACGTGTGTGAATTCAAGTTCCGTCGCGTGGGCAATTGTTGTGGGTGTCGTTTAAAGCTTTTCTCTCCAACCACCTTCAGAGCGTGGATTGGTGCCAATTTTCTGCCCCATGCTTATCCATTTTTAGCGTCAGCGGTTACATTTCGAAACAGACGACGTGAGCACTACAGTGAGGTGACACCGCAGATATTTAAACAGGAGAGGGGAAAAACGCGTTTAAGCATGGCGCATGGTTACAAGGGGTGGAGTCATTCACGGGCACCGTAGACGATCGAGAAGGGAAACTGCAGAATGAGGGCTGGTGCATGTTGCTTTCGTGTAACTTACGCTTTGATTGTGAAGGGCGCAGGTGAAAGAAATGCTCTGTCGGAACGAGAGCTTGCCTTGTGTTCGGAAGCAGCGGTGGTGGGGGTGTAGGTGCCAGAAGACATGGCGCCTACCCACTCAGGGGGATTGGCCAGGAAAAAGGGTGCGCATCGAGAGAAGCTGCTATAGGGTTAAAGTAAAATGTAAAATTGAAATCAAAAATAGGCGCCTTTAGGAATAGAAGTGTGGAGAGTGTAAACAGAAATGAAAACTGAATAAAAAAGATGCCTCAAAATTAGGAAAGAAATAGAACGGACAGATAATGTTGTGCAGGCAGCCAGAAGAGGGGAAGTGAGTGTGGTGCCACAGACAGCAATGGTGCTTGCCCACACAGGGGGATTGGCTAAGGAAAAAAAATGGGGCGAAAGGCAAGGAACTATGCGAGTGTGAAGAGATTTAAACAGAAACAAAGCATGCCGAAGCTAATACAAATAGCGGGAACATTTATACTAAGCTACACCTCACTGCTTAGCTTGTACCACGCTGTATCGCGGGCAGTGAAAAGAGGGGAAGTGAGCATGGTGCCACAGACAGTAATGCTGCGTGCACACTGAGGGGGATTGGCCAAGGAAAGCTAAATGGGGCGAAATGTAAGGAACTAAGCGAGTGTGATGTGACCTAAACGAACAAAACACGCCGAAGGGAGTGCAAACAACTCGAACTTATACTCAATTACACCTGACTACTTAGCTTGCGTGGCGCTGTATGGTGGGCAGTAGAGCTGCGCTCGGAGCCCCTTCCCGATTAACCGTCTTCTTCGGTCCCGCTTGCCGGCACGCTGTTCTGCCACATCTCCTCTAACCTCATCGCCCATTAGCGCCGCCATACTTTTCAAGTCCCGTTTTTGTGCACTGGTAAACCGCATCACGTACAACCCTGCCGACCCCAACGCCCGTATTGATCGTCACCCCCTCTCATTACAGCAGTTCCAGCCTTATTGCGTAAGATTTGACAGCATTCGCTATAAAAAAAGCACATTTACCGTGTGAATGGAAACCCTGCTTGAACAATTTACTGGAAAAGAAAGGGCTGAATGAGATTGGTAGAATATTGTCACCTCACCGTATGCTGTACGCGCCGGGCTACCAAAAAGAATAAAGCGTAGGAGAACAACACCTGCAGCCAACCACGTCACGTGAAGAAAACGCATGAAGTCCAGCTAAGGAGGGGAATGCCGATTGTGCGGCAAGAAGTGAAGGTGACTGCTTTTAGGTCTTAACGCGTAATTTTATATTGTACCAAATCTTCCCTACTCGACCACCATAGCTGTCTCTCTACGATATTTCGCGCTTTACCTTTGCATTAAGTCACAGTTTCTCAGTGTGCACTTAATAGCTCAGGCGAACCAAAAAATTAGTGCCCTTCCACTCTGTGAAGAAGGATGACCTGCGAAGCTGGACGCAATCCAAGGAATGCACGATACAAAATAGGTTTGTTTGCAATTTTCGATTGAGCCCGCTTTCCAACCATTTAGCTGAGTGAAGCTTGGAAGGACTCGAGCTTAATTCTAGCGAACAAAGATGGGGCTATTCGTTTTCCTACCGCGTCGTAGTCATCTGACGGTCTGTGTTGCACACAACCCAATCAGCTCGACCAGTGTGAAAACACCAGACAGGTCGCATTCAGCTGTTTGACGTCCACGTGTAAGCCTCCCGCAAGCACACCAGACATGTCATCACATAGGCATAAAAACTATAGCTTCGGTGCACGCCCCCCCCCCCCCTCTCCCTCAAAACCAGTCCACGTCAGAAACGGGCTATCTTCGCGTGCTTAGAAGGAAGACAGTCGAAAATGACGGTCTGAAATCCCTTTAAGCTGAAGAAGTAATATCGACCACGTAGGCGCTCCAAGCGGGCAATTTTGTCCGGGAGGGATTCGCAGCTACTCGACGAGCTCTAACTTGAGGCGGAAACGGCGACGGCAGCGGCTTTTCGCTGTTTCCGCGCCTATTCGCACTTCTGTTCTGGCCGACGCTTCTTCAATTCCCGCTCTTCCTCCAAGCGAACGACATGCGTCCGTCCCATAGCGAGTTTAACCTGGAAGGCATCGAGCTTTACTATAGCGAACAAACACGTGGCTGTCCGTTTCCCTGCCCCGTCGTTGGCATTTTACTGTCTGGGTCACGCACCAACCCAGACCGAAACGGCTCGATTACGCACGACCGCTGACAGGGCGAACTCAGCCATGAGACCTCCACCTTTAAAGCTCCCAACACCGCAACGGGCATGCCATCGATTGCAACATGAAGCCTGGCTGTGCATGCATGCCTCCCTGTCCCCTTCCAATCCGTGCACGCATAAACTGGCAACCTGTGATGGTCACATATTTACGCGTCATATACACAGCAGAAAATACCGCTCGGAAAGCATTTCAAGCTGGAGAAGAATCATGGGCTGAGGCCGGCGTTCCAACATGGGAAGTGACTCGTCAACCGGGGGGAATTCGCGCCTATTCGGAGAGGGGGAATTTGGTGCTGCACTCGGGCCGGCTTTTGGTCGTCGCTCCGCGCATTTGCGCTACTGTGTATTCTCCGGAATTATCTGACAACGGTGCTACCGCCGTTGTCAACCGATTACGCCACTTGCGAAAGAGGCATTGATGCTGGCGATCAGAATAACAGTTGCGAAAGAGAGGTTGGCAGTGGGGAGAAGGAGTACCGGAGCGGCGCCGAGTAAAATGGCTGCACGGGAATGAAAACTGGGTGCTTAGACATGTACACTTTCGCAATATAAGGATACTTGAAATATTTGAGTACCAATATTTGCTTCGCAACTTTAATCCATACGACCTCTCCTCCTCCAAAGCAACCCCTCTTTCTTCTTTTTTCTGAAAGTAAATATGCACAGCTGCCCAGACAAACTTGAAGATTCCAAATGAGGACAGCTAATGGAAAGTACGCGAAGCACCCTCGTTCGCTGCGGCGTCAACTTCAGAGTTATACTGTAATACAGGGATGGTCTACAGTTATGTCATTCAGAGTGATACTGTAACGCAGTCTAAAGACAAGCGGAAGCGAGTGGTGCCCTGAACAACATTCGAAGCATAATGAAAGGTATCAAACAGACTGCACCCATTCACCGTGTACTGTTATATAGTTACTGAATTTTACCCAGGTATGCTTAACGTGACAATACTGACGTACAGTCTGCATACATTGTGTAGTGTACAGTTCGTTGTTCTCTTATCTGCGTTGCACCCTGGACCGCTGTAACGGCCTCCGGCCCAAGACTAGGCCTAAATAAATAAAAAGAAGAAACTCACGGTGGCACTGGGGCCCCACGAAAGCGCCGGGTGGACAGGGTTCGCAGAAGGCCGATCCGGCCTTAAGGCTGTACGCGTTCGGTGGACACGGCCGGCAGATCACGTGGCCGTACGTTCCCGCCGGGCAGAGCTCTGTGTCGCGCATTTGGAGAGAAAGAGAGAGAAGTTACTAGTACAAACCCTTGCAGTCGGAAGACGTGAAGCTGGCTTGCGTAGCGTGAGCTCACTTTCTATACCAGTTAGATAGTTGGGGCATCATACGCGAAGATATCGCTTTCCGTTCACTGGTACAATTGAGCGCACAACCCGCTGCTCCCTTTGGTGTTGCATTTTGAGCTGCATGCAAAATTACTTTTGTCGCATTACTCTATTTAGGTGCTGCGTCAACGTTTCTTTCCCAAGTCGCATTTCGGTCCTTACAGTGCCACTTCCTCAAACCACGCCGTCTGCTGGCGCTCAGCCAACAGAAGAATGAAGAAAACCCCTTTAGATAGAAGTGAAGACTGTGAGACCGAACCCATAGGCAGCGAGCAGAAACAACAAAATCGCGGAGCACACCGCCGACCTGATCACTGAGCACCGGTCTAATTTTCTGCACTGATCCAGGCTCAACCGCGCCCGGCGTTTACCTCACAGCTATAACTGCGTCACAAACGGCAACCCTGATGTAACTGCACGGCTTGGAAGTTAGCAGAAATTCATGTTAGCGTGCTTCTGTCAATCCCGCTCTCAGTAATCGAAGCCGGTAAGGGCGTATACGACTCGTCACACTTCTCTCTGGCAGTCCCGACAGAGACGCGACAAAATAACAGACAACCTCCCTCCGTCTCGATTGATTGATTATAGGGTTTAACGCGCCGACGCAGTTCAGGCGATGAGGCGCTCCGTAGGGGAGGGTTCCGGATTCATTTTGACCACCTGGGTATCTTTAACGTGCGCCGAAATCTCGTACACACGGGCGTTTGTGCTTTTCACCTCCATCAGAAAAGCGGCCACCTCCCTCCGTCTCAAGAAAGGTCCTTGTATAGGGAACGGCGCATCGAATTATTGCAGAAAGAAGCGTCAAAGGGAGCTCCACACGACAATAGGTCAATCGACTCCGTCCTATGGCTCGGAGAAGTAGCGCTGCGTACCAACGCGAAGGGCTTAGGCCTTGTAGGTTGGCGTCGACGATAAACTAGGCTTACGGGTCGAACGACAAAGGCACCTACCGCATGAAGAGCCTCTCCTTCCGTAGCCAGAAGGACACTTCGCTTCCATTTGGTTGTTGCTGCTCCTTCGGGTATGGGACATACCCACTTGGGGGATGGGCCAGGATAAGGAGCTTTGAGGGACTACTTTGAGTGATCGGGTATAGCACATACCCACTTGGGGGATGGGCCAGGATTAGGAGTTTTAAGGGACTACTTTGAGTGAATGAGGAGTGAGGAGAAACGTTTATTTGTCCATAGATAGGAGTCAGGAAACGGAAGTCCTGGTGAGAGCCTCCCTCCCCCCTAGGTCGGCAGCCAGGAGCCCTTCCCTGGCGGCGGCCTCGGTCCTCTGGACCAGACGGACCTGCTCTCCCGGGTCCGAGCTGAGCAGCACTGTCTCCCTCTGCTCAGAGCTTTTAATGTTTAGCGCTAAAGTCGCATCTTTATTTCTGCGGTTTCTGTTTCCCTTGTTGGGGCAAGCCCGGACCATATGTTGCAGGTCCGCCCTGTTTCCGCACGGTTTACACGCGCTGGAGTAAGCGCCGGGTAGCAGCGGTTGTATAACATCGGGTTGGGTGAGGTGTTTGTTTGGAGAAGGCGCCAAGCCACTGCTTGTCATCTGGACAGAGTTTTGTCTCCTGCAAGGTAATTTGCCCTTCCCAGACTGTAGTGATCTAAGACACCCCGGTAGGTGAGCAGCCCGTAGCTGTCCAACCGGCGGAGCAAGAGTGCGTCGAGGGTGCTGGTGACGTCGGCCCGACCGGTAAAGCCGCGTCATGCGCCTTCTCGTTCCCCGAGAGGCCAGAGTGAGCTGGCGCCCATATGATTTGGATTCCCCGGACTCTATCTCTATGGCTACCGGCCCGTAGGATTCTGAGGGCCTCAGACGATATGCGTCCCCTCGAGTAATTTAAAACTGCCGGCTTCGAGTCACTCACTAGGAACTTGGTTCGGAGGACGAGATCATTGCGAGTGCAATGGCCGCGTCTTCCCCGACCTCCAGTGATGTTGTGGGGACCGCCCAACAGGTGATTGAATGGCCCTGTTGGTCAACTATCAATATGGCCATGGCGTCGCGACAGCTATAGTCTGCGGCATCTACGTAAACCATGCCCTCGAAGTGTGCGATACTTTTCTGTATTGCTTGTTCCCTGGCCTGTCTGCTTCCCCTATTGTGTTCAGGGTGCATGTTTCTTGGCAATGGCGGGATATATATATGTCCCCTGACACTGGCCGGAATGTCGTGCTTCTACCCGAGTCTTCCTTCGTAGTTGATGTATGTAGTGTTTGGAGGATGTGTCTGCCGGTCTGGCCCCTGGTGAGCCTTTCCAACTGCGCTATCATCTGAGCTTCTACCAGCTCGTCGAGCGTGTTGTGCAGTGCTTCCAAGCGCTCCTTTCCTGGAAGGTCGTAATTGGTATGCCAATCGCCTGCTTGTAAACTCTTTTTATTAGAGCGTTGCTTTTATTGCACTCGCCCACCTTGAGGTTGAGAGAGCGACGTAGGTTACTCGGCTCAGGACGAATGCCTGCACTAGCCTGATTAGGGGTCCACGTTTATAACGTAGTGCCGATTGGCTATACGCAAAATCAGGCGGTTTGTTTGATACAAACTTTTTCGAGTGCCCGGGCTGTCTCAATGTCGTGGCCGTTCTCCTGAATTTACAGGCCAAAGACCCTGTAGCCGCATCAACGCAGCGAAGACGACGAAGCACCACTCTGAGGCGCGAGCAGTCAGTGCTCCCGGGAACTCTGAGCGTTCGGCCAGGCATAGCTGCCGCTGTCCCGTCAGCTGCTGACGTGCTCCTAATATGTGTGTTCTGTGGCAACACACGTCAGCTGCTGACGGGCCAGCGGCAGCTATGCCTGGCCGAACGCTCAGAGTTCCCGGGAGCACTGACTGCTCGCGCCACGAGGCTCGCGCAGTGAGCCCCAGAGTGGTGCTGCCCCTGAGTGGTGCTTCGTCGTCTTCGCTGCGTTGATGCTGCTACAACCCTAATGCATTTTACTACATGGATGGGTCGCCGAGGGCACTCGGTGGTCACCGCGAGGTCACGTGCTCACGAGCGCTCGCCATTTTACCGCTCCTCGGGGTTTTTGGAAGTTTTTTTTGCTAAAGCCACTGCTCCTCAACCTGTTCGCTGATAACTTCGCGTTACGATGCGAACACATCTTAGGGATGACCGTGAACGGCTACCGCCAGTTTCTATTCGGTGGGTTGCCGCAGAGGTGGTTCCTAGGGAGATGGCATAGTAGTAAAATGATGATCTGTGCTTCCTCAATAACTGCAGGAAGGACTTGTCCTCTGCTGGTGATAGATGAGGAATTGCCTTCTCAGGTCGATGGATGCCGTAATATCCTGTCATCGACCAGAAATTCAACTTTCCAACACAGGCTACTCAAGCGTTGAGGAAACACCACCACATCGTCGCCTTGCAGCCAGTGTCGACACTGTCATTGTCCCAGGATGGTGGTGGTGGTGGTAAAAACGTTTATTTGAGCTTTAGGGGAGAGGGAAGGGGAAGTGGTCAGCCTCCCATATCCAGGAGGCCGCGAGCCCGCGCCGATTCCATTTATGTTGTACTAGCCGTTAGTCCTGCTGTTAAAACCACTAAGGGCGTCGAAGTGATAAGGGCGCTGCCAGTCCCCAAATTATGAAACTAAGTACGCGACAGTTACATATTTCCTAAACGCGGCTCTCTTAATTGAGGAAGGCGCACACACACATACGCACCCACACCGAGAGAGAGAGAGAGAGAGAGAGAGAGAGAGAGAAACTTTAATCCAAGTTGAAGTGAGCATATTGTAAGCGCTGGTTAGTACCCCGCACCTCCACCACTTGTAAGGCGCGCACCAGTAGTCTTGGGGAACGTCTTTATTAGGCGAGCCTTGTCCTACGTGACAGGGAGCGAGCCCCAGAGAACCACCAAGACGGGCGTTGCTGATGATAGACAACTGATGACGATGATGAAGCATGATTGCATGTGGAAGACAGGCCTCCGGTGTACGAGTCCACTGGCGCATACCCTTCTGCTAGCCAACGGAATACCTTTAGCATACCCTTCTGCTAGCCTTCTGCTAGCATACCCTTCTGCTAGCTTCCCTCAAGAACTTAACTGGGAGGCTTGGACGCTGGGTGCTTCGTTTGCAAGAATACAACTACCACGTTGTGTACAAGTCCGGCAAGAAGCACACAGATGCAGACGCCCTCTCACGTTGCCCGTTATCCTCGACCCAAGATGGTATTCAGGCGTCTTCTGAAACAGCGCAATCCTTAAATATTGCGCCAGTGGACTCTCGCGTGGAACCACCCAGTGATTTCCGTGCTTTCCAAAAAAACGACAGCTACTGCCGGAAGCTCATTGACCAATTGAGCGGTGCGAGTCGACCCAGCAACAGCCGCTCACGACGACAGCTCAACAAATTTCGAATTATTAACGGCACTCTTCACCGCTACAACTACCATCCAACAGGCGACAGATGGGTGCCCGTCATTCCCCGTCTTTTTCAACCCAAAATTATGGAGGCATTTCACGACGATGCTGTCGCAGGTCATCTAGCCTTCCACAAGACATTCGACCGGATAAGAAGCCGATACTTCTGGCCCGGCCTATCCGCTAGCGTGGCGAAATATGTTGCGTCGTGTGCCGCGTGTCAGTATCGCAAGCGACCCACTTCCGGCCCCGCAGGGACACTCCAACCCCTGCCTTGTCCCTCATCTCCATTTGAAGTTGTAGGGATTGATCTCTATGGCCCTCTCCCCGTTACCTCGGCAGGACATCGGTGGATTGTTACCGCCGTAGACCACCTCACTCGCTACGCGGAAACGACTTCTGTTCCCACAGGCTGCGCTACCGAGGTGGCTGAATTCTTTTTGAAGAATATTTCCTTACGCCATGGACCTCCCGAGTTCTTATTAGCGACCGAGGTCGTGTATTTTTTTCTGCCGTGCTTGGAGAGGTTCTCCGCGCAGCCGAGACTGTTCACCGCACTACGTCCAGCTACCATCCTCAAACGAACGGCCTGACCGAACGGTTCCACCGCACCCTTTCCGACATGATTTCTTCTTACATTCAACCGGACCACAAAAACTGGGACATTATTCTTCCGTTCGTCACGTACGCATATAATACCGCCGTTCAAAGTACTACAGGATTTTCGCCATTTTTCCTTGTTCATGGCCGCCAACCAGCTTCTGTTCTTGATACGTCTTTCTTGTCCGCACCAGTACTTCCCAGAACCAACATACCCGATGAGTTCATTTCTCGACTGGATCGTACCCGTCATCTAGCTCGTCTGAGGACAACAGCTACACAAGAAGAGCGCAAGGCCAATTATGACGCCACGCATCGCGTTGTCTCCTTCAAAGCTGGTGATGAAGTTCTGCTTTCTACTCCCCTTCGAGCCCCAGGACTTTGTGAGAAGTTCTTGTCCCGCTACATCGGACCTTACACCATTGTAGAGCAGACTTCCCCTGTTAATTACCGAGTGACCCCCAACGCTAGTGTCACCGACCATCGCGGTCGTGGACCCGAGATCGTGCACGTTTCCCGGCTCAAGCCATTTTTCTCTCGGTCTACACACTCTTAGCGCCCGAGTCGGCCGCTCCACAAAGGGGGGGATATTGTAAGCGCTGGTTAGTGCCCCGACACCAGAGGAATGTGCGTCCGGACAATCCCCTGGTATTTGTACACAAACGGTATGTGCGAAGTACTAGCAGAAGGGTATGCGCCAGTGGACTCGTACACCGGAGGCCTGTCTTCCACATGCAATCATGCTTCATCATCGTCATCAGTTGTCTATCATCAGCAACGCCCGTCTTGGTGGTTCTCTGGGGCTCGCTCCCTGTCATGTAGGACAAGGCTCGCCTAATAAAGACGTTCCCCAAGACTACTGGTGCGCGCCTTACAATATTTCTGGTCGCGGCCTTCAGTCCAAGACTCCGCTGGTATGGCCGGCTGTCTTCACCCTTTCCGCTAGAAAAGCTTCGTTTCAAAGCAGAGCTGCCCAGCGCACTCTCCCAATGCTCGCGTGAAGGGTGGGGGATGGGGGAAGATCCGAGTTTAGTTGGCATTTCCAGACAATATGGTACAGTGTGCCTGGGGCTTGGCAATGAGTACATAGGATCATAAAGAGTAGGATGGATGGCGTGTATGTTGGGAGTAGGTAGCTATTAGTCCACAATTGTCTCAGGATGACTTTTTCTTCCTTGGTGGCCTGATCGGTGAAAGCAGAAAACAACTCCGCCTTCTCCCGATGAGCAATAGGTCGCAAGATGCTTCGTTTTATGACCGAACTATAAAGGCTGCATAGTTACAGCACTCTCTCCTTCCTCGATTACGCCAGCAGAGCTAATGTAATTGTTTCTTTTTGAAATAATGCAGCCGAAAATGCTGACTTATTGCCTCGCCGAAAGGGAAGGCAGTCTCTCAACTTCTGAGCGAATGCCAACACAAAGTGGTGCGCTTATTTGCCGCATTCTG
>NW_027526225.1:82924217-83225740 GCF_048455015.1 Haemaphysalis longicornis | reverse complement strand
CTTGGCCTCTTGCGCCTGGCTATAATTTATTCATCAACTTCCACTTATTGCTGATGCCCGAAATGTTATCGTTAAATTTTATTTTATAGTTCGGCTTCTCGTTGTTTACTTTTATTTCGGGCGAGCTCTTCGAAAGCCATATCGACGACAGATGTGCTCCGATTTGAGCATTTTTAGACCCGCAAAAACGGCCAAAACAGGTCCGTTTTTTATGCCAGCTGTCGCCGCCCGTTGTGGTGAGATCACGGCGTAGCCTGCTTGCGCACTGGTTCGATACGAACAAAAACAATATCAGGTGAAGACACCCCTACTGCGGGTGTGAACGACGGAATGCTTTTGCCAGTTCTCCAGATTCAGATGAAAGAGATCAGGGTCAATTCCGAAGCGGGAAATCCGGCAACAATTTTTTGTTGGTCAGCAAATATAAAGATGGCCGCGTATCTGCTCCTTTAGTTTTAAATGTCGACGAAAGACGATAGTCGACTGCCGCCCCTGCCATGTAAGCGCCTTCATTCTCTTTCCCGCTCACCTCTCATGCTTTTCCTCTCCCGTCTCGTTCCTTCCAAGATGACACGCTAGATGTTTGTTCAAGTCAATTTACATTTACCGTGTTCTACTGCTCTAGGCCGGGTGCCTCAATGCCAGCGCTTCCGTACGGCGGAGACACGCGTGATTCGAGGCGCCCCACTACAACGTTTATAGAACCACATTGCGCTGTTTCGGGTGCATTCTAAGCGGAACGTGGAACCTATCTAGTAAAACCTTTCGTTACTGTTGCCGTTGTAAGTCTCAAAATTCCGCCAGGAGCTATAGTGGCGCAGGAAACAGCAGGTGACGATTTTCTGCAGTTGATGTAGACATTGATTTGATATCGCAGACACCAAGCATCCATGAATATTTTTAATAAAGCAACACATGAAATATTTATTATGTATTGATTTTCTGCCTTGTATTTGCGTAATGTCTTGTTATTCAACAATGTTGACAAGTGTGAGCATTGCCACCGGCCTTAGACGTATAGATTTAGGTGCGGGTATATAAGCCAATTACGCAGCTCCTGTCTGCCTGGCTGAATCGAGTCAAAGGCACTCAGACAGACATACAGACAGACCAATATTTCTGTGTTGAGGTAGCCGAAGAAAGGTCACGTCTTAAAACAGAGCTCAGCAAATTCCACCACAGCAGCCTGCCTCCTGTAAAGGGTGCTCCGCCTCAGCTTCCTCGTTCAAAGAAGAAGCCCGCTTTATAAAGCTCCCTGGCTGGCTGCTTTGTTCCACAGCGCAAATGTACTGCGTGATGTGACAGCAGCGATGGCTGTCAATTGTTTGTTACTGAAAATAACTTATTCCTGGCTGGGCACAGAGCGTGTGGGGGAAACCACTCATGCGGTTCTGTTATGAGAGCGGTTGCACCACCCTGCACTGACCTAAATAGCAAAACTATTCTGCTAGTTTTGAAGTTGTGGGACACGATTCTGAAATGCCCCGCTAATTCAACGTCTTGAACAGAACAAGTACAACTACGAAGCTGTATATAGGTATCCTTCGGCGGAGGCTAATGTCCATCCCTCTACGCGCCGAGTAGAAACGGAAAACTTTTCGTATCCACTTTTGCCCGCATGCTTTGTAGCCTGTAATCTATTGTACGCATCTTAAAAAGCAATCATACTGAAATTGGCCGCTAACACGCTTGTATCATTACAGCTTTATTTACTCGTCATAGCTCGTTAGTTCACAGTGAAGTCGCAAACTGCACAGAATTCCTGCCTGATGGCCACACGTGACCGTTTTCTGGGGGAGCATGGTCACAGAAAACAGCTGTAACTTGTTTTATCACAACTATCCCAAACCAAATTTAATGACAATGGGTCACTAAGAAGAACAACATTACGCCAACTCCAAGTTTTATCAGCTTCACAATGCAGTTGTAAATATTGTCGCAAGAAAACATGCCTTTCTAGCTTGGCTACGAACCGAGTCAGTAGCTGCATAGCCTATGGCAAATTAAAGCGATTGGCAATCATGTTTCGTGACGCCGGAGGGAACGAAGACGAAGACATTGCTCGGTGTCCGGCTGAGACTCGCGAGCTACCTTCTAGCGCTCCAAAAAGCTCAGTTGTTCTAATCAAAAATTCACCTATAACTTTCAACCAATTCCATTTTTTCTCTTTCTGCGTATAAATAGAGAGGTGTATTAGTTTCCGGTGTTTTAAACGGGCGCATTAGCCCTTCTCACGCCCGATTCCTGGCCAATCCCCCACGTGGGTATGAGCCAAATCGCCAGGAACAATAACAACAACGACAACAGCTAGAGCTGCTCGAAAAACGCCAAATACATCTTCCTTCTATCTGTGGATCGATTGTTCGCAGGGCCAACCCTTGCTCCAGCTCCGACCACCGCAAGTGAACGCAATTCCCATGATGGAAAGCGAGGAGCAGGACGAGTGGTGCATGTCCTCTGGTACCACGCCCATCGCTGAAACCAAGGACGCCGAGGGCACGAAGGAGCAGGCTGGATCACTCCCGAACAGCCTGGGCTCGCATTGTGCCGCGCCTCCGTCCTCCCATGTGGCCGTTGTTCCCGGAGAGCGGCTGCATGCCGAGCCGTCCAAGAGAGACGCAATGCGGTCCCGACGCAGACCGTCGCTTCCCACGGCCACAAGGCCTACCCTGTGGTTGGTTCAAGTCTCGGCCTTCGGGGTGACGTTGGCGGTGGCGGCGTCTGTCGCCCTGGTCTGCTCCCTACGCAACGGAGAGTGGCGCACTCAAGAGGATGGCACCGCGGGTCTTGAACTGGGCATGGAGGGCGAAAGGGTTTCTGGTAGAAACAACGGCTCCAACCCTATCGGAGGAGCAGCTATTCGCAGAACCCACGGACTGCCTACCAAATCCACTCTACTATACCATGCCCCCGCGGCAGCAAAATTAAGTGCCGAGAAGCAGCCTATGGTGGTTACATGCAGCGCGGCGTCTGTTACCTCCGTCGTCGGTGAACCCGGGAGGCCATCTACGCAGCGCCGGTTCACATTACCTTATGTCAGTAAAAGCCCCGACGATATTACAGCAGCAAACAACCTGTTAGCCATTGGAGCGAAGCAGAAAGATTCGTCCTCGGCGGTGCATCGGTTGAGCGTGAAGGAGGGAAAGGGCGCCCATCGCGGCTTGATCCGGACAACGCGAGAGGAACAACCAGACCAGCACCGGAACAGCAAAGGCCTCTTAGGGGAACCAAGACTGTTAAGCGAACGACGCATTCTTTCGATTGGACCGCAAAACGTGGGCGCAAGAAAGAGATGTGAGCCTTGGAAATGCAAGCCTGTGGTCTAGTGTGGGAAGGAAGATAACATCTCATGAAATAAAAATGGCGTTGCACCAGACATGATGGCCAATCGTCTCAATTTAGCATAGGTTACGCAGCTATTGCCTGGGTGCGTAACCAAGTTGGACCGGAAGGTCTCCTTGCGGCAATATTGTGAAATTTGCATCTGCTGTACTTCAATACGCGGGCTTCTGTGGGAGTGAAGCGGACAGCCCTCATAATATTACCCTAAAATAAAACTTGTTCTTCAAAGTTTTAATCAGATTAACTACGAGATATGCTCAATCGCAACTTACAAACCAACTCGTGTTTTGTGTCGGGCATAAATGCATCGATTAACGTAGACACACCACAGGTTCCCTGCTCGTCCTTCACAGGGTGCAAGGGATGATCATTTCTTTATTATTTGCTCTGAATTGTGTCGTGCCCTCCTGCTGTCAAGTTGAGTATGATGTGCAATGACACATTTTTTCTTGCATAAAGTTAACGATACGCAATGATTTGGTATCAAATCACCAGGATGGCATGGCGTTAGGCGCTATGCACGTACGGAAAGCTGTGTGAAAGGAGCAGGCGTTCCTGCTTGTGTTCAGAACCCCACTGCAGGTATGTAGTACTTTGTGGGTTTCAGTGTTTCATTCATTTATTGTGGGTTTCAGTCTTCCATTAGGAGGTGCATTACATAACGCGTGAAGAACAAAGGGTGCATGAGCCAGTTGCTATCTAGAGCATGTTACGAACACGTCTAATTGCTAGCCTAGTACAGCAACGATGCACAAGACCCATACAGGGTATGCAACACTTTGGCGGATTTTTTAGTACAAGGACAGGATTCAGAGAACGGGCACAGATTTCTTGTGGTTGACCCTACCAGTTCTTGAGCTTCAAGTAATTCATTCCTTAACTCATGCATTGATTAGTGCATGCAGCGTCCGTAACAACACATGCTTCACCAGTGTGCCCACCCCACCTTACAAAGCATTGCTTAATACACCACGGCGGATATGTGCTCTCTGCTGGAAGGTACCACTTTGCTACAATAACAGCAACAACTGTACCCCATCCGCAGGAGCTGAGGCATACGGTTTACTTTGAGTGTTTCAGGCGTCGGCCGGTACCCGCAGCTTGACGTGCACTTTCAATGGTAGAGCCCGGAAAAAATACCGAGTGCACGTTAGCATGTGCCTCGTGAGGAGCGCCAGGTGTCATCCAGGCTTGGGCCACGTGAGGAGCTCGCAAATAAATTACTAAGAAAACAGTTCCCATGCGTAAGCGCTTGACAGAGGCCCAGTGCACGCAGCCGGTTGTCGCGGGTTCTAGCGCGTCTAACTCGGTCCACTTTGCAAGAGATGTGAAATGCTGCGGAAAAAAATGATCAGGGCCTCCCACTCATGGTGAACTTTTGGCAGCAAGTTCGGAAATGCTTTCGGGAAGGACATTCTCGTAACTAAAATTTACGTGAACAGAAAACGCAATTATATGCAATGTCTAATAAAAGAAGTGATGCGGTGCTGATTAATATATATATATATATATATATATATATATATATATATATATATATATATATATATATATATATATATATATATATATATATATATATATATATATATATATATATATATATATATATATATATAAAGAGAGAGAGAGAGATACTTCATTGGAAGCTGAAGAGGTAATCCACAGAAGCGGCAGCAGGGCTTGCTACTCCAGATGGGGGTGAATGCAGTGGGAGGAAAGAGAAAAAAAAGGGGAGTGGGGAAGCAAGGGAAAACATCGCTGTATATCTATCGGGAGGTGTTTGCTGGGTCATTTGGCGAGGTATCTGGAACACTCCTGCAACGTTTCCATATTTCTTGGGACGCACGATTTGCTACTTCCGGAATAATTCAGGGAGGAATCAATCTCAATTAAAGTATCAATGACGACGCCACTTGAGATCATGACACTGTGGCCCGATTTTCTGTCTCACATTTGATTTTCTTAATTTTCTGCCTCCCATTTGCGTAATGTTTTGTTCTTGTTCAACAATAAAACAAGAAACACAGGTCACTGACCAAGTCAAAAACAAATTGACGTTTCGGGAGCGCTTCGGCTCCCTTGATCACAATGAAAACAATGTTCAACAATGTTGACAAGTCTGAAGATAGCCACCGGACTACGACGTTTAGAATTGACTGTGGGTATATAAGATAATTGCGGATATTAAGTTTTACGTTGGCCGGGTGGCTGAATGGAGTCACAAACAGACAGACAGACAGACAGACAGACAAACAGACAGACAGACCAAAATTTCGGTGGTGAAGTAGCCGAAGAAATACTATCGTCTTTATTATTGGCACTCAAATGGTTCAAATATCCTTTTTACTGCGAAACATTGTATGTCTAACCACCCAGTTTTCATTTCGGTGAAGCAATTTTACTCGGCGCCGCTCCTGCGCTCCTCCTTCCCACCGCCAACCGCTCTTTCGCAACTGTTATTCTCCTCGCCACGTGATGCCTCTTTCACAGGTTGCGCAATCGACAGACAACGGCGGTAGCGCCATTATCAGATAATTCCGGAGAATACACAGTAGCGCGAAAAGGGTGTAAAGACGACCAAAAGCCGGCGCCAGCGCCGCCTCAAATTTCCCCTCTCCGAATAGGCGTGAATCCCTCCCGGTTAAAGAGTCACTTCCCATGTTGGAACGCCCGTGTGAACCCATATACTCTTCTTCAGCTTGAAATGCTTTCCGAGCGACATTTTCGCGTCTGTGTGTGACGCCGAAGTTCGTGCCCATCACGGGTTGCCGGTTTATGCGTGTACGGTTCGGGTGTGGGCATGGGGGCGAGCATGCACATCTTGGCTGCATGTCGCAACCTATTGGGAGCTTTGAACGTAGAGGTCTCATGGCTCAATGCGCCCTTTGAGCTGTCGTCCATAAACGAGTGGTTCCGGTCTGGGTGGGTGCGTTACACAAACAGTAAAATGCCCACGACGGGGCAGGGAAACGGACAGCCACATGTTTGTCCGCTATAATGAATCTCGAGGCCTTCCAGGTTTAACTTGCTATTGGACGGACGCAATTTCGTTGTCTTGGAGAAGAGCGAGAATTGAAAAAGCATCGGCGCGAGAAGAAGGGCGAATTGGAGCGAAATTAGCGAAAAGCTCCTGCCGCTGCCGTTGTCGCCTCAAATTACAGCTTGTCGAATAGCTGCGAATCCCTCCTGGACAAACTTGCCCGCTTGGAACGCCGACGTGGACCGATATTACTGGTTCCGCTTAAAGGGACACTGAAGTGGCTTAGTTTCGTGGCTTAGTTTCATCTGAGTGAGCGAATTGCAACGACCCGTCGGCGGCCGGCGGACTAACCGCTGTACCATAAACGCTGGGCCGACTGACTGTCGGAAGGTCTGCGAGCCTTGCAGTAGCGCAGTCATGCCAAGTCGTCTCCTCCTGACGCCACATGAAAACGCCACAGAAAATGGGCGAGAATACAGAGAGGTGGACAGCATTTTCGAATTGATTTCTCTACTAAATAAATTCGCGTAAACGCGCTCCGAGTGGTCTAAACAGGGCCAAGAGTCTCCGGACTACAATTTTGCGCTAGTAATCCCGCAATGTTTACAAATCACGTCAGTGTCCCTTTAAATGTGTTTCAAAGTGACATTCTTGACGGTGTCTCACTTTTAAGCAAGCACACATAACCCGTTGCCTCCATGTATCGGTTGGAAGAGGGGGGGGGGGGGGGGCGTGCACCGGAGCTATAGGTTTCATGCCCTTAGTGATGACATGTCTGCTGTGCTGGCGGGGGGCTTACACGTGGACGTCAAACAGCCGAATGCGACCCGTCTGGTGTCTTCAGACCGGTCGAGCAGATTGGGTTTTGTGTTATAAGACCGTAAGATGACTACGACGCGGTAGGGAAACAGACATCCCCATGTTTATTCGCTAGAATTAAGCTCGAGTCCTTCCGAGTTTCATTCACCTAAATTTTTAGAAAGTATGCTGAATCGCAAATTATAAAAAAAACGTATTTTTATCGTGAATTCCTTGGATTGCGTCCAGCTTCGAAGGTCATTTTTCTTCACAGAGTGGAAGGGCACTAATTTTTTGGTTCGCCTGAGTTATTAAGTGCACATTGAGAAACTGTGACTTAATTGAAAGGTACGAGTAAAGCGCGAAATATTGTAGCGAGACAGCAATGGCGGTCGAGTAGGGAAGATTTCGTACAATATAAAATTATTCCTTAAGACTTAAAAGCAGTCACCTCTACTTCTTACCGCAGAATCGGCAATCCTCTCCTCAGCTGGGCTTCATGTGTTTCCTTCACGCAGTGTGGTTGGCTGCAGGCGTTCTTCTCATACGCTTTATTCTTTTTCGTGGCCCGGCGCGTACAGCACACGGCGCCGCGACAATATATTCTGGTGATCTTATTTTTCCAGTAAACTGTTCAAGCAAGGATATGAGCAAATCCGGTTTCCATTCAGATGGTAAATGTGCTTCTTTTAAGCGAATCCCATCGAATGCTACTCAATAAGGGTCGAACTGCGTATAATAAGACGGGGCGACCATCAATGAGGGCGATGGGGTCGGCAGGGTTGTACGCGATATGGTTTAACAGTGCACAAAAAGGAGTCTTGGAAACTATAGCGGGGCTAATGGGCGATGAGGTTGGAGGAGATGCGGCAGAACCGCGAGCGGAAAAGCGGGGCTATAGAAGACGTTTAAGAGGGCAGGGGCCCCGAACGCCGCTCTACCGCCCACCATACCAACGTTTATAGATACATCTATATAAACGTTGCACCATACAGCGTGGAGCAAGCTGTACAGTCAGGTGTAACTTAGTGTAATTGTTCCCGTTATTTGTACTCCCTTCAGCGTGCTTTGTTTCTCTTTAGATCTCATCACACTCACTTTGCTTGGCCAATCCCCCTGAGTGTGCACGCACCATTACTGCCATTACTTTCTGACGGCATTTCTGGCATTCTTCGTTATACTTATCCGGAAACATGAGCGCTAATCTAGACTTATGTGGGTAGGTATTTGTCTGAATTTTCCTAAGATTTCTGGCCTCCTCTGCGTAAGATGAGGTGTCGGCATTGTTTTTCTGCTTAGTCGGCATAACCGGAGTCGGTCGGTAGCCGCACTGTATGGAGGAAGGGCGTATGAATGCTCAGACTCCCCGCGGTCCATGATTTGCCTCGCGAGGGAGTCCGCTTTTTCATTTCCTTCCAGTCCCTGATGGGCATCAGAAGGCAGACCTCTTCCCCACTATATGGAACTGCCCGACCATATTGCAACAGAACAACTACAACACATCAATAGAGTCCTGGGAAGCGGCACTGTCCAGCTCGGACCTCTCCAGTCAGCGAGAACTGCTGGAAAGAGCCAAGCTAGGGGCTTTCGCCACTGGAGTCCTGGAAATAGGATTCCGCCCTTGACTCCACCCCCTCCTCTTCTACCTTTGTTGTGAATAAAGTTTACCACCACCACCACCACTACTACTTTCTGTGGAACCATTCTATTTCTTTCCTACTTTTGAGGCATCTTCTTTCATTTTTCATTGATGTTTACACTCGCCTGACTTCTGTTACCAAAGGCGCCTGCTTTTAATGCAAATTTTACCGTTTACTAAAAAAACGTTTCTAGTTTCTTGCGCACCCTTTTTCCCGGCCAATCCCTTTAAGTGAGAAAGCGCGACTTGTTTGGCACACCACCACCACCCCTGCTTCAGAACACAAGGCAAGCGCTCGTTTCGACAAAGGATTTCCTCCACCTACGCCCTTCACGATCAACGAGTAAGTTACACGAAAACCAACACGCGTCAGCTATGTATGACGCAGTTTCCCGTCACGATCGTCTCCGGTGCCCGTGAATGACTCGCTCCCTTGTAAGCATGCGCCGTTTTTAAACGTCATTTCCCTTCCTCCTGTTTAAATATCTGCGGTGTCAACTCACTGTAGCGCTCACAGTGGCGTTGGTTCCGAAAAAATTTGATCGCTGTCTCTTGAAATAAACAACCCGGGGAAAAAACCGCGTGCACAGCTGCCGTGGTGCGGCTGAAGCGTTGTGCTTCGACGGACAGGATTTCCATACCCACCCATTGTGTTTCTAGTTGAGGAGGCGAAACACGATTACGAACACTCGTGTGATGTATTTGTGACAGGCTGGCAGGGTGGCATTATTCAATCCGCACTGTTCGAATGCGACGCGCGTTGTGCGCCAACGTTAGCTTCAATGGGCCGTCCCCCACCTCTAACGTATTTACCCAGAGGCTGCAGTCTGAACAGGCCCTTTTATTGTCAGCGCCTCTCTAACGTCTCGTAGGCCGCACTGTTCTCACGCCGTGTTACACGTACAGCGTCCCGTTTAACGTAGGCGCCGTGTCTCATTTCGCCGCGGTCAGTGCGAAATCTCAGATTGCTCGCTCTTTCCCCTGTGGCCAGAGCCTGAAGAACGTCTCTGAGCACTTTCCTTGAGCAATTTTCCCTTTTTTTCCCCTCCTGACGGACATCTCCTCAAAGAGCAAAAGGCGCAAGTCCGGGCGCTAAGGCCACCCACAGGGATGTCTTTTTCCACTCCCGCTAGGAGAAGCTGCACCCCTTGCAATGCTTCTTTTTGGCAAACCTGGCATATTTTCCAAAGAGGGAGCTACGATACAGGGGAGGCTCTGAACGCAAAGGTCCGCTTTCACTAAAACATTCCGCATTCCCTTGCGGCGGCGGAGTCTCGTCTGTTTTGCTCATCGCAGCAGTCACCTACAGCATTGTCAGCATGACCTTGCAACCACACAGCCTACTAGCCAATCAAGTTTGCGGGAAAATGCTTCGAATAAGCAACATGGTGTTGCATGCCGGTGCTTTGTAGCCTTATGTTATTAGGCCGTACTTATTGGCCTTCTAACGCTGACAAACAACATGTGACCCACTTACAGCGCTCTTTTCTCTGCTTTATAAACGAAAACATCTCTTTGTTCATAGGTGTAGAATGAAGTGTGGGGAAGGTGGGGGCCGCAGACGGGGTGTAAGGAAGGGCCGAAGATTTACGAATTTACGAGGATTTGCGAGGATTTACGGATTTGCGAAATAAGGGCCGCTTACGAAATTTTGCTGTCAAATTTATCAGCTGCATTGCAGTGGTTTTGTTCACATCTGAGGTTATGCTTTGAAACCTGATGGAAAACGCACACGTTTTGACGCGTAGCGCGAATGTGCGTTTCGAGAGAACTTGAGGTTATCGAAAGACTGGTACCTATATATTAGTGGCTTGACACTATTCTCTAGAAGCCTTTCAAACAAGTGCCGGCGACAAGCGGTAAGTGATCGTGTTACGGGAGAATACTTTACCAGGGCTGCCACTTTCTGTTTACTAAGGATCGCTTGCGTTAACGAATATACCAGGACCTAGCTGTTCACATATGCATGTATACATAGTTTAGGTTTGGAAGGCCCGTACCTTATAGGGCGTAGGGCCTTTATTCCAAAACTCTGTATCAATAAATGAAAAGCCTTTTACTTAAAAAAAAAAAAAGAAACATCCCCCTCGCGAGGGGCACGATCAAATGCAGAGCATTTCTGCGGGGGGGGGCGCGCCTGCAAGTCGTATGGATTACGTATTGGTTGTTGTTGTAATTGTTGTCTTCCAGCGTAGACATTGTCGATGAAGTCGATGGTGAAACGTGCCGTGAACCCCCTGCCGCGGCTATGACGCAACGTGGAGCGGCTATGACGCAACGTGGCGCGGCTATGACGCAACGCAATCCAACACAATCCACTTTAATCCAATCCAATCCAAATCCAAGCCAATCCAAGCCAATCCAAGCCAATCCAATCGAATCCAATCCAATGCCCCTCGCGAGAGAGTGTTATAGCGCCGAAATCGCCACCACGCGAACGCGTGATGCTGACGTCACGATCACGCCACAGATGTTAGCGACCGCAGCGCGCGCGAACGACATATGTGGTTTAAGCGCGAACCGACCGCGGCGAGAGAGCGCGATGCGAGCGCCCCACCTGTTCCTGCGCGCGAACCTAACGCGGCGAGAGAGGGTGTTGCGCACGTCCCCACCTGTTGTGCGCCCGAACCGAACGCGGCGAGAGAGGGCGTTGCGAGCGGAGAGAAGGCGAGGAGGACGCGGGGGAGAGGGCGCACCTCTGGCCGACGGTTGAATGAGTCAAGGATATAAGGCACGTTCGTAACCTTCCGTTCTGTGTCGGCTTTGTGGCTCAGTTGGTAGAGTACCGTGCACCTTGCGTTCCGCCCGCAGAGTCGTAGGATCGAAACCTGGCGCCGGCAAGTATTTATATAGTGTAGGGGGAGCGATGCGGACGCGGACTACGGACGCCAACGCGGGTGACATCGTGAGTTACTAAAATGCTCTGCATTTAAAACGGTTATTGGCTTAACGTCCTTGGCCCTAGGGCTTCTTTGTAAAGGGCCGCTTAACCATATCAGGCCGTGTATTTCTACGGACTGCATCGTGTCAATCGTTACCGACGGACTTACGAACACATCTCAGGACTCGGAATGGAACCCAGAGAACGCTTAATCATTCAAAAGAGAAATGGCGTTCACTTCTTGCGTTATTTTCTTCGTGCTGCGTCCTGTCCGTACGACGTGAGTGTTCTGCTCGCTGGAACTAGAAAATAAACCCGCCTTAGCCGTGGATCAGTGGCTCAGGCGTTGTGTTGCTGAGCCCAAGTACATTGCGGGTTCGATACCGGCTGCGGTGACCGCATTTTCTGGTGGAAGCGAAAACGCCCCCGTGTCGAGATGCGAAATTAATCCGGAGCCCCCCACTACGTCGCTTCTCGTAGCGCAGGTGTATATTTACCAGGCGCTTTAAACCCCACCATCACGAGCAACAAGAGATGGAAAATGAATGCAGGGTAGGAGGCTCAAAAGCGCGGTGTACATGCCAATTCAGCCTGCAAGCCTAAGCCTTTCCAGTCCGAGCGAACTTCCGCTCCTTTTCCTTGATTTGACGCTTCCTCGTTTTGACGTTCCGTGACGTTCCGTGACGTTTGCTGCGCGGATCTCTTGCAGCAGCCAGAGAGGGCCTTGTCCAGCTCACCGTCGCCCTCGTGATGAAGTACGGCCTCATCACCTGCGCCTCGGCGTCCGTCCTCCTGGGGCTCACGCTCTGCTGGCTCATGGCAAGAAGAAACGCCCACCGCCGCAGGAAGGTGGGGCTCTCAGGGCCAACGAAAGCTCTGTAGGAGATTGTTTGTGCAATACGTAGCACGGCAAAACTTCGCTGTGGAGGCAAAGCATATTTTCAAACGTTAGCTCGCTCGTTCCGAATCATTTTAACCACGGAGAAACGGCTTCCGGTTTTCTTTATAACTTTTTGAATAGAGAGAAGACAACTGACATTAACGGTCGCGTAATCGGCAGAGACTCCTGGGGCTGTTTTTTTAGTGGAGTGTAATGTAATCATCACGGTATTTTATGAATGCCTGGTGGATTAAATACACTTGCTCTCACAAATTCTTGTTCACAGCCTCTCTTTCGGGGTAATTTCTTTTTCTAACTGACTAATGAATGGCCTGTGTAGGGCGTGTTTTGTGTTGCATGAAGGTAATGTGCAAAATGCACCGTATGCTTCCAACGTCATTAGGGGGAATATACGCGAACAAAACTTGTCTCGCGTATTCACGTAATGGATCTTTTTTTTCTGAGAGGACCTTCGAATTCACGCAACGCAGACACACCTGTGACGACTCGATCGAGCAAGCCTTCCTCGACTGGGACAGGAGCCCATATTTGGAGACAGTATTTCTGCGTTTCTGGTTCTGTTTCCAGGAAATTCCGTGAACCGCAGTGAAATATTCTTTTCCCCTGGGCCTCTCGATGGCGCGATGTAAAAAAATAAAAGAATTCCACTCCTCTTCGGCATAGTCAATGTACTCGTGGTCGAGCGGCTACAATTACTTCTTTGGAACCCATGCGCTCGATATCCACCACAAGAAAGTGTGTTTACTTTTCCTGAGTCTAAGCACGCACGCTCAAAAAAATGGTGATAGTAAACGAATATTGTGTGTACAAAAATGGATTTGAGGTGGGCAGAAGTTCAGTCAGTTTTTCAGTTAACAATATTGAGAAGCCACTGAAACCTCTAATCCTTTTGCGTGAACTTTACACCGTTCACTTTCAGAGCTGGAGGAGGGTGGCTAACTCCCCAATTTTTCACGTCGTTAATGTTTAGTCTCGAAGAAAGGACTACTTTAACTTATTTCTTTTCTTCTTAGCATTTCAGGCAGTCTGGAGCGTTTAGTGCAAAACGATCCACTGTATAGTAGTACAGTTGAATCTGGATATAACGAAGTTAAAAAAATCGCGATTTTTCGTGCAGGTTTCGAGTAAAGGCTGGCGTGAATGAAGCAGAAACGATATATAAATGCTAGATATCAGTGATGTTGAACTCAACTTTCAAGGATTTATTTCACAGTGAAAATCTGCGTGATTCTCGCCTGCTGGTTTCCCACTAAGCCACTACGCGGCACTCCAACGAATAAGGGTCACTTGCCCCGGTATTCAGAAGCGTAATTTAAGTGACACTTTGGCGTTTTGACACTTTCCATGCCTTAACCCGTTACAACGACCTAGCTTATGCTAAAAAGGAGCCTTTTCACAAACTTAATTCTCTTTGCCGCGCTATAAAAAAGGTTGAGACGTTACTAGCTGGTATACTGAACCGGGCGGCGACGTCCTTCTTTCTCGGCGCTCCAGACGGAATTTAAAATTGCGCGTTCGTCTTGAAAATGTAAAAAGTTTCGTTTTCTGTAAGCAGAACTTATCCCGGACAATCCGACACCACAGATGGCAGTGGAGACGCGCGACTACACGCCGACAGGCAGCCCTAGCACATAGTCGAAATCACATTGACACGGAAAACGAACGGTAGTTTCCGGTGCGGGGGACGTTCGCTAAATTAGTGCGCTTATCCAGCCGAGTACTAAGAAAAACTGCAAAAAACAATGGCTCATCAGCGTAGCGAATACGTTACATCAAGATTAACCGCCGCAATGCCTTCGTTACATAGAGGTTACAAACGTGGGTTTCATTGGGGCTGGCAATGGGGAATTGAAAAACGTCGTTAAATTCAGGAATTCGTTACATAGGGTTCGTTACATCCAGGTTTAACTGTGCTCTGCTTCCTACACTGTTCTGTACAACAGCCAACTAGACGACACTGTATACTACAGTAAGCTGCTGTAATTACCACGTGAAGATTTGCTGTGTATCCTGTCGTGGTAGTTTACGATCAAAATACATCTACTAAACGGCGAATGGTACTTCAAGGTTGCGGGCGTGTAAGTGCCATCGTTCAGTCATCATAACAGTGACATCCGCACACTTGGACAGGAACACGAGTACGGATTCTTGGGCAAGTTGTACGTCAGCACTATGTTGTTTGTCCTCTTTCTTGTCCTTGTTCTTTGCGCTAGGAATTCGTCAAAATTGGACAGAAACGATGCGTTTCCGTGTCCAGGTCCTCCCTTCTTTCTCGCCTGTATCACCGCTATCGTCCGAGGAGCTGCTAGTTTCTCGCCAGGAAAGTCTCGAGGTCTTGGACGCTTGCCGCGAGAGGTCATCGGACGAGGCCGAGAGCGACGGGGACGAAGACGGGAGCGCGTCTTGCCTGAAGACGAGGGTCAAGACGCCAACTTTGACGAGCAACGCGCAGTTTCGTCAGGTCGAGGAGCGCGACGACGAGCGAGCCTCGAGCGGCGACAGCGGAGTGGTCGGGGACGGGGCCTCCGGAGACACGTCGCCCACGAATCTGAGCATGCTGCAGCGCCTGAAGGAGCAAGGAGCCGTCCTGCCCGTGAAGGGCATCGACATTGTAAGATACGCTAGTGAGTTCGGAAGTGTAGTCAGTTGCTGGGGCGGACACGGGCAGCGAACGACATTGTTGGGGACGTTAAAAAAATCCCGGGTCATCTCCACTAACGTGAAACCTGGGGAGGGATGAAGCACGCAGAGTATGAGTGTATTCTTGGCGCATTGGCGTTTTTTTTTTTTTTTTCAACGGAGCTAAAACAATTGGGGGGTGTAGGTATACAGCTGTACTGCAAAAGCATCGTGTCTAAAACACGAAGCGTTCTAGCGTGAGGCGTAAACGAGTGTCCCGGTGTTTTAGTACCGTGACTACAGGAGACGACGGTTACGACAACGACATTAGACGCCGACAGCCCGAGCCCCTAAGGGGCTTCGCCCCTAAAAAGCGAGTGAACTTCTCCGCATCCACCGCTTCACAAGAACTCACCGCTGCAAGGACAAAGGCGGCCGTCTTCATTCCGAGTACGACGGCTCCATGTCTGAACACCCTCGCATCGGGCTCTTGTTGGCGTCCTCGGAATCCATTTGTTGTCTCTCCGCGCACTCCGATTTCACTCCTTGCCCCTACTTGTCCCAGCTTCCTTCGGTGGCCGTTCTATCGCTCGTTATCGGTACTTCCCATCCAGCGTACTAAACGTACAGTGCGTGGCATCGGAGTCCTGCATCGACGTCCTGCATCTACGCAATACTTCTGCGCTAAGTGTCACGTGTTTTGCAGGGAAGGAAGAAATGGCACTGCCGCGCCGTCAATTGTTGCTCCCTCGTCCACCGTCTTCGCTTTTTTGCTTTTAGGCATTCAGTGGCTGACGTACTCTCTTGAGTTCAGCTGGTTGGCGCGGTATTGCAGCATGGCATGCCCCTCTTCGAGGCAGACATGCTAAAAGGTGAGAGAGTGACGCGCATTGTACGCCGCTCTTGGAATGCGGGAAGTTGCGGGCTTTTCTTCCCTCGGGTCGTGTGTGGCCGCGAAGGAAAACCCGGGCAAGTGGTCTCTTATGCGGGGGAGTGGGTACGAGATCCCACTCCGCTCCTCACAACACGGACTCCACTTGGTAAGGAAGGGGGGCTCACGATGGCGATGGTGCGTCGTGGCTCTCGTACAGTCGAAGGAACGTATGTGTATGTTTTGGAGGCGTACATCATACGCTACGATGAAACGCTTTTCCATCGGGCGGGGCACGGCTGGAAGCTTAGTGCCATTATGTCTTAGCGGTAGTGCCATTATGTCTCGGCCAAGCCAGGCCGAGGGAGCGTTTTGAAAAAGTGTCTATGTTATCGTGGTAAATCGGTCAGCAGTATCAGTTTTCCTCTCTGAAGCGATTGTACTACGTTCGCCGAGTCGGACGTATGTGCGGGTATTCAGAGACGGTAAACGCAAATTTTCAGGCTCGTTGCAGGTCATAGGGGGAATTAAAAGAGAAATGGATACTGAGAATTATACTTGTGTACCAGAAGCATAATAACTACTTGACTCATATTAAGAGGAACATGGAAAGGAAGCCCATTACGGGCTTTCCAAAATGCCGCTGTTTCTAGTCTGAAAGAGGGAGAGACAACTTTATTACGCAACAATGTGAGAGTGCTTCCCTAGTCCAGGAGCCCATGCGCTGTCCAGGCTGCCGTAGCCCCGGTCACAAGCTGAGCTGATCGACAGCTGCACAGCAGTATCTCCCACTGCTCAAGGGAAGGGGACGGGTTCAGGGGCGGAAGGAAATCGCTCGAAAAACCTGCCAGTGAGTCTTTAACAACTGCTTTTAGAGCGCCTGTGATGACTGCTCTATAACGAAGAGGAGGGCGACTTGGCAAGCTCGTCCACACTCGTAAGCCTCTGGCGTTTCTTCCTTTTTCTTTCAGAAAGAAATACAAAGGAAGGCCCAGGCAAGGCGAGGAAAGGAAATGCCCAAGTGACCTGTTACGTTCCTGCCCTTGCCGATGAATAAAAAGTCATATTTGTTAACGTAGTACCGTCCTAATTCAGTTTCAGTGCAGTTTCCACCCCAGTGCAGAAACGGCCGTACTTCCGTCTTGTCCATGGAATACTGGATTCCACAAGATACAGGCAGACTGTGCTCCACTTTGGCTGCTGCGTCAGAAAGGACGTTCCCCTGGATAGCGGAATGACCTACCTGCCAGCCAATGAAGTCAGATTCTGTGGCCGTCCCATAGTCCAAGTGGGTGCATGCGCTTAACTCACAAGTTGGCTCCGGCGCTGGAATGGCTTCACCAGTGCTTGTAGGGCAGTTCGTGAGTCTATAAATATTACCCATTGCCGGGCGGGACCATTAGTTATATAAAGGAGTACCACCCTAATAGCAGTTAACTCAGCGACAGTGGACGACGTCTTGTGGCTGAGTTTCGTCTTTACAGTGAGTCCCGCCGATAGAATCCACACTCCAATAGCAGACTAAGGAGGCTTCACGGTGCCATTTGTATACATTTCAATGCGCCAAAAATAACGTGAGCTTATGTGCTCCGGCGTGAAGTACCGGAAAGGCGGGCGCACGAAAAGATGATTTTTTGCCTATTCCTGGCTTGTTGGTGGCGCTTGTGGGCGTCGAAGATGGGCTTAGTCATTGGCATCTTTAAAGAGGCCTGTCACTGCTTTCCAATAGCGCGTCCGTGGTAGTATCCACGTAATAAAACTAAACGACGAATATTTATTGGAAACAAAGTCATTTGTTAACTAACTCCGCCCTAATTCTCGAGAAGTTGCTGTAAAGGCAAAAGAACTTTTTTTTTGTTATTAGCCTCTCCCATATATTCTAATTACCACAACCTCTCTCCAAATGCATTGTGCTGTTGCCCCCTTAATTAAGGAACGGTTTCCGTTGTTTTACAGAACTGGCAGAAAAGGAGTTTACTGGACGCCACCATGCCTTGCGCTGCGAAGGTAAACCTTTATTCACGAAGATGCAGAAGGTATAAGCTGCCGGCGCTCATTAGACAACGTTGCCTACACGCCCGTGTTGCAGAATACGTTGTTCTTCCTGTTTCATTGCCCCCCCCCCCCCAAAGAAAGTAACCACTCAAGGCACCACCAAGAAAAAAATGCAGGCAATCACTGTGCACGAAGTGTCAATGTTACAAATGCCTGGCGGGGCACTCAGGAGAACACGGGCTCTTCGCCGTCCACCACTCGCGGTGCACAGTGCATAGCAAAAGGGCATCGACGGGTGAGGGTGCTGGCTGTAGCACGAAACCTAAACGCGAAGAAGAATTGACCAAGGAAATAAAAAAGGAAGTGAAAGAATCAGACACAACGACATGGAAAGAGAGTATGGACGCGAACGTCCTTAGATATATACAGAATCAGGAAGCCGGAGATCACGAGGGAAAAGTTATTTGATAATACTAAACGCAGTGTATTGCTTCTTGAAGCCCGGGTGGGCTGCTTGCGGACAAAAACGCTTATTCGCGAGCCGGCACAGGAGTAACTGTGCGCAGGTTCCGGCAGGAAGCCAGAACCCATACGTCGAATTGCAAATACGTCGAAATTGCAAATACATCGAACGGAGTGCAAAGGTGTCCGTCCAGTCCTCAGTGAGGGAGATATCCAGCTTCCGGAAGCCCTTGGCTTTAATGTTAACGGATAAATGAATTGGACAGCAGTAGAGGGTAATAAAAGAAGGGGATAATGTTGGTGGGAAAAAGAGCAGACAACAATTTAGGAAGAAATGCGAACATAGATTTCAGATTAGCACAAAAACTCTTTTTTTTTGTGATGTGAGTGTACAGTGACGTTACGACTAAGGTCGCCGTGCAACTCCACCCCGTTACAAAGGGGAAGCTGCTAAGCACTATCATCGTCATCATCATACACTCCCCACGGCAATGCCAGATGCTAGCCACCAAGGCAAGCGCCTGCTTCGTCATCCCGGACGTAGACTAGAAGATAGGGCAGCCAGCTACCACACACTTCGAAGACCCCACGGAGCCCTTCAAGCGTGTTGCACGCGAGTGCCAAGTATTGAGACTGCGCCGAGCTCTAACGGGGGGGCTAGAGACGCGTGTTCTCAGATCATGTGAGTGCTTTATGATGTGCGCGTTGGCCTTCCCAGATGATAATACGATTAGCCGTTTACTTTCGAGATATTTGTAGAAAAGAGGAAAGTAAAACAACACGAAGGGCAAAATACCATGGCGATGGTAATGAGAGGACACAGTCCAACAATAAATTAAATCTCTGGGATCCAACAGGGGCACAGTTTGCGCTTGAGCCAATCCCCTCTTGCGCGTACGTTTGTGCCACTTTGCAGAGAGAGAGAGAGAGAGAGAGAGAGAGAGAGAGAGAGAGAGAGAGAGAGAGAGAGAGAGAGAGAGAGAGAGAGAGAGAGAGAGAGAGAGCGACCTCTTTATTGGATGAAAGCAGAGAGGTTTGCCTGCCCGTTCCCGCCTACATGCTAGTCTGCGGGGATAGGGAGGAGGAGGAGGAGGAGGAGGAGGAACAAACTTTATTAACAGTGAAGTCGAGCGGGATCGTGGTCGGGGTCCTCATTCCAGGACTCCGTTGGTGCGGCCTGCCGTCTTCGCCCTTTCAGCGAGCCAAAGCTGCTTACTCAGGTCTGAGCTGGCAAGCTCACTCTCCCACTGCTCGTGAGTTGCATCAGGGATTGGATCAAGGTCTGGATTTGACTGGCAGGCCCAAACCATATGGTATAGCGTAGCTTGGCTGCCGCAGTATTTGCACAGGGGGTAGTATAACGTGGGGTGGATGGTGTGTAGCCGCGTGGGGTGTGGAAATGTGTTGGTTTGAAGCCGTCGAAGGGTGACTTGTTGTTCTTTTGTTAGCTGGTCGGCCGGCGGCGGGAAGGTGCGTCGTGTGAGCATGTAGTGTTGGGTGATGTCGCTGTATGTGATGAGTGAGTGACGGGTCCTCTCATCGTCCTCTTGCGGTGCCCGGCGAGCAAGTTCTCGGGCGTAAGCGTGCGCCGCTTGATTACCGCAAAGAGACGAGTGAGCAGGTGTCCAGATAATCTTGACTGTTCTCTTGGGGGGGTTCTGGGTTATAATTCGTGCGGCTACCTTAGAAATTCTTCCAGCCGTGTACGTTCGACACGCCGCTTGTGAGTCCGCAATGATGGTCGTGGCTTGGGTCTGCGTTATGGCTAGTGCAAGTGCCACTTCTTCTGCTTCGAGGATGCTGGACTTACGAAGGGTGACACTTGTAATGAGAGAAGTGGGGGTGGCGACGACCGCTGTTTTAGTGTTTGCACGCGCGTAGTCCGCTGCGTCGGTGAAGACTGTCGTACTCGAGTCGCCGTATTGTCTTTCGAGGGCCAGCGCCCTGGCCGTTCTTCTGCCTTCGTGATGCTGGGGGCTCATGTTTCTTGGAAGTGGGGGAACGTATAGCTTGGATCTTATATCCCAGGGTATGTCTATCGCAGTATCTGCTTCCGTTGGCGACATGAGCCCCACGTTCGAGAGTACTTGGCGTCCTGTGGGCGTAGTACTTAGTCGCGCTTTTTGGGCATTCAGGTGCGCTTCCGCAAGTTCGTCTAGGGTGTTATGTACTCCCAGAGCCATCAGGCGAGCGGTAGAAGTGCTGGTAGGAAGTGCGAGGGCTTGTTTGTAGGCCTTGCGTATGATGGTGTCAATCTTCCGGCGTTCTGTTGCCAGGAGGGTGGCGTAGGGAACGACGTACGTTATTCTCGATATTATGAAGGCTTGGACCAGACGCAGCATGTCCTGTTCCTTCATGCCATGATTTTGGTTGGCAATGCGGCGAAGCATCCTGACAATTTGGGTGGTGGACGAGTCCAGTTTTTTTATTAGTTGGGTGTTTTTGCAATCTGCCTGATATGTCATGCCGAGAGAGAGAGAGAGAGAGTAAACTTTATTTTGCGAAAAAGAAAAAAAGGGGGGGGGGAGCACGTGGTCGGATTCCTCATTTCAGGATCCCGTTGGAGCTTGCTGCCTTTTCCGCACGTTCCACCAGCCGAAGCTGAGTGTCGCTGCCGGAGCTGGCCAGTTCTCTCTCCCACTGCTCATAAGAAGGGTTAGGAATTGGGCGAACATTTGGGTTTTTCTGGCAGGCCCAGACCATGTGGTAGAGGGTACAGATCTCACCACAGTGTGAGCATGTGGCGCTGTAGAGGGTGGGGTTGATGGCGTGAAGTTTAGATAGGTGTGGGAACGTGTTTGTTTGCAAAAGCCTGAGTTTATGCTCCTGTTCCTTGGTGAGTGACGGGTGGGCAGGAGGATACTCTTGCCTACTCAGCTTGTAGTGCTGTGTGATGCCTTGGTATGTTACTAGGGGATGAGTCGCTTGAAGCCAGTCGTCTCGCGGTGCCCGGTAGGCTAATTCTCGGGCTGTCGTGTGGGCCATGACATTGCCGCGAAGGGACGAGTGGGCAGGCGCCCAAACCAGACTGATCTTGCGTTGAGGGGGTCGCTGGAGAAGGATTCTTGCAGCTGGTCTTGATATTCTTCCGCGTAGGTAGCTTCGGCATGCTGCTTGAGAATCAGTGATGATTGTATCGGCGGAGGTGTGGGCAATGGCAAGAGCGATGGCTGCTTCTTCTGCTTGGGTAGTGTTTATTCCAGTAAGTGTGACACTGGCGACATGCTCGGTGCATGTGGTGACGACAGCTGTCATCGTATCCATGCGAGCGTAGTCGGCAGCGTCCGTGTACACAGTTTTGGGGTTTGATCCATGGACTATATCTAATGCCTGTGCTCTCGCCGCACGTCTTCCTTGGTCATGCCGAGTATTTTGATGGTTGGGGTGGGATAGATTTTGGTCCCATCCATTGTGATATAGATGTCCGTGGTTGTATCTCGGCGGCGTTTTTGCACCATGACAAGTTCCGATTTCTCAGGCGCACAGGTGAGACCACACCCTTTGGCGTAGGCATTCACCACGTCTGCAGCCTGTTGGAGGCGGTCCTGCATGGCTCCTGCGGACCCTTTGCTTATCCAGATAGTGATATCATCGGCGTAAATGCCGTGCTTAATGTCCGGGATTTTGTTCAACTCTTTTGGCAGGTTTATCAGGGCTATATTGAAAAGTATTGGAGACAAGACAGCGCCTTGCGGCGTACCCCTACTTCCGCATATCAAGGGGTCGGATCGCAGGTCGCCCACCTTGATGACAGCTTGCCGGCCCGTAAGAAAGTCGCGGACGTATCCGTACATTTTTTCGCCGCAGCCGAGGTAGCTGAGGTTCGTTAGGATGGCGGCATGAGCAACATTGTCGAAGGCCCCCTTGAGGTCTAACGTGAGGATGGCCTTGGGCGTGGTCTTACTGGCCGATTCGAAGATGTCGGTTTTCAGTTGCAGTAGGATGTCTTGTGTTGAAAGGTGAGGACGAAACCCGAACATCGTATGTGGCATTTGTTCAGTTCTTTCTAAATATCTTTGTAGCCTGTCTAGAACAACGTGCTCCATAACCTTCCCGACGCAGGAGGTGAGGGAGATCGGGCGGAGGTTGTCGACGCATGGCGTCTTGCCCGGTTTTGGTAGAAATCTCACCTCTGCCTCCTTCCATGCAGTCGGGAGGATGCTGGCAGTCCAGCACTCATTCATGTAGGAGGTTAGAGCACCGATGGAAGCGTCGTCTAGGTTTGCCAGAGCCTTGTTCGTTATTTTGTCCATACCCGGTGAGGTGTTCCGCCGGATCTTAGCCAGGGCCGCCCGCACCTCAGCCGTTGTTATTGGCTGATCAAGAGTGGAGTTCGGAGATCCAGTGTATGGCGGAGCAGGATCCTTGGGGGTGGCTGGGAAATATTTATCCTTCAGGGTACACATGAGGTCTTTTTCAGAGCCTGGGTATTGATGTATGATAGTCCGCATCGTCTTTTTACTTTCTCCCCTGCTCTTGGTGGGATCTATAAGGCATCTAAGAATGTTCCAGGTCTTGGAAGTGGTGAGTCTTCCGTTGAAGCTCTCACACATGTTTAGCCAATTTTGGCGGCTGAGGTCCGCCGCGTACTGGGCCGCTTCCTTGTTTAGTTTGGCGATTCTTAAGCGAAGCTTCCTGTTATGCCTTTGCTTTCTCCATCTCCGGAGTAGGCTGCGCCGGGCTTCCCAGAGATGAAGCAAGTGATTGTCTACCGCCGGTGTTTGATTAGACATTTGAATTTTCTTTGTATGGTTCGTAATGTCGTTGCATAATTCTTCGGTCCATGCGCGTATGTCTTCTATCGCGTTCGTCTGTGCCTGATTTCTCTTTTTCCTTATCGCATCCCAGTCTGTTAATTTCGCTTCTCCTATTTTTCTTCTGTAGTACGGCCCATACACTTTGGTCTCGATGATCACATGATCACTGCCCAAATTTTCTTCATGGCTCCTCCAACTGACATTGGAGAGGTTTGCTGTTAACGTGAGATCCGGGCAGGTATCTCTCGTTGTGCTTGTGCCGATCCTAGTAGGCGTGAATGGGTCATTAATAAGGGTGAGAATCTCTTCGTGTAGGATATCTGAAAGTTCTCTGCCTCGTTTGGTTTGATAAGTGTAGCCCCAGGCTGGGTGCGCGGCGTTAAAGTCCCCTACAATGACAAAGGGGCTAGAGCCCACAAGACTCTTCGCCCGCCGAATGACATCCGCCAGCCCCGAGGCCTTGCTTTTCGGCCGGCAATAGATGTTCAGAATGAAAATGCTTCGAGATTTTTTAATGTTTTGTGGAACCAGTTCTGTTAGGATATTATGATGAGTACTTGTTGCCAGATGGTGTTGAATCGCCGTAATGTGTTTTCGAATTAGGGTGCAGACGTCGTTCCCGTATGGGGTGATGTGGGTTGTGTAGCCGGGAATTTTTGCATGTTGGTTTGTTTCTTGTAGTGCTATTACGTCGGGGGGATCAGATTGGCTATCTACATATTGTTGTAAGTCTCCCTTCTTAAGCTTAAAACTTCGACAATTCCATTGCCAGATTAGTAGTGGGGATCGTGCGTTCTGCTTGAAGTTAGTCATCATGAGTGGTGGTGTAGCTTTCAGCCATCGTGTCGTTCTGTCCTGGGCGGAGGTATGGTTTCTCCCTTCTTGGATGTCGGCCGGTGCCTGCCGGGTGCTGAAACTCTAGGCGCTCGATTCTGGCTTGTGTGCCCTGCATTTGTCCCGACAGCTGTGCAACTTGACTCCCAACTTGTCCCAGCTGAATAGAAATGGACTTCAGCTCGTCCTGAACAAGGGTGGTGAGTTGCTCGAGACTGGTCTGTAATTCTTCTTTAGTTATGTAGCTTGTGTCGTTTTCCTCCTGCATGGGTGACGCTTGTTGTCGCCTTCGTTTCTTTTCCATAAGCTGTTGTGTCAGAGGTGTCGTGATGGGTTCTACTGAGACAGCTCCAGGGAATGTACCCGGTTGTGATTGTGGGGTTGGTGCGGACGCTTTCTCGAGTTGTTGTGTCATGAGGGATTTGAGTGATTGAATTTCGGCCCTGAGCGTCCTGATTTCTTGTTGCAGTTTATCACACTCACTACATTGTGGAGTGGACTGACGAGCAGTGGGAGAGAGAACGGATGCCCAGCTCACCTTGTTGCGCTCAGTGTCGTTGTCCTGCCGCTCTCGCTTCTCCCCTTGCTGTCTGGACTTTGACCGGGACCGTGAGCGGCTCCCCTGTAGTCGGACGGTTGATCGGGACTTTGAGCGCCCGGCTGACCCACTGTTTCCCCGGGTGGCACTGCGGGACCGGTGGGCGGACTCCGTCTGAGTGGAGGGGTGGTCGCGTTCCCATTTCTTCTTTCGGAGAAGGTACGGCTCCCGGAACCGCATCCTGCATTCCTTGCTCGCTGTAAGGTGGTCCCCCTGGCACAGCTCACATTTGGGGTTGCACAGGTGGTCAGGTAGTGGGTCACGGGCACCGCAGCGTTCGCATGCTATAACGTCTGGCGTGGGGCACACGTCGGAGCGGTGGCCTTGCCTGAAGCACTTGAAGCAGTACGGGAGGGTTTTCTTGTAGAGATAACAACGAGTCTCTACTCCTTTGTAGTAGACGTAGAAGGGGACTCTCTGTCCCAGGATGGTAATCACCACCGAGCCCGATTGTCCAAGTCGTCGGCATGCCACGAATTCGTATCCGGGCATCCATAAATCATCGAGAATATCTTGGGGGGTGTACTCAATCGGTATGTCATGCAAGACGCCTTTACTTGAATCCTGGGGAAAGAGTCCGTAATGATTAACTTTGAAACACTTGCCTTGGATGTTGAGCTGTGTAATTTTGTCAAGTTTTCTTGCTGCGAGCTCGTGAGGAGTGCTGACGGTCGCGATGTTTTGTTCGTAGTCTATTCTGATCTTGATGCTTGCTTGCTTCCACGAGAGTTGAGCGGCGTTGAGTATGCTGTCGGAGATGGTGGCAGCTTGGTATCTGCGGAAGTCAAGACCCTCCATGGGCCTGATAACCATTTTAAAGTCGTCTTTCGGTAGCGGTGGCGGCTTCGGGGAAACGCGAGGCTTGGCTTTTATTGCTCCCTGGGATGTAGTTGTGGTAGGACGAAGCTTTGCTTGGTCTCCCTGCAGTTCGTTCTTGTTCTTCTTTCTCTTTGACTTACTGACTACCTCGATCCAGTTGCCTTGGGAAGTCCCTTCGTCGTCGCTCTCTTGGTCATGCTGATTCAACTCCATGCGCGTGTCTTGAAGTTGATCGGTCTCCACCGCCACGGAAGCTGCTGCGTCCCCGACCAGAGCTGGCGGTGCCATCGGGAGCCACGTCTGAGCCGGCCTGTTCCAAAGTAGGCTTAGCTCGTGAGCTCCCGCTTCGAAACTTCAGATGGCCGTAAGTTCATGAAATCTTGACTTACAGCAACAATGTTGGGTTCCCCGAGGTCCTCGCGATGTTGGGCGGGTGGTCAGATGGTTTTTCGGGGGAGATGAGGACTTTTCCGCGATTTTGATGCGTTTTTCGCAGAGTCTGAACGAAGCCAGGTTCATCGACGACGACGATGATGATGATCCCGGGATAGGGAGGAGGGAGTAAAGGCTCTAAAAGAAGTAGGGCAGAAAAGAGCGGGAAAAAAGGATCGGTTAAAAGAAAAAGTGAACATGAAGCTTTGCGTGGTGACGTAAAAGTCTACACGACCTCACAGGTGAAGTTCTAGATTGTCTCTGCGACGCCGATTTCGTGTAAATAGTCAAATAAGGCAAGCAACACTTTTCTCTGGGATGATGAAGAGGACCAGGGCCCAAGGAGACCTCTCAAATATATATATATATATATCCGTAGTTGAGGCACTCAGTCTTTTGTGCGAGGTGATTTCTTTCCTGGATGTATCCGGTACACTCTAGAAGGATGTGCTCTGCTGTTTCTGGCAATCCAAAATTATCACAACAGGGATTTGCAGTTTGACCGAGGCGGTGGCTGCAAGAGTTCGTAAGTGCTGTGTCGAGATGCAACCGGTGGTAAAGAGTTTCAACCTCGTTTAGAATCCGCTCTGGCAGCCTCATTCTGAGCCCATAGTCTACATGGTGCAGGAAGGTTGCCGACCAAATAAAGCTCAGTAGTACTACTACTACTATTTTGCCACTTGGAAAGTTTGGGGGATCGAGTTCGAGCCCCTCTGCCTCAGAGGCCTTGGTCCCCACTACTCCGCCGTGACCCCGAGAGGAGGACAAGTATCTAGCATTGATGTTATGAGGCCCGTTTTCAAGCTTGTGAAAGAGGAAGTGAAATTTGCCGTGGCTTTTGTTCGCGGATTTTGACGGAAGTGGGAGCACGAAGACCAGAAAAGTGCAAGTGCCTCGGCTGTCCCACATAAATGTCCACGCCATGGACTTACCGGAAATGGCGGAGCAACTAAAGCTTAATCTTAACGATCACCAGCCCCAGGCGAACACGCCCACGCTCTGGGTCTCTTTTTTCTGTTTTTTCTCCTTCACAAGCCACCACTTTAGGACGCCGCGAATGAAATATCGCTCTCTGAGAATCAATGCAATCGCATTGCTCTGCAGTGCTCAACACACTTGTCTATAACACCGGGTTCAGCTCTATAACTATACTCGGTTACAACTCAAGAACGGCACCACCTCATGTAGTGTATCACTCCGCTAAAGCGCCGGACCCGTGACGTCAGTGCGCGCGCGTTTTGAAAGGGGCTTGCTATGAATGCGTGATATCGTCCGCCTTGTCTCACGCAGTTTGGTTGTCGTCACTGGAGTCGTTTATAAGCATATTAAGTCCTAAAAATCACGGGAACGGCTCACGCCATGTTCAAAATATTCCCAGTAGCGCCCTACTTTCGCCGCGCGGAGAAACATCCGGCTACGGTGATAAGGCACAGCGGCAACTTCCGGTGCCGTTCTTATGTTGTCACCGAGTATAGTTATCTCTGAGAACTGCGCACAACCTTTTTTACAAATGCGTTTAGGGCACAAGTGGTGGGCCTAGACTTCAGGACGGCGGAGTAGTCTTTTCAAATCCTTTTCGATCGACGCACGGTAGGAACAAATCTGTTATAGACAAGTGTGTTGCCCTCTGTATGTCAACGGCTATCGCAGCAGGTCGTATAACCTTGGGTGATCATGTGTGATTTTTGGTGCGGACGCATACGAGGTTCCAACCGACCGTACCTGTTTGTCGTGAAGGACGTAACCACGAAATCGGTGAACGCGCTTGCGCATAGGGGGACTGCGACGCAAGCAGCGGAGCGCCGGCGCGCGGGCCTCGGAGCGGAAGCGCACCAAGTGCAAAATGACGGCGTCGCGTGACATGACCAGCATTAGTCCTGGCGTCGGAACTTTGGGCATAAAAAGAGAACGACGCCATCGCAAAGCAAGCATCTAACGCAATCAGAGGCGCCTCGGCAGAACAGCATCACAAGTAAAAATATGTGTCTCCGCAGATGTCAAATCAAATCAAATCATTCATTTTTTTTTCAGCGTCGAAGGAACATTGAAAGGGTAAGATGCCAAGTTGGGCTAGTTGGTGCAGGTTTAGATTCGTGGTGGAGAACAGCGCAAGAAACACAGGGACAAAAAAAAGGGGACGACGCACAGCGCTGATGCGTCGTCTCCTCTTCTTTTTGTCTTTGTGTTTCTTGCGCTGTTCTCCACCACCAAACTGAAAGGGTACACAAAAAAAAAGCCCTTAAGGCGTGACAAGGACTGTGCTCTGGTTACGTGACATACAGGCATTGCGTTTGAAATTATAGCAGCAGGGTAAACATGCATTAGGGATAGGGGACGCGGGTTCGGTTCCCGGCCACGGCGGCCGCTTTCCTGATGGAGGCGAAAAGCAAAAATTACACCATCTTCCCGTAGGGGAACCCTGAGTAGTATGCCAAGCAGTCATGGGGTCGACTGAAGTTCCCATTAGTTTTCAGTTCGTCGTTTCCGTTGACGTTCAGCTTCGTGTGCCTTAGTTGTATCAGTAGCTTCTTGACGTAGTTTGAATGAGTGAAGGACATAAGGCGCGTCCGTAGCACGTGCTCCCGTCTCGGGTTGTAGCGCAGTGGGAAGAGCGCCACGTACCTCCCGTTGCGGCCAGAGAGTCGTGGGATCGAAACCGGGCGCCGCCTATTTCTTTTGTAGCGTAAGCTACACTGGCCGAGGTTAAGCAGTTTCGCGTGTGCAGCGAAGGGCCGTTGTGCGCAAGCGCTAGGGACATTGGAACGAATTGGCTTAGTTTGGATTGGATTGGATTTTGATTGGATTTGGATTAAATTGGATTGTGTTGGATTGTGTTGTGTCATAGCCGCGGCAGACGCACTGGCGCCGGTGCGTGCGCAGGTGTGCGCCTCAATTGCGCAGTAGCCAAATCTGACGTTGCACCGGAGCCGCTTGATAGCCGTTTTGCGTGGCTCGTGAAGAGCCGTGCTGAGTATGCCCGAGAAGCAGTGACTGGACTGGACTGGATTAGACTGAATTGGATTGGGCTGGACTGGATAAGATTGGATTGCTGAACCTTAGCTCCCGCTACGTATATCCTGGCATAGCAGAGCTAAGCCACTACTGATTTTTTTATAATGGACTGCGCTGACGTCAGCCGAAACGCTGACGGGGCTGAAGAGACGCGCATGCGCAGTAGAGTGCGGACGGCGGACAACGACAACGAGGGATTGATTGATTGATTGTGGGGTTTAACGCGCCGACGCAACGCAGGCGATGAGGCGCGCCGTAGTGGAGGGCTCCGGATTAATTTTGACCACCTGGGGATCTTTATCGTGCGCCGAAACCTCGTACACACGGGCGTTTCTGCTTTTCGCCTCCATCAGAAAAGCGGCCGCCGCGGCCGGGAATCGAACCCGCGACCTCGTGCTCAGCAGCGCAACGCCTTAGCCACTGAGCCACCGCGGCGGGTTCAACGAGGGAGGGAGGGACACATCCCCGAGCATGAGATGCTTCGCATCTAAAACGCCCGCGAGTTCGAAATTTCGGCGCACGTTAAAGATCAAAATTATTTCGGAGCCCTCCTCTACGGCTCGCTTCATCGCCTGCGCTGCGCCGGCGAGTTAAACCCCACAAGCAATCAAATCAATAAGTCATACAGCACAAAGAATCAGTCTACAAGTTGTGTTGCATTCGCAAAGAAAAATATGAAACACGAAAAATAAAACTTATATTTGAAGACAGTGGAGTTTAAAAAGTGCGAACACAATAAGGATGTTAATGTAAGCACGTAAAAATAAGCAGAGAAATACCTGCCCCAAAATTTGTGCTGTACAAATATAAAAAGACAGCACAGGAAAACACTCAGTTATGTAAAGATATCAGGGCGACACTGCAAACACCAAAACGCGATAAAGTATCACTCGGACACTCAACAAATATCAGAGGGAAACCGCAAACATTGGCGCAATAACATGTCATCTGAGCACTAACTAATCGCCGATGTCTTTAGTAGGACGAAACAGCTATATCGTAACCGCGACGAATCGTCCCATTTTTTTTCCACCAAGGTTTTTCATAAAACTTGCTTACGCAACACAACACAAAATACCTACAAAAACATGACGGCAACCCGTTAGCCGGCTAGCAACACAGCCTGAAACATTTTTTTTTTTTGTCGTCCCCGTGGTGGATCCGCGGCTGAATAAGTGACTGTATTGACAACGGCGTCAATTGATTCGATAACCGTCCCCGTGCCTGTTCTAATTACGACCGTTAAAAGTTCCCAGGTGGTTCAAATGATTTTTGCAACCCTGCACTACATCTTCGAACGCAAAAGGGTTTCTTCGGCGCGCATTACCTCAAATTCTATCTTGCACGCTTCACGTTAGAAATGTGAGGTCAGTGGCCGCGAGTTCAAATTAGTGAAGCATTTGCGGCTTTCTTTTGACAACGACACCACGCCCAGCCAAATAATATATACATATACACAGCTCGCGCCGGCGGACGATACGCGTTCAATATCGCCCCACCCAAACGTAGGCGCTGCCCTTTCTATCCCCCGGCGGCCATCGCAAACGCCTTCCATCCAGCTAGAAGTCCGCTGCGGAGTCGTTATTCCAACGTAAATCCCCTTACTTTGCACCCCAGTGACTTGACCATTCATAAGGTCCACGTCATAGGGCCGACGGATTAAATTCCCGCTGGGGAACAGCAAAGTGGACAAAGGGAGATCTTGGGGCATGCCACCTGGAAGGCGCCTCTCTCGTACAGATGGTGTCCTCGCTGACGGCGCTCCTTCGGAGAGGCTCGCCCATTTTCCGGCCGCTGTCCCCTTCATCGCCATGCAGGGAAAGCTAGCTCACATCCCAACGGTCGGCGACATCAAAACATAAAATTGGGGAGCTATTACCGCGCCGCCCATTAGGGACAAAAAGACTGATGGAGTTTCTGCGTTCGCTACTCTCCTACCTCGGGAATGTTCGTATTTTTCAAGTGGGCTATTGTGGCGAAAAACTATGGCGCCTTAGTGGTCTTATCTCTTCTTTAGTGTAATTCCCCAGTGTGACACGCTCAATAAAAACTGTATAATTATTAGGCGAATTATTATAAAGCACACAACAGGATTAGGGCGTAAAGCCGTCACAACGGGCAGGGATGTCTCGCCAAAGCATACGCTGAACTAAGCTTACGCCCCGTAAAGCAGCGTAGCTGAAGTTGACTTCCGAGCACCTAATATCGGCTGCCTGGCCAAGCTCTTAAGTAACGTGGTTTTGTTGAGATCATTTTTTTATTGCCTATTACATCAACCGCTGCGTCAGTAATCCCATTTTAATCACTTTCCTCTGATTTCTTATTATAGCCACTCATAGGGTCGGTGGTCCAGTGCTCGGCTCTACCAACCACTACGAGAAAACAAAATTATCAAGGTTTACATTAAAAAGGTGTAACGTTGAGGGACAAGGAGAGAGCGAAGTGGGTCATGGAGCAAACGCGTGTTAAGGACATATTAGTAGAAATAAGAAGAAATGGGCGTCTGTAGGGGCTAGTTGGCGCTGCATAGCTTGAGTGGGGAGCGCTTAAACTTATCGGCCCCCCCTCCCCAATGAGGTCCTCAGCTTTTTATGTTTTTGTTTTTTAAGCATTCCACTTGCCCGAGGTTAAATACCACTTGTGCGAGGCCGCAAACGTGTTGCGACCCTCAGAAATGCGGGCTCGAGCCATCCGTTTCACAAACTAAGAGGCGCCAAAAACTACTCTGTCGCTAAGTGATTTGTGCACAAGCGGATTACACGGCATACGCGCACACGCGGGCATGGTTATCACCTCCTCCACAGAAATGGCGCGAGGAGGGGAGCGGCCATGATGCAGTGAATATGGCGAGATGTGTACTGTTTCTTCCAGGAAGGCTTCTACAGTTTCTTTCTTGGGCAGTTTCTTTCTACAGTTTCTTTCTTGGGCGGACGTTAGTGAGCATTACGGTTGTGTTATGAGAAGCTTAAATGGCTTGAAAAGGTTTGCTTGGTACGTTAAGATGGGCGAGAGCGGGTTTATTATGGGCACGTTGCGATTGCTATGAGGTTAGCTCGATGACATAATCGGTGGCTGCATTGTAGACGTAGTGGTTTTTATCTATGGTTAGCTTGTCAAAGTGAATTTTGAACACCACGTTGCTAAGCTGACCGAAAGCGTAAAACGTTTGTCTTGCGACGCTCACACGTTCTGAGTAGTCATCCCGTATGAAGAAGGGCGTCTGCATCAATTACCGTGAAGACTGTAGGGTTTTGGGTTTGTACTTGTAATGAGCAAATTTCACGATAATTGGGATCGTCTTATCGGTGCGGTAGCGATCGAGTCGGTGTGCCCACCGCTCTATTTCTGCATCACTGACATTTATCCGGAGGTTTGTAGTGCAAAAATAAACTATTTTTCTTTGGTCTTGGCCCAGGTTTCAGTAATTTCATCTTTAATACCAAAGAATAAAATATTTGAGCGCCGTAGGCGGTTTTCAGTATCGTCGCACTTGTCAGCAAGTTGTTGTAGTTCAGAAGACAACGAAGCGATTTCAGAGGTTGGGAGAGGGTCTAGGGATGGGGTGTTACACTGGTACATTTCGATTTTTTTTTAAAGCACTTCAACACGAGAAGAGAGGCTGCCAATCAGGCTTTCGGTGCTAGTATGGGTTGAGCGGACAGGTGCAAGGTCATTTTCAATAGCAATATGTGCAAGTTCGAGGCGGGATAACTTTTCCGCAATGCTTTCAAAAGTTATGGGCCCACCAATAGAATCGGGTCCGGGGTTCACTTCAACTTCACCCGACATAATTCAAAGTAGTTTGATGAGGTGGCTGGTGGCACAGTATTCGAAAAGTGACTCGAAAAATGATCTGCGACAACAATGAAGAAATTCGATGGGGTGCGACACCGCTATCAAAAATGGATCGCTAGAGCGTGTATACAAAACGCGTGGGGTACGCGACCAACCTGCACGAAGAGCGAAAATGTGGAGGCCATGCTCCCAGCGGTAGCGTGCCCCAACTGGCTGTGGCGAGGGGAGGGCTTTTGTAGTCCAGCCGCGGATCATTTGCTGTAGATTGTTAAAATGAAATGAATGGTTATAATCCACGGCGCATGGGTGGCGTCAAATTATAAAAAGCAATATATTGATTTTTGCTGCAGTGTTCTTCAAAGAAGTGGTTGACACGTTTCGCTACTTACAGACTTGGTTTAGCTTGAGTTCATAGTTAGTGCTTCGCACGAGTCTGTTTCGGATGCCCTGGTTTATGGACTTTTTCCCCATGCATTTATATCGTGTTCCGTACCTCCAGTGTTTGTGTCAGGATGTCCTCAATAGAGTGTGTAAAATGTGTGTTCCGCCAGGTGTTGGAACCTTTCTCTTTAAATTACCCACTTGCACGCTCCCTGTTAATACTTCGATGAAAAACCGGGGAATGTTTATAGCTTGGTCGAAAGACTGCTGCCTCTATTCTCGACCAGAGACAATTGATCAATGTTTTGTGGATTGCACAGCAGCTCTCTTTTGCTGGGTCATTTTGCAGCGAACGCTCAGAAAAAGTCATGGGTATCCCGCCTTTCTCAATCCGAATTTTGCCATTCGACTATCCCGGTGAGCCACGCTATCACATGATTCCTTGATGGGTTGTACAGTCTGTGGAGCTGTCGCTTATGTGATAGGCATGCTGAGCCACCAAGATCGAGAGTCATATTTCCGTGAAACTGTGGCATTTGTACATATGTGTATAATTCGCTTGGCCAACCACATGACTGGTTGCCTGTTTTGAACGTTTGTGTGTGCTTGCCTAAATTTTGATGCATTTATGCTTTTCCTAACCTCACTGTATTATTATGTTTTCTTGACTATGTGGTCCTTCCTATTGTCGTGTTTGGGCGTATTCAGCATTCGGCATTTTGCATTCAGCATTCAGCAAAAATTCAGCATTTTGAGGGTAAAAAGTGTAATCAACACGCTGGTAAACATCGCCCCACATATTTCAAATTTTCTGCGACGTCAATGTGGACCTGAACCACTCTCGTTGTTAGACGCGCTGATGCTGCCAATATAATATAATATGATGGATTCGCAAGACAACATACAAGACCGCTGTTATGCAATCAGAACCAGCAATAATTAGACACACTTAGACATATGCGCCGTATCCTAGCCATGGTGCTATGCCACAACCACGAGGACGAGAGCAATAAAAAGGTAAATGAAAACCACTCCAGTACTGGTCCATCCTGGCACTGCTGCGTCGTCTCAATTATATGTATTTATTTGGCATTTAAAAGCTAAAACCAATAATCATTCCGCCATTTCTACTTTCACCCCGCCCCTAAGAGCGACAAGTTGTTATTTTATTGCGTAGCATTCTTTGCCGAGTACCCCCACGGCCAGAACAGTGTAATGGCGTGCGTTTTCACAAAAAAATCAAATGGGGCGGAAATAGCACCTTTAATCGTTGAATAGCGCAAATGAAGAAAATCGGGCAAACAATTTTTTTAACCAAAAAATCAGAAACATAGAAAAGAAAACGATTTTCCTAAAAAGGATATCACTAAATCAAAAATATGCATCGTGTACATCTCCTTACAAAACCGAATGTTAAACGAAAGAAGTCCACAAAGAAATACTCAAGAGAGAGAGAGTAAACGTGTTTATTGCAAAAAGCAATGGGGAGGAGTCCTCAGTCCAAGACCCCTTGAGCTTTCCCCGCCTCAACAGCCCTCAACACCAGCAGGCGCTGGTCATTGAGGTCGGAGCTGGTCAGAGCTCTCTCCCAAAGCTCGCGAGAAGGAATGGAGGGATTTCGCGAATGTAGTGGGGCGTGCGCGCAGCCCCCCACCATATGAAAGAGCGTCTCGGGGGCTGCGCAGAAGCGGCATAGCGGGGAATATACGGTGGGGTGCAAGATATGGCATTTAGTGGGATGGGGGAAAGTATTCGTCTGGAGTGCACGGAGCTGCCGTTCCTCCTCTTTCGTTAGGTGTTTATGCGGTGCTGGGTAGGTGATACGTCCCAACTTGTAGTGCTGCGTTATTTCGTGATACGTGATCAGCGGGGTTGGCCTGTCTTGCTCGCTTCCCGGGGCCCGGCGGGATAACTCTCGGGCCAACAGGTGGGCGGTTTCGTTGCCCGGGACGGCAGAGTGGGCGGGTGCCCATGTGATCATGATAGATCTGTCTGGTGGACGCTGGCAGATGATTTGGTGGATTGTGCGGTGAATTCGTCCGCATGAGAAGTTGCGGCACGCTTGCTGCGAATCTGTGATGATTACGCTGGCGGTAGTTTGCGTTATGGCGAGAGCGATGGCCGCTTTTTCCGCTTGTAAGGGGTCGTATCCGGGTAGGGTTAGGCTGGTGACGTGCTTATTGTTCTGGACAACCACGGCTGTCATTGCTCTTATGCCGGGATAGGAAGACGCGTCCGTGTACACTGTGGTTGGTTCCCTCCCGTAGTAAGTGTTACTACGGGAAGAAATACTCAAAATACGAATAAAAAATTTCACGTAGGGGAACCCTGAGTAGCATGCGAAGCAGCCATGGGGTTGACCCTAGTTCCCATTAGTTTTCTTATCGATCGCGTCGTTGCGGGAGGAGAATGATGGGAGCGGAGCGCGCGCGCACGTCATTTATACCGCGGAGCTACAGTGGCGCCCCCAGCGGAGTATGCAGCGGCTACCGTCGCGTGTCCAACCCTAAGCTGCTTCGCATTATCGCGCGTGGAGCTGCAGGTGTTGCCATTCGTTGCGCAATCCCTGAGAGGAGAGGAGCTTCGGAGAGGAGAGGAGGAATGCCGGAGAGGAGAGGAGTGTCGGAGAGGAGAGGAGGAATGCCTCGCATACTACTCAGGGTTCCCCTACGGGAAGATGATGACGGTGGTTGAACGCGAAGCTATCTCGGGAATGGATTCTTTGGTTGGCCAATCCCTAGGGGCATCCTGCCACAATCACCATAAGCGGTGCCTGGCCAGGCATGCGCAGTTCCCCTACGGGAAGATGACGACGGTGGTTGAACGCGAAGCTATCTCGGGATGGATTCTTTGGTTGGCCAATCCCTAGGGGCAGCCTGCCACAATCATCATCAGCGGTGCCTTGCCAGGCATGTGCAGTTCCCCTACGGGAAGATGACGACGGTGGTTGAACGCGAAGCTATCTCGGGATGGATTCTTTGGTTGGCCAATCCCTAGGGGCAGCCTGCCACAATCATCATCAGCGGTGCCTTGCCAGGCATGTGCAGTTCCCCTACGGGAACATGACGACGGTGGTTGAACGCGAAGCTATCTCGTGATGGATTCTTTGGTTGGCCAATCCCTAGGTGCATTTTGCCACCATCATCATCAGCGGTGCCTGGCCTGGCATGCGCAGTGGGTGTGCGGAGAGTGGACAACAACGACAAGGGAGGTAGGGACACAGCCCCGAGCATGAGATGCTTCGCATCTAATAAAATAGCGAAGATGAGCGAACCGCGTTACGCGCCGCGTTTCCACGAAGCTGCACATTTGGCGGAAGTAACACCTGGTTCGTTGTAATAGCGTAAATAGGGATAATTGGTCGAATACAATTTAAAAACCAAAAAAATAAAAAAAGAGAACAATATTTACACAAAACTTATCTGAAAAAATCGGAGATATGCTGCTCTTACATCTCCCCAGAAAACCGAAGACTAACAACAAACAAGAAACGTTGGAAATACGAATAAAAAATTCCGTAAATGTACCAACCTTGTAGTTCGCCTTGCATCCTCGGAAAAAGAAAACCGTAATTATCAAAGTAAAAGCAATCATTGCTATGATTGCTGTAATTTAAATCATTTTCGAAAAGAAACAAAAACTACTTAAAACGAATAAAAAAATCCAGCGTCCTTCGCTTCCTATTGCCATATTTGGCTGTACAGAACTAAAACTCTACACAAGGGGCATAAGAATTCCACGCATTACTAAACAATTTTTTGAATTTCTGGAGGTTTTTTTTTTTTTTTCGCTCGCAATGTTAGAAATACCGATGTCCGAAAGCTTACCATCAAGAGTTGGTGTTGCGAAGGGCCAGGAGAAGACATTAATGTTACAGAAGTGCGTCATGTAGTAGTAGTAGTGACGATTTGCTGATCTCTACCGTGAGGAATTCTATAGGAATGGAATGGAATGGATGACTTTATTACAGGAGGAGGCCAATAGGCCCTGGTGTGGGACACGGGGAAAAGGGGAGGGGAAGATTGTTCATATAAAGTCTGCACTGCACTGTGAGCGTTCACTTAGCACGATATGCACAGGTGAAGTTGTGACGAGGGCACTCTAATACGACCATGATTGGGGTATCCAAAAGGAGCCGTTCAGGAGCCACAAGGGGTGTGTTTGGGGGTACATCTAGAGAGAGGGTGAACGATCCGCCATCATACTACTTTATAGAGACCTGTTTTGAGACCGAATTCTGTAATTTTCTGTAAAATTTGGGGGTTGTTTCTGACGTGTCGGACATGTTCTTCAGAAGTCGTCGGGCGTACGTGCGTCGTAAGGAACTGGTCGCGCTCAGTCGAGTAAGCTGAACAAGCCCAGATGAGGTGGAAAAGGTTCGGTGTATTGTTGCTGCCGCAGTAGGGGCACCGAGGACTAGCAAGGTGCCTATGCGTTGTCCATTTGGAGATGACGTCCGGCCGAGTCAGCGTAGACTTTATTAGCGAAAATTTCTCCTGTTCTTGGCAGGGACTGCAGAGGAGCAAGAAAACCAGGTGGTGAGGCGTCGGCAAGCCGTTGCCGGCTGAGGTTCTTAATTCGACGGTATTTTTGCTGCCAGTCCATTTCGCATGCCTGTTGGGGCTCAGGTCTTCCTTGGATGGACACGGGAACCATGGAAGGATTGCGTAAACACTCCCGGGCAGCATTATGCGCCGAATGGTTTCCGTCCGCTCCATATGTGTGAGCAGGAGTCCAGACCAGGCGTATCTTGAACCCTTCGTGAGTGAGGTCGCGAATTTTGTAAAGAATGTTGGTGGCCGTAGAATTGGGCGAGAAGGACCTGTTCAGTTCCCGTAGAGCGACATGGGAGTCAGTGATGATACGGAACTTGTTGGTGGTGATAAATGAGGTCGCACTTTGTATGGCCTGAATGGCGCCGAGGATTCCGAAAAGTTCGGCTTCATCAGTGCGACCGTATGTGTTTGTTATATTGCGAGAGCCATTAAGCTGGGGGATGTCAGGGCAGGTCCAGGCCACCGCTGCGGTTGTTCTGTTGATGGATGCGTCGGTAAAAATGTCTATTTCATCGGGAGCTTTGTCGTTGGCGAGAGTGCGGACATATTGTTCCCGTACGGCGCGGTTACGGCGAGAAATGGGTCGGCGCCTGAGGTGGCCCAGGGCGGGTCGCTCCCAGGGTGGAATAGCAGGTGGAAAAGTGTCAGCATTAAAAGTACTGTTTAATGTGTCCCACTTCAAAATAGATTGTCCTTGAGGCACGTGTTCAAGGTGCTTCTGAAAGCGCAGCGTCGTCTCCTCTACCAGGTTAGCGATGAGGGGAAGCGAAACTGCTTCCGACAGTACGTCTGTTTTGGTATGGAGTGGAATCCCCGAGATGGTACGGATTAGATGTCTGTTGAGGATGTTCAGCTCGTTTAAATGGCGGGGACGCAATTCATAAACGGGGAACCCGTACGTCAGTCGTCCGTGCGCAGCGGCACGAGCAAGCATGAGACATGCATTCTGACGTGATCCGCCATATTTTCCAGAGATGCGAGTTATTAAGTGTAATGTGGAGCGCCAAGTTGTTCTTAAATGGCGAATCCAGGCAGCCGGACTATTACAGCTGCTTATCTGCAACCCCAGGAGCTTAATAATGCCATTTTTAGAGGTAATAACCTTGTTGGCCACTTGAAGTTCGATGGTTTGATCCGGGTTCGTCGCGCGCTTGCCGTCCACGCTGAGGAATTCTGTCTTATTAGGAGATAATTGCAGATTGAATGTAGCGAGGGTGCGCTCCAAGCTGAAAAATAATTCTATGCACAGACTACCGAATCAAAAGCTATATCGTGATCTACGGACGTTGAAGACGGCGTGTGACGCAGTTCGGTTGGCTGAGACGTGAATTCACGCCGTTATTTTAAAGTTATTACGACAGCTGCGGCAACCGTCTGAACCCGGCCATGCCTCAGCAAATTCCAGCGCAGCATCCTGCTTCCTACAAAGGGTGTTATGACTTCAGCTCACTCTTTCGATAAAGAAACCCCTTTACAAAAGATGACTGGTGGGTTGCTTTGCTCAACGGAGAACATGCACTGCGTGATGTTACAGCAGCGTCGGCCGTCAATTTTTTGTTACTGGGACTAACTTATCCCTGGCTGCGTAGAAAGCGTGTGCGTGCGACGCCACGCGTGCACTCTAGCTATCAGAGCTCATGCACCACCCATCACCGACCTAAACAGCAAAAACTCTTTCGCTAGTTTGGAAGTTGTGGGACACAATTCTGAAATACCCCGCTAATTCACCGCCTTGAACAGAACAAGTATTATGGCGAAGCTGTGTATAGGTACCCTTAGGTAGTGGTCAATATCCGTCCATCTGCACGCCGCCTCGACACCAAAAACTTTCCGTATCCAGTTTCTCGCGAATGCTTTGTAGCTCCCACTCTATTGTAAATATCTTAAAAAGAAATCATCAAGAAATTTCCCGTTAAGACACTTCTGCCATAATACCGAGTTTTATTTACTTGTCATAGCTCGTTAGTTCACAGCGACGCCGTAAACGGTGCCGAATTCTTGTCTGATGCCCATACATGAGCGTTTTAGGTGCGCGTATGGTTACAGAAAACAGCTGTAACTCTGGTTTTAAAAGAACTATCTCAAAACAACATATGTGACAAGTGGAAACTAAAAACACTAACATTACGTCAAGTTTTATCAACTTCACAGTAAAATTTGTCCCAAGGAGACCTGCCTGCCCAGCTTGGCTCCGCGCCGACGCAGTAGTTGCATAGCCTATTGCAAATTAAGGCGATTGGCAATCATGTCTGGTGATTCCGGAGGCAACGAAGAGAAAGACGAAGCTCGGTGTGCGGCTGAGACCCGCGAGCTCTGTCTACCTGCTCGATCATCGCCAAATACATCTTGCGTCTTGCGGTGGAGTGGGTATTCGCAGGGCCACCCCTTGCTCCAGCTCCGACTACCGCAAGCAGGGCATCCCAACGATGACAAACGAGCAGCAGGACGAGTGTTGCATGTCCTCCGGTGCCAAGCTCCTCCGGGAAACCAAGGACGCGGACGGCACAACAGAGCATGCCGGCCCCTGAACAGCCCGAGCTCGCATTCTGCCGCGCCTTCACCCTCCCATGTGGCCTTCGTTCCCGGAGAGCGACTGCATTCCGAGTGGCCCAAGAGAGACGCAATGCGGCCCCGACGCAGGCCTTCGCTTCCCACGGCCACTAGGCCTACCCTGTGGCTCGTTAAGTCTCGGCCATCGGGCTCACGCTGGCCGCGGCGGCGTCCATCACCCTCGTCTGCTCCCTACGAGTCAAGAAGACGGCAGCGCGGGTCTCTAACTGGACACGGAGGACCAAACGGGTGCCGGCGGAAACAATGGCACCGACCCCACCGGAGGAGCAGCTATTCGGAGAATCCACGAACTCACTAGCACAACCACTACACCATACAATGCCCTCAAAGCAGCAAAATTATGTGCCGAAAAACAGTTTATGGTGGCTACCAGCATCGCGGCTGCTGTCGCCTCCATCGTCAGTGAACCAGGGAGGCCGTCTACACAACATCGGCTCATATTACCTAACATCGATGAAAGCCCCGATGATAGAACAGCGGAAAACAACCTGTCAGCCATTGCAGCGAAGCCGAGAGATTCGCCCTCCGCGGTGTATGAGTTGAGCGTGCAGGAAAGAAAGCCCCACCTCCCCCTTTCTTCTGTTTGTCCCACACAACTGGAGAGGAACGACTAGACCAGCTCCGGGCACCGCCAAGTCTTCTGGAGGAACCAAGACTGCTAAGCAAACGAGGCACTTATTTTGATTAGACCGGAAAACTTAGGCGCAAGAAAGAGATGAAGCACTGGTAGCACAAGCCTGTGGTCTAGTGTTTGAATGAAGGTGGAGTTGCAACCAAATAACGATGGTATTGCACCAGACATGATGGCCAACCGCCTTAATTCGCTATAGACTATGCAGCTACTGCCTGGTTGCGTAGCCAAGCTGGACAGCCAAGACTCCTTGCTACAATATTGTGAAATTGGCGTCGGGTGTCCTTCAGTGCACGGATATTTATGGGAGTGAAGCGGACAGCCATCAAAGTATTTCCCTAGAATAAAACCGTTGTTCTTCAAAGTTTCATTCAGTTTATTAACTAGGGAGCATGCTAAATCTCAACTTACAAACGCGTGCTTCCTTTGTTCTGGGCATAAATGCGTCGATTAATGTAGAACATACCACAGGTTCCCCGCTCGTCCTTTTAGAGGGTGGAAGGGATGTTCATTTTTTATTATTACTTGTTCTGAATTGTGTCGCGTCCTCCTGCTGACAAGTTGAATATGATGTGCCACGACAAAATGTTTCTCGCTGAAAGTTTACGATACGTGATGATTTCGCATCCAATTACAGAGCATGGGCTTAGGTGGTATGCACGCATGGAATGTTTTGCTAAAAGAGCCACGGGTTGCTGTTTGTGAAGCGTTCAGTACCCCACTTCAGGTATGTAGTACGTTGTGGGTTTCAGTCTTTCACGCGGATTTCATCATACTGAAGTCCAAGATGCTGGTCCATGGAGGAGGGGCAATACATAACGCGTGCAGAACGAAGAGCGCATGAACAAGTTGCTACCTATAGCATGTTACGAACACATCTAAATGCTAGACTAGAACAGCAAAAACACACAAGAACCATACAGAATGTACAGAACTTTGTCGGAACTTTTAGTACAGGAACAGGGTTCAGAGTATTCAGAGTACAGTCCCAGATTTCTTGTGGCTGACCCTACCAGTCTTTGAACTCCAGGTAATTGAGTTATCCACCATATCATTGCTTCGTGCATGCAGCGTCCGTAGCAGCACGCGCTGCAGCTTTGTGTATGTCGCAGCTTATAAAGCATCGCTCTATACGTGGAATGCCCTTGCACAACACGTTGAAGCCACGACGCATAAAATAGGCTGGGAAGATACAGCTGTTGTTGCCAGAGAAAAGAAAAGGCTGTTTCGCCAGTATCTTGAGTTCCTGATGATTCAAACGGCAAACAAAACCATGAACCCCAATGCACGCAAACTCCCGCCTGCGTATGGGAGATGCCCGGGGCGATTACATCCAGGCACTTACCCCCGTATTCAGAAAGCATACTTAACGTATGCCATAAGGAAGCCTTCCGTAAGTGTCAGAAAAGGACATCATGAGAAAGGGTCGCCTTGCGCTTCACAAAATATCCTTAAGGCGCACTTATGAAAGGCGCCCTTTTCGAGGCGCGCTAGACTCCTGCAAACGAGGCTAGCGCGTAATACGCCAATCGGCACACGGCGTGTGGGCTGTACTTGACCTTTGCGCCAATAGGAAAGAACGCTTCCGTGGCGCCAGCTTCGAAGTGATCGGATTAGCCTGCTCCGTCTTTAGCCGGTACCCGCAGATAAGTTTAGGTTTAAAATCGCCGCAGAATACTGATCACCGCTTGCGCTACTACCGCACATGACTGTCTATTGCGTGAAGTTTCACCACAGTATCCTCCCCTTTCTCGCATGCGTAACTTGGTTTGCCCGATTGATTCCGTTCGGGCAAGCGGCCACAAACTGTAGCTGCCCCTGCCGGCGTCGTTTTACATGCGGAGGTTCTACATGGTGCCGGCGCTAGATGCATCGCGCGCCGGTCGGGCCGGCCGGCCGGTGAAGGGGATGTGTGCGGGGCCGCGTCAGGGCGGCTGGCGTGTGCGCAGGGTCGTTTTTGCTCGCAGAAAGCACTTTATTGTTTACAGTTTTATCAATGTCTCGCGAACGACACGCGAAATACAACACCTCAGTTAAGCTATCGTAGTAGTCTGCAATGTTGGTCGGTAGGTCGGGAGCTACCTCAACTAGCGCTTACTTTTCGGTCCGATAATTTCGCGAAAAGGCACCCTTTGAGCAGAAGTTTGGTTCTTGAAACGCGTTAAGGCGCCGAAAAGTGCCCGAAGGTAAAAGTTCTACTTAAGTTAGGTTTGTGAATACGGGGGTTAGAAGCCTCGAGCTTTTTCGCTTAGTGAACTCGGCCACCGTATAAAAGCCGAAACGTATTTTAACTGCGAAGCTGTTGAGGAAATTGTTTGTTAATGTTGTCCGCTGTTAAAAATACCAAGAGAATGTCGAGCCCTCATGCAGCCTGGCCTTAAGCACACGCTCGTCCAACCACATTGAAGAACTCTGGTTGACCTAAGCTTGTGCACCGTAAAGCAGCGCACCTGACATTGACTTCCGAGCACCTAATATCAGCTGCCTACCCAAGCGCATACTTGACGCGGTTTTGTTCAGAACATTTTTTATGGCCGATTACAGCAACAAATAGGTTAGTAATCCCATTTTAATAACTTTCCTCTGATTTATTACAGCCACTTGTAGGGTCACTGGTTCAGTACTCGGCTCTAGCAACCACAACGAGAAAAAAATTATCTGGGCTTTCAAAAAACTCGTAAGACCTGTTTTGCTTTGAGAATCGCGCTAGTGATCAATGGGATTGATTCTGACGCATTTGCTGCTTCATACTTGGTCAGAGAAGCGATCGGTCTGGGAGAAATTACTTTTGCAACACTAGCTTTTGCCGCACGTAACGTCAAGTGATCAGCAAGCGTGAAGGAGATATTAGTATCTACCATATTTTAAGCGAAATCCTCGCCTGTAGTTTCGTGCTCAAGGTTTAATGTATCTTAATAAATACGCCAACCGAAGATCTTCTATATGCGATGAGTGCCGACTTCTCTGGCTCAAATTATCGTCTACGAATTGAGTTGAGTTGAATTGTTGGCGGACATAGCCTTGCGATGCTTGCCGCCAATAGCTCCGCCCGAGTGGCTCCTTTTAAAACTATTCGCGACCAATCACCAAAACTGAAAGGTTTGTGTCCTTCAAAAAGTGTCCTGTTGCGAATATTACGTTCTGGAGGGAGGAACGCGGGGAGGCTTCACTGCAAAGTTATGTAAATAAAGCTGAACGCTCCATGGGATACACCGGACAACCCACGAAAAAAATGTGTGCAATCATCAAGTTCACCACATGTTGGACACACGAGCCATAAGGTCCGATTCAGTTTGTAAAGCCAAGACGGCATTCAATCTGGATTTGTACGTATGCGGAACGGATATGACGCCAGTGCTCTTGTCAATCTTTTAGTAAGGCAAGATGGGTACTGTGGGCTTCAAAGGGACCTGAAATGTTCGGTAATCGCCAGGCGTCAACGGAACAACCGCAGAATTTGAAAATCCTAGTTATATTTTTACAGCTAAGCAACCTGTATTACCTGGCAAGAGATTTAGCAGTGTTGGATAAGTGTCGAATGCAGAAGACATAATGCTTGTACTCTCAAAACAACTCAGCTTACTTTTGGTGAGCGAGGAATGTTTCTTGTTTTTTTTTTTGTTTTTTTTTGTTTTTTTTTTTTTGTTTTTTTTTTGTCGTCCGCCGACTTGATGTGCGGGATTTGCAGTGGTATAGTAGGGCAGGTACTTTCCCATGTAATACCCAAAACCGGCGACGAAAGACACTGATCAGCCTTTGTCTTCTCGTTTCGCCCGGCCAGCAAGCTATCTCCCACCCAGCGGCTGCGCGCTATACCACGCCAGCCGCAGCGGGCCATAGCTAGACGGAACAAAGAAGCGACAAGTGTTTTTGCTCATTGACATTTATTACTGAATAATAAACATACAAAGAGCATGTACGCCAGCCGGTTGAGAACAAGGATCTACTTCCTCGCCCGGGCAATTTAAGCGAATCGACAGGTAAAAAATACTACAACCCGGCACAGCCCACGGCAGTTCATCACAATGCACCGGGGCTAAGGCATGCAATGCTTAGACGCTACTTGCGTTTACCGGTCAGCCGGTATGCCAACTGTCGCAGCATGCCTCAACCCGAATTATTCCGTTGTTTCATCCATTAGTAGCTAGCCACGTGTTCAACGCTGTTTGATGTTCGAGCATTCTTGCATTTAAGCTTTATTTATCTCACTCGCTGCTGTGCGGGAATATCGTTGTGTCCTGCTGTTCTCTGGCCCAATGTCCCGTTTGCGCCCGGCGGCTGCTCCTGGCCCGTCGCGCAGGTGACGAGAGGGAGCATCCACCGTTTCTCGAAAAACCACCAGAAAGGACGCTGGTCTCCGCGATACATCGCCCCCTCATTCCCCCCTCCCCCCCTCACACACACACCGCCACCGAGCCAGAAAAGCGTAAAAGAGCACGTGAACAGGCGCCAGCAAGGTTGTTCAAAACGTTTCCGTCGCGTCTAGGACATCCATGCTAGAAAGATGTGCAACGCAGAACAGCACCGTCTTCGATAAGAGCTAAACGTGGTGTAAACCGTGATCCTATATTGGCTCAAATACGTGAGTCAAGGCAACAACAACAACACATGGCGCCAATGAAATACGACGAGTGTCGAGAGAACTACGCCAAGAAGCGACGAGTGAACAAGAATGCCACACGCACTTTCGTTTCAATACAGTATTGCCATTGGAGCCAGCGCAACCATTTCAAATAGTGTTACTTGAACTCCATGGTGCAATTCAGAACAGGGTCATTAATACCGATGTAAATACCATTGAAAGCTTCCCTTTACGTCGACTCCCGCATATATGCGTGAGATCCGCAATTTTTCCATTCCTGAAACTATACTGTGAAGGCTCACGCCGCTGTGGGCAAAGGCTGGACCGGTCCCTCGGAACGCATGGCGTGCAGAGGGTCTCGGATTAAACCGCGGCCACGCCCTGCGACGATCCGCATCGGGCCGCCTAGGCTCCGCCGTTGCGAAAACAGGCACGCAGCAGGGTTTGTATACCCATACACCAGTCGGCCGGTAGGAGAACGAAAAGCGACCGTCGCAAGCACCAGCGCCCAGTCGAGGCCGTATATATCCAGGCACGTTTTGTTTTAAGCGATTGTCTTGTATCCCGTACAAAAAGTCCTGTATTTCTATGTTCTGAGAGGATTCTCAAGGAAATAACCTTTGTGCTACATGCCAGCGCCGCAGCTTTAGGTGAATGCAGTGTTAAAATATAGAAGCACGGAGATGGCGGCGACAGGAGACTGAGGAGACTACGGTTTATGAATAAGGAATCATTGCGTGGTCTCTTTTCGAAAGCTTCGGCAAGAGTTGGAACGAGATGGTGCAAGTAATGATATTCCAAGTTTTATCACTGATGTGCCATATTAACAAACACTGACTATAACGAGCGTAAACACCCTTTAGCGAACATTAGGGCAAGCTTTCTAGCCTGTGCGTCATCGGTGTGTTACGATGTGAGCTAGGAAAGTAGCTTTTCACTAAGCCTTGCGATTAATTGTTATTTTTTACCGCCATCCGAACGATCGCCGTCTTATTTGATGCTTGTGTTGTGCGTCATTAAAAATATTTCATCTCATTTTCCCAGCGTGATGCTTTATTGGCGCTCCGGACGAATGGCTTCTAGGGATGATCGGGTTCATGCTACTCCGTACAGATCTGGCAAAGCTGAACTCGTGGACTTGCGCTCAGAGGTTGTCGCCGCGCCGCGGCCTTTCCAGGCGCATCATTATTGTTATTGCTATTCTTCCCAGCTCTTCTTTATTATTTTCTTGAGTTGGTACCGGGCATTTCTAGAAGGTCAAGTTTCCAGTTCTAATTATAACTGCAATTGTAATAACCGGTCCGAAACCCGATATCCCAAAGGGAATAAAATTCATCTCAGGCTCTTGAACTGCGCCCGGTGAATTGCCCGGGGAAACGACGAAATTGTTTTCCTTATACTTCGCAGAATTAGAGTTCGCAAATGTTAAAGCAGTGTCTCTAAGGTGCCACCTATTGCTGTCAATAAACACTTTTGACTATGATGTGCTGTTTCAGTTCATAATCGGTACAAAATACGCGAGACACATGAAAAACATGCGTGCTTTGCACGTGTGGCTTGTTAAGCTTCTATTGACCTCTGCTGATTTGCTGTAGATTTGCAAGATGAAATCAATGGCTATAATCAGCGCCGCGTGTGCGGCGTCAAATTATTAAAAACAATAGACTGTCTTAGCACCTTTAATCGTTATAGTACCTTAAACGAAAACTATTGGTAAAACAAAATTTTGAGGACAAAAACAAAGAAAAATACAATGAAAGAAAATGTCACAAAAATGATCCCACAAAATCGAAAATATGCATCTTACACCTCTCCCCCCCCCCCAAAAAAAAGCCAAATATTACACAAATGACGGCCTCAAAAGGACACTCGAAATTGGAATAAAAAAAAACTACCAAAGATGAGCAAACCATATAACTCTCCCCATTTCCACAAAAGTGCCGATTAAGTGGAAGTAACACCTTTAATCATTATAATAGCTTAAGTGGAGATAATTCGTGGAACATGAATTCGAAAACAAAAAAATAGAAAAACATGTACACAAAAATGATCTGAAAAAATCTAAAATATGCACCTGTTAAATCTGCCCCCCAAAAAAACGAAGATTAACCCTTTCGGTCCTGATTTTTTATTTAAAGCAAAACAGTGTTTTCTTTGTGTTTTCCTAATTTTTAGGGTCCCATAAGCCCAAAAACAAAAAATAGACGTGGAAGTCAAAGTAATAACAGATTTATTAATGAGGCAATTAATTAAGACATCTGGCAATCAAAAGATTTATGTAGAGTAATGACATCACTTTTGCACATTTCCCTAAACGTTATGACTACATGAATCTACAAACAAAAAATCAACTTTGTAGTGCACGTATTTATAGATTTACAAGCTTGGGAATAAAACTGAGACCACCATTTTTTTTTCAGCCTCAGTGTTGTAATTTCGATGTCACCGGAGCTTTTTCTTTTTTGTAGCGAGTCGCTCCGCGAAAATGAAACAACAGTGATATCTATTGCAATAGGCATCATTGAAGGACAATTTCCCAAAAAAACTAGCATTTTTGGTTTTGTTCTTTATACGCTAAAGGAACTTTTGTGATGGCACCAGGGCCGGAAGGGTTAAACAAAAAATGTCCTCCAAGGAACGTTGAAGTTACGAATAAAAGTAGTGTAAACGGCTCTACTCCGCAGTACCCCTTGCATCTTCGGGAAAGAAGCAAAATTATTAGCGAAGTAAAGGCACTAAGTGTACAAATTTACATTGTTATTATTATGTATTATTATTACAATTATTACATTATTACCTTACATTATTATTACAATTACATTATTAATTACATTATTATTACAATTATTAGCGAAGTAAAGGTTATAAGGGTACAAATTTACATTATTGGAGAAACAAACAAAAACAACTTAAAAACAAAAAAAATATTCCAACGTCTTTCGCTACTCAGCCATATTTGGCTGCAGAGAACTCACACTCTAGGCAAGCAGCATAAGAATATTACGCATTAGTGAAGAATGCTCTGAATTTCTGGAGATTTTTTTTTCGCTCACGATGTCAGAAATACCAGTGCACGAAACCTCAATTACATCAAGAGCTGGTGTTGAGAAAATCCAGGACAAAAAATTGGTGTTAAACAAGTGCGTCACGTAACAGCAGTAGTCCAGAAGCCAAGTGATGATTTGCCGATATCTGCCCTGGGGAATTCTAAATGAAAGAATAACCTCCGTATATGCCAGCGCAGAACTCTACTTCCTGCGAAGGCTATTAAGCATTCAGCTTACTCTTTCAAAGAAGAAGCCCGGTTTACAAAAGCTCACTGGTGGGCGGCTCTGTATCACGGCGCATGGGTACTGCCTGATGTTACACCAGCCACGGCTGTGAATTGTTTGTTAGTGGGAATAACTAATCCCTGGCTATGCAGAGAGCGTGTGTGTAACACCACGCATGCACTGTCGCTATCAGAGCGCATGCACCACCCGCCACTGACCTAAATAGCAAAACTCTTTTGTTAGTTTGGACGTACGAAGGAATAAGACTGCGGAAAAGACGAGGGCGAAGATAGTGAGGACAACTTGAGGTGGCATCTTCAAAAGTTAAATCTCTATTTGAGCAGGCGAGGATTGGTATTAAGAGACGGATGTTGGTTTTGTAATCAGCACGAATATTCAGAACTTTCTCCTACGGTCCCCTTCTCCACCGGACATCAAGCGATTCCGCAAGAGGAAGCTCCGTAGGAGGTGTCCGATAGCGCGCTCCTATATTCCGGCCCGAGAACGAGACGGGGAGAAACACCGCTTCCTGCACCTTCCGCCAACACGGACCAGCGGGCCCGCAGTTGCACCCCGAGATCACCTCCACAGCCCAGCGGAGTACGCGTTCCGAGGATCGAGAGCTCGAGCCCCCGGTCCAGCGGCGAACGTGCGCCTCCCGTGCCCCTCAGCGCGAGACTGAACGATATCGCCTCCACGGCCAGGAACCAGCCGCCCACCTGACATGCTTCTACCTGACACTTCCCCCGATATCTAATCCCTCGATTGAGCAGTGGCAGGAAGGGCTGGCCAGCTCTAGCCTCGAACAGCAGCTTTGGCTGATCCACCGGGCTGAGGCGGCTGGACGCTCCAACGGGGTCCTGAACTGAGGAAACCGCCCGCTTGACTCCCGGTCTCATTAAATAAAGTTCATCTCTCTCTCTCTCTCTCTCTCTCTCTCTCTCTCTCTCTCTCTCTCTCTCTCTCTCTCTCTCTCTCTCTCTCTCTCTCTCTCTCTCTCTCTCTCTCTCTCTACACCCTACACTGACCTAAATAGCAAAACTATTTTGCTAGTTTGGATGTACGAAGGAGTAAGACTGCGGAAAAGACGAAGACGAAGATAGAGAGGACACGACATGCGCATCTCACGAGCGCATCTCAAGACCAGTGCGCTCGTTTTATCCTCTGTTTCTTCGTCCTCGCTTTTACGCAAACTTATTCCTTCGTACATCATGAACCCGGGTTCATGATGTACGAAGGCCACTCGCCAGCAATCAAGTCATATTAATGCTTGTTTGAGAACTGTCGCACATGATACTGAAATACCCCGCTAATTCACCGCCTTAAACAGAACAAGTGTCACAGCGAAGCTGTATATGAAACCTTTCAGCGGTGGCCAATGTACATTCGTGTATGCGCTGCGTCGACACAAAAAGCCTTTCGTATCCAGTTTCTCGCGAATTCATTGTAGCTTCCAATCTATTGTAGGTATTTTAAAAAAACATCATACTTAAACTGGCCGTTAAGACGCTTCCATCATTACTCCGAGATTTATTCCCTTGTAATAGCTGGTTAGCTCATATTAAAGTCGTTAAAGATGCGGAATTCTTGTCTGAGGCCAAAACATGACCGTTTTCGGCGCGCGTATGATTACAGAAAACAGCTGTAACTCTTGTTTTATCAAAACTGTCCAAAAACAAATTTTGTGACAATTCGTCACTAAGAAGACTAAAATTACGCCAAGTTCAATGAACTTCACATAGAAGTTCTAAATATTGCCGAAAGAAGACTTCGCGGTCCAGCTTCCCTATACACCGAGGCAGAAGTTGCTTAGCCTATGGCGAATTATAGTGGTTGGCAATCTTGTCTGGCGATGTCGAAGGCAGCGAAGAGGAAGACGAAGCTAGGTGTCCGGCTGAGACTCGCGAGGTGCTTTGTTGCTAGAGCTGCTCTAAAATCGCCAAATACGTCTTCCTTCTTGCTGTGGAGTGAGTGTTTGCATGGCCGCCCCTTGTACCAGCTCCTACTACAGCAAGTGAACGAAATTGCCACGGCGAAAAACGAGGAGCAGGACGAGTGCTGCATGCCCTGTGGCATCACGCTCATCCCGGAAACCAAGGACGTGGAGGACACAAAAGAGCATGCCGGATCCCTCCTGAACAGCCAACGCTCGCATTGTGCCGCGCCTTCGCCCTCCCATGTGGCCGTTGTTCCCGTAGATCGGCTGCATGCCGAGCGGCCCAAGGGAGACGCAATGCGGCCCCGATGCAGACCGTCACTTCCCACGGCCACTAGGCCTACCCTGTGGTTCGTTCAAGTCTCGACCATCGGGTTGACGCTGGCGGTGGCAGCGTCGGTCGCCCTGGTCTGCTTCCTACGCCACCCCGAGAGGCGCAGTCACGAGTACGGCAGCTATGGTCGTGAACTGTACATGGAGGGTGAAAGTGGTGCCGGAGGAAACTGCGGCATTGACCCCAACGGAGGAGCCTCTATTCGCCGAAACGACGAACTCAGTGCCAAGTCCACTATCCAATACTGTGTAGCCAAGGCAGCAAAATTAAGTGACCAGAAACAGCCTATGGTGGCTACCGGCATCGCGCCTGCTGCCGCCTCTGTCGTCAGGGAACCGAGAAGGCCATCTACGCAGCAGCGGTCCCCTTTACCTTATCTCGGTAAAAGCCCCGACAATACTATAGCGGAAAACTACCTCTCAGCCATTCCAGCGAAGATGAAAGATTCGTCCTCGGCGGTGTATAGGTTCAGCGTGAAGGAGGGAATTGACCCCAACCCCGGTTTGTTCCAGACAACGGGAGAGGAACCACCAAACCAACATCGGGCCCCGTCAAGGCTTCTTAGCGGGACCAAGACTGCTACCCGAACGATACACTTCTTTCGGCTGGACAGGAAATCTTGGGCTCAAGAAAGAGATGTGAGGCTCTGGAAAGGCGAGCCTGTGGTATAGGTCAAGCTGTGTAGTCAAGCTGGACAGGCAAGTCTCCGTGCGGCAATATTTGTGAAATTGGCATCTGCTGGCATTCAATACACGGGCTTCAATGGGAGTTAAGCGGACAGACCTCATATTTCCCTAGAACAAAACTTTATTTCTTCAAAGTCTGATTCAGCTAATTAACTAGGAAGTCTGCTCAGTCGCAAGTTACGAACAAACGCGTGCTTTATTTCGTGCATCAATGCGTCGGTTAAGGTAAAAAACACCACAGGTTGCCTGCTCGTCCTTAACAGGGTGGAAGGAATTATCTTTTTTTATTATTATTTGCTCTGAATTGTGTCGCGTCCTCCTGCTGACAAGTTGAGTATGATGAGCACTAATGATTTTTTTTTCCTTAAAGTTAACAATGCGTGATAATTTGACATCCAATCACAAAGACAGCTAGGGCTTAGGCGCTATGCTCGCATAAATGCTGGGTGAAAGAAGCACGCGTTGCTGCTTGTGAAGCGTTGTTCAGTGCCCCACTGGAGGTATGTAGTACTGTGCGCGTTTCAGTCTTTCATTAAATTATTCATGCTGCAGGCCAAGAGGCTGGCCCATGACGGAGGGGAAATACAAAACGCGTGGCGAACAAAGCGCGCATGAACAAGTTGTTGCCTATAGCATGTTACAAACACGTCTAAATACTACCCCAGTACAGCAACAATACACAAGAACCTTATAGGGTATGCAACACGCAGAACGTTTAGCACACGAACAGGATTCAGAGTACGGGCGAGATTTCTTGTGATTGACCCTACCAGTTCTTGATTATGATTGGGTGTTAATGGCGCAAGGCCGACTGGGGCAAAGAGCACCAAAACAGTTGTTTCATATGAGAGATGAAGACGTAAACACTACAATTGGCGAGCGAGACGACAATTACAATGGGTCGAAGACAATGAGTATGGCTGGTGTAGAGGGCCAGGTTGTGATCATGCGTGGTATGAAATTAGGTCTAAAAATTTCGCTTCCGCTAAATAGTTAAAAACGAGCTTTACAGAAAACACGGGATCGCCAGGCAGCAAGATCGCTGGGTGTAGTGGGATGTGATGTCTGTAGAGTTCGGCGAAGTGTTTGTGTCGTGTTGTGTGGAGTGCTTTGCACTGAAGTAGCACATGGATCACGGATAGGCGGTTCCCCTTTCCTGCTACAAAGGGGTCTTCGAGATCCCGTGAGCAGGTATACCTGCTCACGGGCGCTGCTTGCTCGTGAGCAGGTATTGGCGCTGCTTGCATTAGTGGTGCAAGGCTGGAGAAACAGCAGAGCACCTCACATGGATATCCGAACTTGCTGCCCTGATCGTTTAATTCAGAGCCTTTCACATCTCTCCCAAAGTGGACCGCGTTAGGATGCGCTGAAGTCCTCGACAACCGGCTTCGCAAACTCGGCGTCTGTAACGCGAGCTGTCCTGTGCTCCGTACTTCAGGCGCTTGCGCGCTTGAACTGTTTTTTTTTTTTTTGTAAATTATTTGTTAGCTCTTCACGTGGCACAAGCCGGGCAAAAGCCTGGAAGATGCCTGGTGCTCCTCACGAGGCGCATGCAAACGTGTGCTGGGTATTTAATCCTGGTATTTTTTTTACGAACGCTTTTTGCGAACGCCACCGAACCAAGCTGAAAACTAAACAGCCTTGCCGTTAAAAGTGCCCGTCACACTCCGGGTGCTGGTCGACGTTTGAAACACCCAAAGTGAAGAGTAGGCCCAAGCTCCCGAGGATTCCGCACAGTTTGTTATTGTAGCAAAACACTAACTAGCAGCAGTGAGCACATATCCATCGTGGTGTACTGAGCAATGCTTTATGAGATGGAATGCACACGCTACTGCAGCGGGTGTTATTACGGACGCTGCATGCACGAAGCAATGAATGAATAGACGAATGAATTACTTGGAGTTCAAGAACAGGCAGGGTCCATGGCAAGCAAACTGCAATGAACAGGCAGACAACAAACTACACGTTGTAAAGCTACTTTTAAGAGCATACACAACTGACACGCACAACAGACACAATGGAGTTACCCTAGCTACACCCATGCAACACATTCCTATTATACCCGGGCTACACCCATGCAACATTTATAAGTATTTTTATCCGTCATTATTTTCAACTGCAAAGGACACTTTTTTTTTAATACTTAGACAAACCTCAAGCCATGGCAATCCCTGTCAGTGGGTACGTTCATTACCAAGTGTAGAACAACAACAACAAGAAAAGCGCATCGCACGATCGCATCTCAAGACGAGTGGGCTTGTCTTGTCCTCTCGATATTCGTCCTCGTCGTTTATTGCTGGCTCGCTGGTTCATGACATATGTAGTTTGCATAAAGTCATATTATTGCTAGTTTAGAAGTCGTGGGACATGATCCAGAAATACTCCCCTAATTCACCGCCTTAAACAGAACAAGTATCACAGCAACGCTGGTATTAGTACCCATCGGCTGTAGCCGATGTCCGCCCGCGTACGCGCCACATCGACATAAAAAACTTTTAAGTGCGAATGCACTTCTTAAGCGAGCCTGAATCGTCCGCCGCCGTAGTCCGCATAGCAACAGCTGCGGGTGCGCGCGCTCCTCGTCTTCCTTAGCAACGGGGGGAGATGGGTGCGCGCTGCCTGGCCGCTGACATGGCACATACCCACGTGGGGGATTGGCCAGGAATCGGGCGTGAGAAGGGCTAATGCACCCGCTTAAAGGAGTACTGACACGAAATTTCAAAGCTGAGATCCGCTCTAGCAATCAAGTACAACGACAACACAAATAGGTGTGAATAAATGCATCTTTCTTTCTTTGTAGTTGTGTGTGTGTGTGTGATCTCTCTTTCGCGAACATTACCGAACCGCGCAAATTCAACTCGTGCTTTCGCACTTTCCCATTCTTCCCCGCGGGGAAATGCGGGGAATTTTCGTATCCAGTTTCTCGTGAATGCTTTGAAGCTCCCAATCTCTTGCATGTATCTTAAAAATGCGTCATGGAGAAATTGGCCGCGAAGATGCTTTTAGCAGTAGTTCGAATTTTATTCACTTTTCAAAGCTCGTTAGTTCAGAGTGATGTCGTAAACGGTGCATAATTCCTGTCTGACGCCAATACATGACCCTTTTCGTGGCGCATATGGTTACAGAAAATAACTGTAACTGTTGCTTTATACGAACTATCGGAAAACAAATATGTCAACTGGTCACCGAGAGCACTAACATTACGCCAAGTTTTATCAACTTCACAGTGAAATGGTAAATATTGTCGCAATGAGACTTGCCTCTCTCACTTTGCTACGCACCTTAGGCAGTAGCTACATAGCCTATGGTTAATTAAAGAATTGGACATCATGTCTGGTGATGCCGGAGGTAACGAAAAGGAAGACGACGCTCGATGTGCGGCTGAGACTCGCGAGGTACTGTCTAGACAGAGCTGCTAGGCAAACGCCCAACACAGATCTCGCTTCTTGCTGCGGAGTGAATGTTCGCAGGGCCACCCCTTGTATCAGCTCCGACTACCGCAAGTGCAGCAAATTACCACGATGAAAAATGGCGAGCAGGGCGAGTGCTGCATGTCCTCTGGTGCCAAGCTGATCCCGGAAACCAAGGACGCGGAGGGCACGAAAGAGAATGCCGGATCACTCCTGAGCAGCCTGGGCTCGCCTTCTGCCGTGCCTTCGTCCTCCCATGTGGCCGTCGTTCCGGGAGAGAGGCTGCATGCCGAGCGGCCCAAGAGAGACGCAATGCGGCCCCGATGCAGACCGTCGGTTCCCACGGCCACTAGGCCTACCCTGTGGTACGTTCAAGTCTCGCCTATCGGGGTGACGCTGGCGGTGGCGGCGTCCGTCACCCTAGACTGCTTCCTACGCGACCCCGAGTGGCGCAGTCAACCGTACGGCAGCGCGGGTCGTGAACTGGACATGGATGGCGAAAGAGGTGCCACCTGGAACAACGGCACCGGCCCCACCGGAGGAGCCGTTATTCGCAGAATCCAGGAACTCGCTAGAAAATCCACTATCCCAACCCATGCCCCCAAGGCAGCAAAATTAAGTGCCGAGAAATAGTCCGGGGTGGCTACCCGCATCACGGCTGCTGCCGCCTCCCAGTGCCAGGGAACCAAGGAGACCATCTACGCCCACCGTTTCACATTACCTTATCTCGGTAAAAGCCCCGCCAATACTACAGCGAAGCCGAACCATTCGTCCGGCAGTGTACCGGTTGAGCGTGAAGGAGGGAAAGGACATCGACCCCGGTTTGTCCCGGACGATGGGAGAAGAACCAGTAGGCCAGCACCGGGCCCCGCCAAGGCTTCTTAATAGAACCAAGACTGCTGAGCGGACGTGACACTTCTTTCGCTTGGACCGGAAAACTTTGGCACAAGAAAGAGATGTGAGGCTGTGGAAGCGCAAGCCTGTGGTCTAGTGTTTGAACTAAGATGACGTTGCACTAAATGACGATGGTGTTGCACCGGACGTGATGGCCAATCGCCTTAATTCGCCGTAGGCTATGCAGCTACTCACGCGGTGCGTAGGCAAGCTTTTATGGGGGTGAAGCGGACAGCTCTCATATATTCCCCTAGAATAAAAGTTTTGTTCTTCTAAAAATGATTCAACTAATTATCTAGGAAATATTTCAATCGAAGCTTAAAAACAAACTCGTTTTTTGTTTCGTGCATGAATGCATCGATTAAGGTAAACCCCACTACACGTTCCTTGCTCGTCCTTCACTGGGTGAAAGGGCTGATCCTTTTTTTTTTATTTGCTCGGAATTGTGTCGCGTCCTCTTGTTGACAAGTTCAGTATGATGTGCAATGACGAAATTTTTCTCCCTGAAAGTTCACAATACGTGATGATCTGGCATCCAATCACAGAGACAGCATGGGCTTAGGCGCCATGCACGCTTGCAATGTCGTGCGAAAAAAGCTCGCGTTGCTGCTTGTGAAGCGTTGCTCAAAGCCCCACTGCAGGTATGTAGTACTTTGTGGGTTTCAGTCTTTCATTCATCTATTCATACTGCAGGCCAACGTGCTATCCCATGAAGGGAGGGAAATACATAACGCGTGAAGAACAAAGACCGCATGAACAAGTTGCTACCTTCAGCATGTTACTAACACGTCTAAATGCTTGCCTAGTACAGCAACAATACACAAGAACTATATAGAGTATGCAAAACTACCCGGCGCGGATAGTTCGCCCGGACGAGGAAGAGGCGCGCTTCGAAAGGCTCGACGTGCAAAGCATTCGCTAGAGACGATAGGCCGCGCTTGCAGAGTGACTTATGAAAACGTCGACCAAAACGACGAGCTCACCCTGGCCATGCTCAACATAAGGTCATTGAAATGTCAGGCCGCCGACGTCAACCACGACTGGTGTCGTGGTTGACGTCTTTGTGTCCGCTCAGCTTTGTGTCCGCCAATGACCACCTACAACAGCTCCGTCATTCAAGTCTTTCGCGCGAATGCAAGCTCGCCTGAATTTTTTTTTACCTTTCTTAATTGCCCTTTGGTCGGCGGTCACACGTATTTAACTATGTACATTTGGGCTATGAGGCACGCCTACACACCCTGAGTAGCTTTGCCGTGCGCCGAAACCTCGGCACATGGGAGTTTTTGTCTTTCGCATCCATCAGAGAAGCGGCCGGGGTCGAACCCGCGTCCTTTGGCTCTACAGCACGATGCCGTAGCCACTGAGTGGGTACTGAGGGCGTCTCGCCTTCGGCCTGTGTGAGGCGAAAACCCGCGCTACCAAATGGCCACACCCCGTTTCTACCCTTACCTACAGCTGCTGGCTATGTTCCAAAAAGGTCGGCTGGTTCTCCTACTCCTAAAATGCTGCTCTGATGAGGATTGGAAAAAACAAATTCGGGCCATTTCCACTGTCGTAAAATTTAGGGAGGGGCGAAGCATGCAGTGTATAAGTTTATTCTTTTTAGTCTTGGCGTTTTTGCCAACGGAGATGATAACGTTGGGGGGCAGAGGTATACAGCTTTGCTGTCAAGGTCTCTTGTCTTTGAAGCACGAAGCTCTCCAGCGCGAGGCGTAAACGGTGTTTTTTTTGTTTGTTTGTTTGTTTTGTTGTTGTTGGTTTTTGTTTTTTTTACGTGTTGCGTTCTAGAGCAAGGCGTAAACGAGTGCCACGATGTTTTAGTACCATGCCTCACTGAGACGACGGTTACGACGACGACATGAGACGCCGACAGCCGGAGCTCCTAAGGGACTTCGCCCTTAAAAACTTATTAAAAACTTATTTACTGAGCATAAAGGGTGTCTCGTTTAGTGAAGAAAGCCGCGAGCTAGCGCAGCAGCGTGGGCGCGAGTGATCAGACTTTCCAAACACATACTACAACACCTCGGTACTCCACTACATCTCCCCCTCCGCCTACCCCTACAACTGCCCCTCTTGCTCCGTACCCAAAACCACTAACCACTTATACTCGAGTACAAGTTAAGAACGGCAACGGACGTTGCCGCTGTGCCTCATCACCGCAGCCGGATGTTACTCCGCGCGGCGCAAGTAGTGCGTTGCTGGGAACATTTTGAACGTGACACGCGCCGTTTCAGTGATTATTTGGAGTTAATCTGCTTATAAACTACTTCAGCGACAACAAACAGACTACGCGAGAAAAGGCAGACGATGTCAGGCATGCATGGCAATCTCCTTTCAAAACGCGCGCGCCCGTTGGCATCCGGGTTCGTCACTTAGGCGGAGTGATACCGTACATGAGCTATTACCATTCTTAACTTGTTCCCGGGTATAGTGTGGGAATGCACCTACGCGCCAAACCGCCTCCCTTCCCCTTCCCCTTCCCCTGGGAAATGGGAGCGCGAGCTGGTTGCCTGATCAGCAGAAAATAGGCAGCCACCTTTTTTTTTGTGAGAATGAACAAACACAGCAATATTTTCTCATGAGCTACGCGCTCTATATGGTGCAGAAAAGAATATCTGTACCCAAGGTGCTTTTTCTTTTCTCTTCCCAGCGATAGAAGGCAGAGGAACACCTCCTCGCCGCTAGAATGCACAGCCAAGGGGGCACATGCATGGTCAAGGCACCGCGAACGAATAAATAAGGCGTCTTTGTCTCTCGCGTTACAAACCGCGATCCATAATTCCTCCTCTCGCTTTGTTTGCATCCTATTTTCCACTTATTCTAGAGCTCAGCTACGTTCGCCTGGAAGCACGAAGTCCCTTAAAGTGACGAGGTCTAAGTTTCACCCGCACGTATGTGTGACGTCTATTTATGAACTATCATATACTGCTTAGATAAAAAAGTTTATTTGCTTGGGCCGTGTTTATTCTTTCAGAAAGGCAATAAAGGCGACGCGTCATAAACAATTTGCTGTCGGGTACGCAAACAACGCAAGTATGAAAACGTTGTCAAGCTTCAAGCGTTCTTCTGGATGCTCTTAGAACCTGATAGCCTATTATTCATAAAGCTGACGCGGGTTCGGTACAGCCTCTCTAGTTTGCGTTCGCGAACGCATAGCATAAATTGAGTTTTTTCGTGTATTTCGCTGTGTGCTGAAAAGCACTTCTTGCTGCTGCCGTATATCAGCCCCGAAGGTTGCGCTTTCAACTCATTTTAATTTTTTTTTTTTGAGATGCGTGGTAAAACGACGCCGAAGCGCAAAATAATCTAGCAGCAAACCTTGGCGCTGCGTGACACCGGCAGAAAATTGACATCCAAGTAGCTTCGTAGAGTGCGCACACTTACATCAGCAAAGGGCTCGTTTTACGCAATGGTCGGAACAGAGGCAGTTTTTCACGGAAAAATAACTAACGCGCGACTTCTATGAGCCGCGGCTTCTCGGAGCAGACGAGTTGAAGCAGACGATTTTTTGTCGCCTTGTTGTTGGTTCACTGACGCAACAGTAAGCCCATAAGAGATAGTTTAAGAAAGTATTAGTCATTTAAAATGTGTTTAAAACAACAGTTGCGCGAAAGTCAACCCAAAGTTCGCCTACAACTCGAAGTACACCACAATAAAACGGACGCAAAACGGGCGTTTTCAAAACGGACAATCACGAGAATACCCCCCAACGAGGCTTCTCAGCAGACGACATAGAGGCGATCGCCTCTTTTTTGCCCAAATTCTAGAATTTAGGCACACATTTGGCGTGGTTGAACGCGGTTAAATCTTGTTTGTAAAGCCAGGGCTCGCTTTCCACGTCCAGAGCGCGCGGGGAACGTGCATACAATTGTGCCGAAAGACAAAACACGGACGTTGTATAGGCGGAAAGCGGTGTAGGCTTAGACACAGTCATTGCCTCCGTGTTACAGTGTACCAGAGAGAGAGACAAACATTGGGGCTCTTGGATTTACAGTCTCGGACTCACCGCGGATAGTCCGCGGGTAGTCCGAGGATTCCCCGAAACCATAGGGATACATGTGAAAATCGAATGCCGGACTTCTTCTCGGGGAATCCGCGGCGAGTCCGAGACTGTAAATCGAAGAGCCCCATTTATTGCAGTCATGACCAGGAGGATAGGCTGAGGTGTGTCGTGCGGGGGAAAAACCAATGGAGAGCGCGGGTCCCTTTTGCGATGAAAAAATTGTATGAAGTGCAGGCGTTCCCCAGATAACTCCGGTTGCAGCCAGCGCTCCCTAAAAGTTTTTAAATCAAACTCAACAGTTATTTTACGGGTTTTATAAAACTTTATACATAAAATAAATAAATAAGACTATTTAGGGCAATGAATAAGGATTAATTTAACAAACAAGACTCCTGAAACAAACTGGTAAGCAGCGACCGCCAGGGACGCTGCTTCCAGCAGGAGTTTCTCAGCAGCAATTTTCATCGCAATAGAGACCCCCCCATCGGCCCCTAATGACACACCTCCCTGTTCTAGCCCGTGTATCATTTTCTGATATCAAGCGCCCTTACTTATTCCCCCCCCCCCCCCCCGTTCTCCTCCTCGCACCACTCCCCCTAGAACTAAGAAGAGATAAGGCGCCTTCACTGCGCAACCACAACAGCCGCTAGGTTGACATTGGCTGAGCTTGAATGTTGGATTGACGTTGGGAGTAGTTTTCTACGTTTGACTTGGGATAACGAGCTTCACTTAAAACAACAAACAAGAAAGACGAGGTCGCGTCTCTATTAAGTGCGGAGCACTTAAGGCGCTCGTCGCTCGTCTTGTCATCCTAGCTCACTCGTTAGAAGCAAGCATATCGCCACGGAGTTACCGTGTAGCCTGTCGCAGTCCCTCCGCCGCGGCGTAACCCAGAGGCTTCGAAAGCCAAGCGGCTATGCCAGGATAAAGCTAGCGTGAGCTAAGGCTCAGCTGGTTATTCTTAGCTTTCCTGGTTGTCCAGGATTCGCTGATTACCATGCTTACTGGTGCTTATAATCCAATCCAATCCTATCCTATCCTATCCTATCCTATCCTATCCTATCCTATCCTATCCTATCCTATCCTGTCCTCGCGCTTGCGCAGCACGCCTCTCCAGGAGCTACGTGAAACTGGTCAACCTCGGCCAGTGCATATATAGCCAATCTAATCAAATCCAATTCAAGTAACGCTGTTGTTCGCGGCGTACCCGAGAGGCTTCGAAAGCCGAGCGGTTTATACAGACATAAGCGTTCGAAACTCGTGAAACGCTGCCGCTTGTCATACATCTCCCCGTTGTTTATCGCAAAAAAAAACTATAGGTACATTTGGGGGAAAATATACGTAATTAACCGGCAGTGCCCGCGTTCCTTTAGTTAAAAACGCCCGTTGGGTTCGTTTTTACGATAGTAAACGCAAAATGTGGCAGTGCAACGCCGACACGTGTGGGGAGAAAAGCACAAAGAGAACAGAACTCCCGCTGGCGCAGTTTTAGGCACGGGGCGCGCGAGCACTGCGAAGACGGGAAATTTGAATTGCATGGGTTGGTAGCAGTAAGCGGGTAACGGTGGTACAGCCCATTATGGCGAATCACTGCTCTGCACTTCCGACAGCTTTCACATTGGGTGGAACGGCTTTAATTTTTTACAAGCCCTCCCCTTTCTCGTTGAGTGGGCTTTCTCCCCTAAGACAAGGCTTTTCTCTTTTTTTTTCTTTTTTTCAGGAACGGCGCATCTATACAGCATCTAACAGCAGGTATACAGCAGGTTGCGGATCGTGCAGCGGCGGTGTCCCTCCGCAACACTATATAGTGCTTACATTGCACGTTCCGTTCCTTAACTGCATCCCTAAATTAGGCATTGTTGTGCGTATTAATATAGTTTACACCCACCAGGAGCCCTCCATCCTCATCAGCCTACTTAAGTCCACCGCGGGACCTAAGTAGGCCTTAGTAGTATTTTAACTCTTTGGCTTTGGTATTACAATTTGTTTCTTCCTCACCGCGTAGGAAAAAAGTGTCCCGCCGGGCACTTTTTTTTTCTTATAATACAGTTACCGTATTTCCGTCTGTATTACATTTACTAAATCTTTGTTTCTCATTTCGCGACTGAGGAGCCGGCCGCGACTACGCTCTCCTCTAATTGACATCCCATCGGTACGACACTGGTTTCGAGGCGGTTTCGACGAGGCTTCGCCCAATGCATAAAGGAGCCATTAAGAGAAAATACAAATTCGTTTAGTTTGAAAGAACTAGGATTCAGTATCTCACTCAGCTACATTACAGCCACAAAAGATGTTTTTTTAACGAAAAAAATCAAGAAGTATATAAAAACATTCAAATTTTGCGCCACAGTGACGTGTTATGAGCAAGAATGACGTCATACGGGCCAACAATAAAACATTATTTTCAGTGCGTTAACTGCACGTTAGCATTCAAGTGATGCGGTCAAATGGAACTGGAGGCCCCATTACAGACGTCCGGTCTTGTGTCGTCGCGACAGGTCAGTTAGGGGGCCGCCAATCGCACAAACGAGGTTCCGTGACGTCATAGAAAAGTTGCGAGAAATTGGCTAGGGGGTCGCGACTGCTCCACACGTTTTCTTTAATATCTCCGTTATTTGTGCGAAGATTGCGATGATGTTGGTATCATTGTTATCGGGACTAAGCAGTCTTTCTAAACAATCCATCTTGTATTTTGTCTTCATGGCTCCTTTAACGAGATGCGCTAATCCCGATGCGCCGCAGGAAGGTGCAGAAGAATACGTTCCATGCTTACCAAATCTAGACGGCCTTCGGCCATAACGAGCTACGTGCCACAATACTCCGGTTGCGCTCCGGTTACCGTATCTTCGCGCGTATAACCCGCACCAAAAATGCGAAATTTTCAGTGGCAAAGTAGGGGTGCGGAAAATACGCGGGGTTTGCAGCTTCACGGCAATGCATGTTGTGCCGTGAAGCTCCTACGCAGTAAAACTGACCAAGCCTTCCATGGCAGCGATTGCGCAATACATACAAACGCAAGGAAGAAAAAACAAGGACAAGCGAGCTTTAACAACTGAATTGTATTAGTGAATTGTGACTTTCGCCTTGCAGTTGGTGTAACGGTCACGCCATGTTATCTTTTCCTTTTAGCAGCAAAGCCGCGGCTCGGTTAAATAAACTAAAATATACTTAATATACTTGCTAAATATACTTTTTCTGTGTACCTAGTATGTGATGTGTTGCTTGGGTAGTAGCTTTGGTGCAGCCTTTCCGGTATCAAATGTGCGGGTAATACGCGAGGATTTCTTTTTTGTTTTCCGACGGGCTGACAGCGGGGCGGGTTTTACGCGCGAAAATACAGTATTTCGAATAGCTCAGCTCCATTACATTACCGCACTCCTGCCGCCTGTACTTTATTACCCGTAATTTGAGGAGCTCCCGCAGAAAAGGCCTACTTCATGCCTACTCTTGAAACGCATGAGTTCAAGTGAGAGCTGGGACAGACCTCGGGAACCACAGCCTTGGTGCGAATTGAGAGGAAGGCGAGAGAACAAGCCACAGCGCCAGTAAGAGGGAGGGAAAGCGACCTTGTTCCGAGGTTGATCCCAGGTTGGTCCCAGGTGCACGCACCTGGGACCAACCTGGGATCAACCTGGGACGATGCACCTTGTTCCCAGGTGCATCGTCACAGGCGCAGTGAAGCTCAGCGCTAGCTTAACCTCCTTTGAACTCACGGGAGTTCCGGGCGGATGAACAGCTCGAAGTCAAACCACTCCCGGTAGTAAGCGAAAGTTCCGGCGCTGGATACGAAAGAATTTCGGTCGCTCGGTTTTCCCCGAGTCAAAAATGCGCAACACAAAACAGCAGAAGTCGGTGAGGGCGTTGAAGGAAATTGTTGCAATTCACAGTGCAGCGAGCTAAACTTACACCTTGTTGTCGTTGTGCTCTTTCCAGTGCGTGAACGTATACTACGACGAAATTTCCGAGAAAACTTGCTTCGTCAGCGGTATACAACACTAGCCTCCGGAATACGCGTCCATAACGTTAGCGCCAGCCACTCTAAGCGAAGCTAAACTTGCAAAAACAAAGGCGTACACGGGGTGAAATGGGGTTGAATGCGCTTGTTTACAAAAAGAAATAAACGGAATTATCCGCGCACTGTAAAACTACGGCGGCCCGAATGCAGCGCCAGTGGATGTTAGTGCCACTCCATTAAAGCTTTCCGTCTCGAAGAAGGAATACGCTTCAGTCGCCGCTTGCGTATCTCGCTGCTCTGGCTCTGCCGTAAAAGCCCGAACAGCGCCGGCTGTGTTCGAACGTCGCTGAGGGAGTGAGCCGTGTCGCCAGGTTGTCGGGCGTCCGAGCCCTACCTAATCCCTTCCAGCGTGTTGTCGCGTAAGGGCGCCGGCAAGTCGATCGTGAGACTGTTGCCTTTCTTCTTTTTTCCCCTTCGCCCTCCGCCAGTCTTTTTTTGTCCTCTGGCCTTTGATTTTCGCTTTTCAGTGCGTAAGCATTCTTGAGGAGACTCCTCTCAGAAGTCTGCCCATTTCTCCGCAACGCGTGGCACGAAGGCTCCAGGGGCCTTTAAGCATTAACAATTCTTGCGCCACGCCCGCCGAAATCTTTTTGTTCGTCCGCAACGTCTGTCACAATGCGCGTGACGAGATGCGTGACCCGTCGGCCATTCGGACCACATGTGCCCGAACGGCCGCTGTAGGTGCGTGTGTTTTTAGGGGCTAAATCACTTAGGGGCTGGGGCTGTTGGAGTCTCCTGTCGTCATCGTAATCGTCATCTCATGCAGTCACGGTACTAAAACACAGGGAAACTCGTTTACGCCTCACGCTGGAACGTAACGCGTTCCAAAAGAACGCCTGGACACTCGTTCATGCCTCGCGGTAGAGAGCTTCGTGTTTCAAAAACAAGAGACTTTTACAGCAAAGTTACATACTTCTACCCGCAACGATTTCATCTCCGTTGGCAAAAAACGCCAAAGCGCCAAGAATACACTTATACACTGCATGTTTCGCCGCTCCCCAGGTTTCACATTAGTGGAGATGGCCCGAGGTGTTTTCCTTTAGAATTCCCCAGGGCAAAGTTTGGTAAATCGTCACTTTGCTCCTGTACTACTGCTACTACATTACGCACTTCTTTAATACCAATGGTTTCTCCTGGCTTTCTTTTAACCCATAAAGGCTCGTTTTTACTCACTGCTTGTGGTAGAAACCAAACAGAGGCACATCATTAAACCGCACATGAAGTGCCCAGCATGCAGCCTCCCAAGACACAAGTTTCGCCGGCTGCTTTGTTTTCTGATGAGCTCCATTTCTAGCTGAAACTCTGATTCTCTTGCTTCATTCGAACGACGATGGCATTCAACTAATTTCTGCTGCGCCACCTACATGAGAAATAAACAAAAATAGTGCAGAAAAGCTCCAGCACGTGCGAGATGAAAGCAAGCACAATAAAAAATCCGCTGCCATCCCCACTAACGTGAAACCTGGGAAGGGGCGAAGCACGTAGTGTATAAGTGTATTCTTGGCGCCTTGGCGTTTTTGCCAATGGAGATGAAACCGTTGGTGGGTAGAGATATACAGCTTGGCTGGAAAAGTATGGAGTCTTTGAAGCACAAAGCGCTCCAGCGCAAGGCGTAAACGAGTGCCCCGGTGTTTTTTTAGTACGCTTTACGTTCTAGCGCGAGGCGTAAACAAGTTTCCCAACGTTTGAGTACCGTGACTGCATCAGACGACGATTACGACGACGACAGGAGACTCCAACAACCCCAGCCCCTAAGGGGCTTGGCCCCTAAAATAATGGAGGATTTATTGGTGGATCCTTAAGGATGCCTGAGCATCTCGTCGTTCTCCCTCGCGAACTTGAGGTTCTGCCCGATCTTACAGAAGTCCGCAACTGACCAGATTTAGGGGAAATCCCCGAGGTTGAGTAAGAGTCTGTGAAGGAAAATGTGACATCCACCTTCAATGAGAAAGCTGTACAGTTTTCCTCTGTAGCCGTGCGGCTGCATTCCAGGTGAATTTGGAACTTTGCTTCGCAGAAGTCCGCAACGAGGCGCTTCTCGCACGCCCCTCGTGCCCCTATATCTGACCTGATGGCGCTCTGACCGCCCTACTGGTCACGTTTGCTAGCTAGAGCAACGACATTGGCCTACTGTCGCTTTTTTAACTGCAGGAGGCCAATGTCGTTGCTCTAGCTAGCAAACGTGACCACTAAAGCGGTCAGAGTCTATCAGGTCGGGTATAAGGGCACGAGGGGCGGGCGAGAAGCGCCTCGTTGCGGACTTCTGCGAAGCAAAATTCCAAATTCACCTGGAATGCAGCCGCACGGCTACAAAGGAAAACTGTACAGCTTTCTCATTGAAGGTGGATGTCACATTTTCCTTCGCAGAATCTTGTTTGATTGATTGTGGGGTTTAACGCACCAACCCTTTTAACTGCAGAGCTGTTTAAGCTCTTCTATGCGCAGAAAAAATACCAAGAAAAGGCCGAGCGCACGTGAGCGTGCCACGAGCGCCCGGCGGCACGTACCCGTACGGGAGATAGGAAGGAATCGGGCGTAAGGGTGTACGCCCGAACAAGCCAGAATTGGTAAAAAATTGGTATGTAGAGGTTTGAACAAAAGAATTAGCTTTTTCAACAGAAAAAGAATAAAAGCTAAGAGGGCAGGCGCCCAGTATCAGATAGTCTTGCGCGTAGGCTTTAGCCATGTGAGGAGCTCGTAAAAAGAAAAAAGACAAAATATCGAGCGCACGCAGTCAGCGTTCGAGCAAACAGCGTCGCCGACAAAACGACTGTCGCCTGCTCCTGACGTCACTCGCTCCGCGTTGCTGGGGGCAACCACCTGCGCTCATAAAACTCGGAGAGAGAGAGAGATCAAACTTTATTTAAAGCGTCCCGTGTCCGGGCTGCCGAAAATGTGGTTCTGGTGGGCCTGGAAGACGTTCCGGTGCCACCACGGCGGTGCCGGCAGAACCCTCCCCGACACTGTACCGCGCACCCGGAGGATGGGGCGTCCAACGAAGACACGGACTCGTGAAGAAGCGACGGCTTATCAGGAAGCGCACCACGCTGCCACGCGAAACGCAATCGCCCCGAAAAACAAGAAGAATAAGAAGTAGTAGTGCAGATCTTCAACGGCGAGGGAGCGCTTGAAGAAGACTGCGGCGGTGGACGATGAAGTATATCAAGACTGAAGAGGGCACTGTACAAATAAAGCACTTACACTTAAAACTGGATATCACGAAGTTGACAAAATATTCGCATTTTTTCGTTACATCCAGGTTTTCGTTACACGCAGGTTTCGAGTTAAAGCTCGCGGGAATGAAGCAGAAACGAAACCAAATAGTTACGCATCAGTGATGCTGAACTCACCCTTGTTCAAGGATATATTTCACACTGAAAAACTGAGTGATTTGTGCCTGCTGCTGCTACTACTACACGGCTCCCGAATTCACAAACGTAACTAGGTATCACTTTTGCTTTTTGATACTTTTCGGTTTCAAGAAGCAAACTTGAGCTGAAAGGGCGCCTTTTCGCAAACTTCGCGCTCTTTTCTGCAGTCAAAATTGTTGAAGGGATGCTAGCTGGGACACTGTATTGGGCGGTGACGTTCTTCGTTCTCGCCGGCGGAGACGGCATTTAAAATTTCGAGCTTGTTTTGAAAACAGAAATCTTTTCGTAGTCAGGCAGCAGAATTCGTCCACGAACCAATTCCACAGGTATCAGGGGGACAGAGGCGACTACTGGCCGACAGGCAGGCCTAGCACCTAATCGACACCGCACTCACACGTGGAAACGCACGAGAGATCGCGGTGCGGGCGAAATTCGCTAAATTAGGGCTTTTCGCCAACTGATTTTTCAGAAAAATGGCAAGAAAGCTTGACTCATCAGCGTAGCGAATTCGGTACATCCAACTCCTTAATCACATAGAGTTCGCAAACACATGGGCTTCAATGAAGGTGGAAATGTGGAATTGAAAAACTTCGTTAAATACAGGAATTCGTTACCTAAAGATTCGTTACATCCAGGTTTAACTGTATATACTTTACTTATATACAACACATACCCTTCCATTTCCACATTCCATTTCACAGCGCATACGTGAAGTGTTGCACAAGAAGAAGAAGAAGAAGTTTATTGACTCTTGTAAAAGAGGAAGGTTGCATGTGAAGCTATATCCAGACGAGGGTCCCATAGTTGACACTGCACCGGGACCCTCGATATATAATTACATGGAAAAAATACAATGAAAGCAGCCAAAGACAATTTAAATAGTCACAAGTCTCAGATTAACACTTACAGAGCTAAAGTAACAACAGAGCAATGCAAACCAAGAACTCATGTCGTAACATTAACAGACAGACTAAATTAAGAGAAAAGAACGAGAAGAAAAGAAAAAAGAAAAAAAAAGGATGGAACGAAGAAAAATGAAAAAATAAAGAAAAAAAGGAAAAAGAAAGGAAAATAAGAACAACTGGAACACTACACTGTATTGTATGTCAAATCACAACTTTAAGCAAAACAACAATTCAGAATGTGCAGGAAAAACGAATAGACAAAACAGTGCATTTAAGCGAAATCTCTAAGGAATTTATGCCAAGAGAGGACAAAAACTAACGCAGTTCATGGGGCGAGTATTGCGCACGTTGAAAAAAAAAGTGGAAAATAAAATGAGCAAAGTGAATTTGAATGTAGCTGACAGTGAAGAAAGAAAAATTGTATCCCACTAACACTACAAAACCACAAACACACACATATTCAATAAAACCGACAACAAACAACCACGCAACAACAACAAAAAATAAACACACACTAAATTACACATTCCTTATATAGTTCTTGTGTATTTTTGCTGTACTAGGCTAGCATTTGAACATGTTTACATGTTTATAACGTGCTATAGGTAGCAACTTGTTCATGCGCTCTTTGTTCTTCACGCGTTATGTATTGCCCCTCCTTCATTGGCCAGCATCTTGGTTGCAGTATGAATAGATGAATGAAAGACTGAAACCCAGAAAGTACTACACACCTGCAGTGGGGCTTTGAACAACGCTTCAGAAGCAGCAACGCATGCTTCTTTCGCACAACATTGCATGCGTGCATAGCGCCTAAGTCCATGCAATCTTTGTAATTCGCTGCCAAACCATCACGTATCGTAAACTCTCAACGAGAAAACTTTCGACATTGCACGTACGCGAGACAATTCAGAGCAAATAAAATTATCATCCCTTCCACCCTGTGAAGGACAAGCAGGGAACCTGCGGTGTGCTCTACCCTTATCGAAACATTTATGCACGAAACAAATCGCGCGTTTGTAAGTTGCAATTGAGCCTATTTCATACTTAATTATCCTAATGAAACTTTGAAGAACGAGACTTTTATTTTGCGGGAATACTATGATGGCTGTCCGCTTCACTCCCACAAAAACTCTTAAAAACGCCAATTTCACAACTGTCGCAAGGAGACTTGCTGACCAGGTTGGCTACGCAGCGAGTCAGTAGGTGCATACCCTATGGCGAATTAAGGCGATGGGCCATTGTGTTTGGTGAAATGCCATCATCATTTGGTGCAACGCCAGCTTCATTCAAACATATAGACCACAGGCTTGCGCTTCCAGAGCCGCTAGGCTCAAGTTTTCCGGTCCAATCGAAAGAAGTGGCTCGTTCGCTTAGCAAGCTTGGTTCCCCTACGAAGCGTTGGCGGGGCCCGGTGCTGGTGTAGTCGTTCCTCTCCCGTTGTCTGGAACAAACCGGGGTTGGGGTCCTTTCCCTCCTCCACGCCCAACCGATACACTGCCAAGGACAAATCTTCCTGCTTCCCTGCAATGGCTGACGGGTTGTATTCAGCTGTAGTATGTTCTTGACTTTTACCGAGAGAAGGTAATGTGAACCGGTGGTGCGTAGATGACCTCCCTGGTTCCCTCACGACAGAGGCGGCAGCAGCCACAATGCCGGTAGCCACCATACACTGTTTATTGGCGCTTAATCTTGCTGCCTTGGGGGCATGGTATGGGATACTGGATTTGGTAGCGAGTTCGTGAATTTTCCGAATAGTGGCTCCTCCGATGGAGTCGGTGCCATTGATTCCGCCGGAACTAGGTTCGTCCTTCTAGTTCCTCCGCGGGAACTAGGTTCGAGACCCGCGCTTTCGTCCTCTTGACTGCGCCACTCGGCCTCGCGTAGGGCGCAGACCAGGGCGACGGACTGCGCCACCGCAACCGTCAGCTTGATGGACGAGACTTGAACGAACCACAGGGTAGGCCTAGTGGCCGTGGGAAGCGACGGTTGGCGTCGGGTCCGCTTTGCGTCTCTCTTGGGCCGCTCGGCATGCAGCCGCTCTCCGGGAACGACGGCCACATGGGAGGGTGAAGGCGCGGCACAATGCGATGCCAGGCTGTTCAGGCATGCTCTTTCATGCCGTCGGCGTCCTTGATTTCCGGGATGAGCTTGGCACCAGAGGACATGCAAGTCCTGCTACTCATTTTTCATGGTTGGGACGTCCTTCACTTGCGGTTGTCGGAGCTGGAGCAAGGGGTGGCCATGCTGACACGCACTTTACCGCAAGAGGCGTGATGTATTCGGCGATGATCGAGAAGCCAGACAGAGCTCGCGAGTCTCAGCCGCACACCCAGCTTTGTCTCCCTCTTCGTTGCCTCGGGCATCACCAGACATAAAGGCCAATCGCCTTTTTCGCCATAGGTTACGCCGCTACTGCCTAGATGCGTAGCCAAGCTAGACAGGCAAGTGTCCTTACGGCCATATTTACAACGTCACTGTGAAGTTGATAAAGCTTGGCGTAATGTTAGCCTTCTTAGTGACCAATTGCCGTATATTTTGTTTTGGGATAGTTTTAATAAAACAAGAGTTACAGCTGTTTTCTGTAACCATATTTGCCCTGAAAAGGGTCATGTATTGGCATCAGACAGGAATTCTGCACCGTTTTCGAATTCACTGTGAACTAACGAGCTATGACAATTAAATAAAACTCTGAGAAACCATGGAAGCGTCTTAGAGGCCAATTTCAGCATGCTTTCTTTTCAAGATACCAAACATAGATTAGGAGCTACAAAGCATTTGCGAGAAACTGGATACGAAAGGTTTTTTTTTCGTGTCGACGCGGCGCGTAGACGGACGGACATTGATCACAGCCCAAGGGCACCTACAAACAGCTTCGCTGTGGTACTTTGTCTGTACCAAGGCGGGGAATTAGCCGTGGTGAATTTCAGACACATGTTCCACAATGTCCAAACTGGCATTAATAGCGGTTGATTGCTGGCTACTCGGTTCATGAAACACGAAAGAATAGGTTTGCGCAGTACACTACGACGAAGATAGATAGGAGAAGACAGCGCACGCTTCTTGAGATGCGCTCAAGATGCCTTGTTCTCTCTATCCTTGTCCTCGTGTTTTGCGCGAACTTATTCCTTCGTACGTCCAAACTAGAAAAAGTGTTCCGCTATTTAAGTCGTTGTTGTTGTTGTTCCTATGTTTGTGGCGCATACCCACTTGGGAAATTGGCCAGGATCGGGAGCTTTATTGGGGCTAATGTGCCCGATTTAGGAAAGTAACTTTTGTAGAAAAAAAAAGTTTATTAGAATAATCGCACAACAAATACAGGAATTTGTAGATGAAAAGTGCGCCCTATGCAGAAATTTGCAAGGAACGGCTATGCAGGAATTTAGAAGAAAAGGCTCTTCTTTCATCTGTGTACAAGAAGAGCGGCTAACAGGGTAAGCGCCTAGTCTCTGAGACGTAGGGGTGGACGGCTGTAACCAAATTCCTGTGAATAAACCAAAGCGAAATGGCACCAAACGAAAGTAAGACCGACATTGAAAGGGTAAGTAAGCGCGGGGTGGTGCATGCGCGCTGATAGCGAGAGTGCACGCGCGTTGTTACACACGTGACACCCGCTCTCTGCACAGCCAGGGCTAAGGCAGTCTAAGTAATGAACTAATAAAGTAATAAATAAAGTAATAATAAAGTAATAGTAAAGTAATAAACTAATAAATAAAGTAATAAGGCAATCTAAGTAAGGCTAAGTAATAGACAATTGACAGCCGTCGCTGCTGTAAGATCACGCAGTACACGTGCGCCATGCAACAAAGCAGCTCACCAGTGAGCTTTTGTAAAGCGGGCTTCTTCTTACAAAAGTAAGCTGAAGGCGGAGCACCCTTTGCAGGAGGCAGGCTGCTGCGCTGGCATTTGCTATGGTTAGGCCGGGCCCAGACAGTTGCCGCAACTGTCGCAGTAACTTTAAAGAATGACGTCATTTCACGTCTCAGCCAACCAAACTGCGTGACATGCCATTGTTTAACGTCATGTCAACGACCCGTCGAGACGTCGTGTGACCGGTGCATCGGCTGTGGCAGACGCCTTCCCAGCAATGTCGGACCCGACGCGGTGGCTCAGTGTTAGCCAAGGCGTTGTGCTCCTGAGCCCAAGGACGCGGTCTAGATTCCCGGCCGTGGCGGCCGCTTTTCTGATGGAGGCGAAAAGCGAAAAAACCCGTGTGTCGAGATTTAGGCGCCCCTTAAAAATCCCCAGGTGGTCAAAATTAATCCGGAGCCCTCTACTGCGGTGCACCTCACAACTCGGGTGTAGCTTCAGTGGGTTAAACACCCAAAATTTGGTTTTTTTTTAGCTATTTCAGCAGTGTTGCGCATGAAGCGCCGCCGTGGCCACGCGCTCTTACGCTTATTGCCGCTCCGTTCTCGCCCTGTTCACGGATCGACGGCGAAAATGTTTGCCGACCTTCTCCATCGAGCAATGAAATCACTCGGCGCACTAAGTCTGCTTACGTGGCTTGAATGCGAAAGCATTATGACTTCGTCCGAGATGGTGCTGAAATACTAGTGCGCTGCCGTGTCGTGTTTGCGTGCGTGAGTTGGGAGAGACCGAGAACCTTGGAGTAGCACCGATTACCTCTCCCCCGTGCACTGTGCGCTTCTTGCTCTGGGGCTTGTTACCGCGATATTTGCATGTTTTGTTAAAGAGATTTATTATTCTTGGTCCCACTGATGGCGGTGTCGTAACCCAGCGCACTGTAGGAAAGACAACTTTACACAATGGGAAGGCACATAATGATGATTGTGGCGATGATGATGATAAAAGAAAAACGTTTTCCGGGGTCGGATCAACCCTGGGTCCCTCACGTTATGAAGCTGACGTCCATTCCATTGTGACATCATCGCATTCTGGTAGCTCAGCTTCCCTTTGGGCTTGTTGGGCTGGCGTTGGCTATGGATTTTGGCTGAGTCTCTGGCTTTGGGTCTTGGCAGTTCGGATTTTGGATGCGGACAATGTTCTAACGACGACAATAAGGGGGGGGGGGGGCTCAACTTTCTCGTGAAGGATTCGTTTGCTGTCGCCCGAGTTTGTACTTTGACTCGCAGGCAGTTTGCACTTTGATCGTTGATGCCTGTGACTTTGATTGCAGCGGCTTTGACTTTGGCACTTGCCCGTTAGATTTTCGCACGCGAGAAAGCTTCGCGTTTCAACCGTCTTGCACGGAGGTATTTTGCTTTTTTTCTTGTTTTCTTTAGATGACCGCGCGACATGTGGAATTATCCAGCCGAACGACGGGCAGCTCCAGATGCGGCGCCTTACGGGGCGCGTAATGCTTTTACTTCAACAATAAATGAACTGACTGCTTTTTAAACCGGCCTTTCTGCTACTTCTTTCTGCATTCACTGCATACGAAGAATGGTGTGTTCGAAGCAACAGTAGCAGTACAATCCCGTGTTTTAATCTTCCCGTCGTGAGCTTTAACCCACTAACCTAAGACTGAACCAAAATAATCAACGAGAAACTGTTGTTCTTTAAAAAATGCATTCGACTTCCTTAGCTTTCAAATTTTCCAATGCAGGGAGAGACGCACATAAAAAAATGTGATTTTGTTTAAATCTAGGCTGCCTTTGGTTTTTTTTTTTTTTGTTTCTAGCGCATTTAAGCGGGCGACCTCATCACGAGGCAGACGCAATTAAGGAGTGCGAGCGCGCTTTCGTGAGCGCACGCGTGGAGGAGAGGGCCCTTCGCGGGCAGGTTATTACTCCACGATGGCGGGAGGAGTAGAAGTAATATAGGTCCGAGTGGGACAGGGGCCGACGTGCTAATTACGTTGGAGTGAGAGTGTTCTAAGGAAGTTCGGCCGTCAATGCACTTTCCCTCTGCCCGCTGGTCTCTGCTATCTGTCTCACGGCCACTCGATGCACGGTCACAGCCGGTGATGGGGTTAGTTCTTGTTGGGGGCGAAGCACCTTAGGGGCTCGGTCTGTCAGCGTCTCCTCTCGCCGTCTCAAGTCGTCACGGCAAATCAAGTTGTCAAATGGTGGTCAAAAAACAAGTGTATAATAGATAAAACCGCTTCAAAATAAACGAACAGGATTTTAAATGATTTAAATACAGGAACAATCAGGATTTATTTGCCTTATTAACACAAATTTGTTAAATTCCGTCTCAAAATTGGTTTCAAACGCCAGATAAAGCATACTTCTTCGCATGCTGCGGCGTGTGACACAAAGACAACTTACGGCCAGGCTGTAGCGAATCAAAGCAAAGTTTATTAATTTCATGATAGTGCACAAATACATTGGAGTAGTACAGAAAGTAGTACTGTCTCTCATTTAACTGCTTAAATCCGGTTCAACGCAAGAGAGGGCGCCACCGCCTCAGCAAGCGCGCGACTTCTCTCTCACTTCTCTGGCGACCAATCAGCACGCGCCGTGTGGCGAGAGAGAGAATTGCAATCTTTGAATACACTTACACACTCCATGCTTCGCCCCTCCCCAGGTTTTACGTTAGTGGAGATTGCCCGGGATTTTTTTTTCCTTTTCCTTCGATGCATAGCTGCGGCGCTGAACATCGGTGAAAGTTAAGACTTGCAGAAACTTATTGATGGATGCGGTGACGAAGTAACATACTTGGACGTTGATTTTAGTACACAGCTACCGTGGGTCTAGACGTTTAACGCTGAAGCCAGTACCGCGGCGGAAGGGTTTCAAGAGAAAGTCATGCCATTTGTAAAGCAGCATAAGTGCGTGTGGATCTGGCTAAACGAAGGAAAGTGCCGCCCGAATACCCATGAAAAACATCGCAAGATTAAAGGGAGGTGAAACGCGGCGGTAATGAGATACGAAGTATATAGGTGGTTTAATGTGCGAGGTAGTACGACGGACGTCGAAAAAGAAACGGTGCAGGCGCTCACATTTGCAGATGCCGCACTACGCGGTCTTTTCACAGCCGGGAAGTGAACTGCAAGGCATTGGACAGATTAGCGCTAGAAGCTCGTGGTAAGACGACGATTGAGGCAGCTCAAGGCGATTTTGGCTGGACCTTCTTTGAAACTAGCGATGGAAGCTCGGATACGTTTTCAGCAAAGGCCTAGGTGCTCGGATGGTAAGAAATAGTAATGGAGACAGCAAAATTGTGGAACCCGCGGAAATAAAAGGCGGTGTAGATGAAAATCCTTGTACGTACGCATGCATCACCTTTGCTTGATCTCTCCATGGGATGTTTGGCTTTATGAACCCTCGCCCCCTACCTCTCTAACCCGAAAAAAAGTACGCCACGTAAGCTTTCCTGCTGCTTGCGCGGCTATCTGAATTCCCTTTTGAGCGATTACAGCGATAACTGCCCACGACAGGTATTGGAGAGCCACACAATGTTTCATATCTAGCAAGGAGGGTTGGCTGACGCCGTTAATATGCCGCGGTTTAATACACTAGCTACGCCCGGTAGATAACGCCAACAAATTTAATCCGATGCGGGCACGACGTATACGTTCAAGGTTGATAAAGTAATGGAAGAAACTGTTTCTCTCGTGATAAAATGAATACAATAACATCTGTCCCTCTGCCACCCCTCAGCTTGAGTTAACCCAAGTTTAAGTAATCATATCGCTTTTATTTATCCTCTCCTAGCCTCCTAATTACACTCTGTGATATCGACAAAATTAACGCCTCTCAAAATACAAACAACTGAGTGTACACTTTTTAACGCTTGCCGCGCGCGAAGGCATTTCGTGCCTATCTGGATGTTTCCATGTGCACCTAAGCCCACTGAGCAGATCCAGGACAACACTATACGCCTATATTTCAGGACGATTTTAATTCCTACAATGATGACGCGGATACTAATCGTGATTGTCCTACTAGATAGAAAAGTCAACCAAGTTATACGATCAGTAGCCTGGCAGGGGCGCCGGAAGTGGGGGTACGCGGGAAGCGTCGGCTACCCCTGAAGCGGTTAATCTCCGCTTTTGTTTTCGGGCCTGTAACCGCAGGCAGCGCTTCCCACGGTGAAAGAAGGTAATCGGGCACAGCCAGAACGGACAGAGCCATCGCGCTGATACGGGTCGCGCATGCTCACATCCTAACGGCCTCAAACCAGGCGCTATCTCTAGATGTCTCCCCCGCAGTCCGGAGCACGCCGCTCGAGCGTTCGAGACAAGAGTTTTACTTACCGTACCTAAGCACTTCCCATGAGTTGTGAGTGATAGAGCATTAATCTCCATTGGAACACCGCTGCGTTTTTCCAGTTTCGCTCTGCGAGTTATCATGGTCGTTGCACCGCTGTACCAGGTCATCAGGGCGGCAACACGCGGAACACCGCACTCAGCCACAAATGCAACTCACCACTTTCCGCGTTGCTCTTCAGTGCCTAGAAGCGCAGTTCTTTAACTTGTGTTTTCAAGCGAAGCTTGAAATGGCTGTCTCTCGCCGTCGGCGGTGGCGTACGCCGAAACGCCTTGCGCCAAAGCCAACTTTATCCACGCGCTCTAATGGCCACGAGGATGATGACGATGCCCTTGAAGTATTTGGCACTAATCCACTTGGGTGGACTGGCCACGGACAAAGCGTTGAGTGCGCCAACTTTACCCATGTGTTCGCTGTTCTTAGCTGCCGCGGGCGCGCGCGCACAAGGGTCGCGCTATAGCACGCCAATATGGGAGCCAATCATGCAGCGTCCTCGCTCGCATTACGACACATCGCAGGTGCGGTCTCTCGCTCTCGTCGAGCAGTTTACCTTCTAGCGCGGCATGGGTAGGCCCCGCGTGGTTCGCTCCGCTGAACAGCGGGCAGCCATTGAAGAACGTAAACGTTCCCCATAATCGCAGAAGAATGATCTGCAATAGCGTATGCCAAATATTCGCGTTCGGGTGAATCTGGGCCAAACCAAAGGGTTTCGTTTTGGTCCATCGATGGTCCTGCGTTTCCATTTCGGCCATCGCCGCTTGATTTCGGCAAGAAGTTTTTTCGTTTTCGCTTTGCGTTCATTGCGTTTCTATTTTCGTCGTTCCCGTTTTCCCTGAGGTCACGCTTCGTGTGCATATCTGTTTCCGGAGGGAAGGGCTTCGTTAATTTTTTTTTATTAGTTTGTGAAGCTTATGCGTGCTATAGCTTCCACATGACGGCACCACCACCCGTTCTAGTTATTCGCTCTCTGCTTTTTCACCGCTGCTCCAGGTAAGAGCAGCAGATGACTTCACAGCCTTCCACCGTGCACGAAGAGTACCAACACGGCCGCTACAGTGGCGTAAATTCAAGCTACCTCAAGGAGCTCTTTTTCTGTCCCAGTTGTCAACGATAGTCTTTCTTGGGCTACTTGAACGGGAAAATTTTGGTCGGTCTGTCTGTGCGTCTGTCTGTCTGTAACTCGATTCAAACAGCCGGCCAAAGTGAAACAGATGCAGTGCAATAGGCAAATCAAGACGTCTAAGTCCGGTGGCAATGTTCATACTTGTTAACATTGTCGAACAAGAACAAAACATTACGCAAATATGAGGCAAAAAATCAATACAGCAGGGATATTTGCAGTGTTCCATTATGAATGCTTGATTTTTGTAATAACAAATGGAATACTATGTCCACCGAAGAAAAAAAAATCACTCCGTCGCCTTCTGTCACCCGCGCAACTATAACTTCTGAGAGCATTTTCAGAAATCAAATGACAAGAGTTACGAAAGGTTCCACTAGATAGGTTCCACGTTCCGCTTAGAACACACATGAAGTGAGGAAATGTGGTTCTATAAACGTTGAAGTAGGGTGCCTCGATTCGCGCACGTCTCCGCCGTACGGCAAGGCTGGCATAGAGGCACCCGGCCTGGAGCAGCAGAACGCGGTAAATTTAAATGGACTTGAACAAACCTCTAGCGTGTTTATCTTGGGAGGAGTGCGATGGCAGAGTAACAGCATGAGAGGTGAGCGGCAAAGCGAAGGGAGGCCTTTACTTGGCAAATGTCGACGAAAGACTTTTTCCTCGACATTTGCAACGAGAGGACCAGACACGCAGCCAATTTTTCTCACAGTAGCCCATTTAATGCTTTCGCATCACTAACAGATGCCCGCTGCGGGCACGTTTTCGTGTCAAACTAAATTTCTTCCACAATTCTGGGGAGCATACCACGCGATACGGAATCGCGCATCTGCAAGCGAAAAAGGAACCTACCGGGCCTCATCCCGCTGTTGATCAAGGCGTGCGAGAGCATGGACATCACCGGACACCATGCACCGATCCAGCAGCATTCCAAACTATTGTGTTAGCGTGCGTTAGTCGTACGCAAGCCCAAATGCGTCCACAGCTCATAAGGAGGCAGTTTTGAAACTGGTCACGTCGCTGCAGCCTCAAGCTTACCCTTTCGTTGGTGGGAAGCGATTCACGCATGCTTAATTGCGTTGCAATGGGATACGTAGCAAAGTTTGATACCCTTTTTTATGTTTCGTACAACTCGAATTTAACTATCCAATTGTCATCTAGTGATAGCGCACGATCTCTTTGTTTTGTTCGCTGATCCTCCTGGCTTCCGCGCAGTTGATGATATTCGTATTTATATTTGCCCAACGTCACGCCAACAACTTTTGGACAGTTCATTTTTGGAAGCGCGGTGTAAGACGAGAACCCACGGCCGTTCCAAAAATGATGCGAAACTAACTGGCCCCTTTCGTGGTGTTACTCAGATCTGTACCGTGCTCATTATGGTCGACCGTTGCACGTGCACTCTGAAACAGCAAAGAACAAAAGAAAAAAAAGGAGTACCAACGAAGTCGCGCACTTACCGCTGTTCTGGAAACGGCCGTAGTGTGATTTGCGGGACGGCCGCTTCCTTAAGCAGTCACGACAGCCGGCCAAAAAGGGAGCAGGAACGGACTAAGGCAGGAGCAGCAATAAACCGCGGGGTTTTGCCTTAACTTGCCACCGGGGTGCGCGCGCTTTGCAAACGACGACCGCGCTTTCGCCGGCCGCTTAGCGGTAGACATTGTGAACGCACGTCGCAACGATTCCGTACCCCCTCCCCCTTCTCTCTAACCTCATCCGTTGCTTCCCCACACAACTGGCTCTCTGCTGCGCGTGCATTGCAGAGAGAGAGAGAGAGAGAGAGAGAGAGACAGAGACGGTAACTACCACTTTAGTTTATGCGCGCTGAACTGCTTGCCGCCGGTTTGTATCGTCTTTTTCTGGGGTGTGTAAACATAAACGCCAGCTCATAAGAGCATGGAGGCTGTTAGGTTTACGTAAGACACATTCACTCCTGCTATGCACGACATCTTGATTTGATTGTAGGGTTTAACGCGCCGACGCAGCGCGGGCGATGAGGTGCGCCGTAGTGGAGGGCTCGGGATTAATTTTGACCACTTGAGGATCTTTAACGTGCGCCGAAATCTCGAACACACGGATGTTTTTGCTTTTTCACCTCCATCAGAAAAGCGGCCGCCGCAAACGGAAATCGAACCCGCGCCCTCGTGCTAAGCATGCAGCAGAACGCCTTAAACACTGAGCTACCGCAGGGGTGCTATGCTCGAGATCTGAGTACTTCAAAATGCACTTGGACCCGCCGTGGTGGCTCAGTGGCTAAGGCGCTCTGCATGCTGAGCACGAGGACGTGGGTTCGATTTCCGGCCGCGGCGGCCGCTTTTCTGATGGATGCGAAAAGGAAAATGCCCGTGTGTTCGATATTTGGGCGCATGTTAAAGATCCCCAGGTGGTAGAAATTATTCCGGACCCCTCCACTACAGCGCGTCTCATCACGGGTGTAGCGTCGGCGTGTTTAAAACCTAATAACCAATCAAATCAAAGTGCATTTGCGAAAATGCCGTGACCGTAGTGGCGCTTTGCCCTTTTCTCAATATCTCTTGAATTTCGTGTCAATCAAATTAAGCCTCTGTCAGTCAAATTGAGACCGTTGAGTAAGGGGTCGACTGAGGTTGTAGTAATGCCCCTGCTCTTGAATGATGGTTTCATGAGGAGACCACGGCCGCCTGCGAGAGTTCAAGCTTCGTGTATTCCGGGGCAATCCAAGGATCGCGCGGCGCAGAGTTTTGCTATGAAGGACGTGCAGGGCACGTTGATGGATGCGATTGGCGATGTCGGAACTTGCCCCATACACAAGATCACTGGCAGTTACAGCCTTTGCACGTCCTTTGGCACCTAGCGCGCACAAAACGGGGACAAGAAAGGAAAACACGGAGAAGCGCTGTCAGATAAGGAGAAGTCCTTGTCAGAGCATTCTCAAGCACTGTCAGATAAGGATCTGTCATTACTGTCCTCGTGCGTGTATACAAAGTGCTGACGGTGAACACGTGTTGATGTGTGCGCCGTCGACTGTTCTTGAATTGTTGATCGCAGCGGTGTAGGGTATAAAAAGTTTCGACAACATTGTCGGTCGTTAGAAGCGCTTGTCCGTGTTTTCCTGTCTTGTCCCCGTTTGTGCGCGCGAAAGAGTCGAAGATGAAACTAGACCGGCTGGCTGTGATGCCCTTTCAAGTGCTTGAAAAGCTTTTTGTTTGGCTCCTCCCGCACTCACTAGGCACTCTTGTAATCGTACGTTGAACTAATGCCCATCTTTTGCATGAGTTCGGTTAGTTAGATTTTAGGGCTATTCCTTCTTCCGATGGAAATGCTGAGAGTTGGGCAGAATCCAATTTTGCAGTAATCGTAGAGTTACCGCTGTCATACTCGCTGAGGCATTTTTAGAAATGTCAAGATCAGTTCCCTTAGTAACTGCTACATTCTGCTTGCTTGCAGGTAATTTTTCACCACGCCCGCCCTATGGTCAGGGCCGAGGTGTTGCTGATACGTGTTCGAAAAGGGCTGCCCACGTATGGTAGGGGCCCTATATCCCCTATGGTCCCCCGCCCCACGGATCTTGTCGACAAATGGCAGCGTTTATAAGCACGGCTACGTCAGCTGGTATACCCCCCAGGCAACCGATAATTGCGTCACTAGCGCCACTTTGTCCCCTGGTGCTTGGTAGGCCAAACTGCCAAACCAAAAAAAAAACAAAGAAAAACTACCACCTCCCGTCGCGGGAACCCCTGTGTAGATGCGACGCATATGGGGTTCACGTTGCAGCGTTGGACAGCGGAGGAACGGCGCTGGAACGATGGAGCGGAGCGACGCAGGCACCGCGTTTTATAGCGCGCATAACGGTGAGGGGACGCGCCGGCGCCAGTGCGTCTGCCGCGGCTATGACGCAACACAATCCACTTTAATCCAATCCAAATCCAATCCAATCCAAGCCAAGCCAAGCCAAGTAAACCCAAGCCAATCCAATTCAAGCCAATTCAATCGAATCCAATCCAATGCCCCTCGCGAGAGAGTGCTCGCCATCGGAGAGGAGAAGGGGTGAGCGGCGGAGAGCGAAGCTGGTGCGGCGAGGAGAATGGGGGAGGGGCGGACGCCGACAACAACGACGCCGACGCCGGATGGAGGGATTTTTGTTTCCTTGAACGGCAAAACCTTCATACAAAAAAGTGTGTCTGTACTGGGTCTTGTGTTGCTCCAGTGCCGAGCGATCTTTTTCTGGGCCTGATCGACCGGGTGCTGGCGGGTAGATTGATGTCAACAAATGTCGTCAAAGTGTACAGGTTCGTGGATGATTTTTTGGTTGTCCTTCGTAGGGCTGCGTCTAGCTTTGACAATGATGTGAGATCAACACTGGCAGTTTTCGAAGATTGCCTGAAACCACTTCAGATAACTCACGAAGTACCAGAAAGTAACGCGCTGAAGTTCTTGGACATGAGCCTCGTGTTTCCGGACAACCAGGTTTGCTGGAGTTACGCACCCCGCAGCCAGAAGCCCCTCTTGCCATTTAGCTCTGCACACACCAAACTGGTGAAACGCTCAGTAGTAACGATGTGCTTCAGCAATGCTCTAAAGAAATCCTGTGTCCATCACGTGCAGAGCGCTGTGGAGGCGCAGGTCTCTCGGCTGAGACGGTCAGGGTACCCTGAACACGTCATTGTGGCAGTCGTTGAGGCTGTCCGCAGGCGTGAGAAACAGGCAATAAAAGTGGCCGAAACAAATGAGCATGACTGCAACGAGCGCCGTAAGACGGCAGTTATACCGTATTTGCTCGGTATCGCACATCGGCTAAAGAAAATAGAGCAGAGGCTGGGGTTCGCGTTGTAATGTCCGCACCAATCAAGCTCGAGAGGCTGTGCAGAGATACATGTCCTGTACAAAAAGAACAGACTGGTTGTAACGTTGGACACCAAAACAAGTACGTGAAATGCGATAGAGGGGTTGTGTACCGTGTTCCGTTAGCCTGCGGAAGGGTATATGTAGGGCAGACGGCACGGTGCGTCAACTCCAGGTTGCGTGAGCATCAAAATAACGTACACAAAAGAAAGGATGGTAACCTGTCGACTCACTGCGGTGAATGCCCCAAGTGTAAACCATACTTTAAAAACTCGGTGATATTGTTTCACGACTCTGATCAGCGCACGCGTGAGTTAGTAGAGGCAGCTGAAATGCAACTAGGTGATTTTGAGTGTGTCAGCACGACATCAGTAGCCTTGTCCGATAAGGAGACAGCTTTCTTAAAGAAGAACTGGTCGTGGTAATGACTATAGCTGACACGTGTGGGACAGCGGCAGGCGATTCCGTTATTTTAATCTGTGTATAACCGTAACCATTTCTGTATCTCTTGTATTTTTGCTGCTGTATATTTCCCCTTGTTTCAATAAAATTCAGTTGGAAGTCGCTTGTCCTCGTCTACTGTGTCCCTGTTTTTTTCTGCGCTTAAGATGAACGTTATGGAATACCAACTAGCCCGAACGCAAGCCCTTCATTCAGCTAATTGGCTAGGAAGTATGCTCAGTCGCTATTTACGAACAAACGTGTTTCCTTTCATGCACTCCGTGGATTGCGTCCAGCTTCGCAGGTCATTTTTCTTCACAGAGCGGAAAGGGCACTAATTTTCTTACAGCCACGACTCGTACGCACCCGCCGCGATGGCTCAGTGGCTAAGGCGTTGTGCTGCTGAGAACGGGGACGCGGGTTCGAGTCCCGGCCGCGGCGGCCGCTTTTCTAGTGGATACGAAGAGCCAAACCGCCCGTGTATATACGAGATTTCGGCGCATGTTAAAGATCCCCAGGGAATCAAAATCTATCCGGAGCCCTCCACTATACGGCGCGCCTCATCGCCTTCATTTTGTCGGCGCGTTGAACCTTACAATCAATCAATCAATCAATCAATAAATCAATCAATCAATCAATGACTCGTACGCAGTAGCATTTGTGTTCCCGCGCAGTCGACTGTTTCTTCAAAACGTGGCGTTTTTTATTCGGTTTCAAAAGCCGCGGAGGACTGCCGGTAACGGCCGCATGATCGATAGGACCATGCAATCGCGCCAGCCGAAGCCCCTAGCCGACATGAAGAACCACCAAGCAAGAAGGTTATCTTGCTACGTGACGCAGCATAAAATGCCTTGTCATGCATGCTCCGGTGGCCGCGCGGCTGCGACTTGATGCGATAACGTTTTCGTTTTGTTTTGCAACTGGCAGAATGTTCTCGAAGACGATATCGATGTGAAAGAGTGGAAGGGTAGGCGGTAGCCGACCAATAGCAGCGTTCTGTAATGCCAGGATAAGCGCGTTTTGGAAAAAGGGGTACGCCGTCTTGCCTGTTTGTTGCGCATCGGGCGCAGAGTAGTTGGCGGCGCGCTGCCGGCGGCGATGGACGGGTGAGTTTTTTTCCACGCGGTATACTGCCTATTGGGGAAGTTTGGTTCGCGCTAAGAGGTGTTTAATGCCATAAGTGTTGTCGTTTTCTTTTACTTCAGTTGTTTTTCGTTGTGCCTGTGTCATCCCCGCTCCCAACCGGCTCGCTCGGGCAAGCGAATACCCACGAGGGCCTGACGGACTTCTAGGAATCACGGTATGCTGCTTCACAGTCTTCACCGACGACTCTTCCAAGTGGTGAGTTCCGTGGCCGAAGGCCCGGTGCGACGTGCGGCGTGCCCACGAAACCGGCTTTCGTATCATTTTTTCGAGACGCCGAACGTTTGCGTATTTGAATTTTCCTAACCGAGCGCACATTAGCCTCGGAGCCGGACGTTTCCTGGGCCGTCGCGACGCAGGGATTCCGACTGTCGCCAAAGCTTTGCGGTGCGCGTTAGGCTGTAGCTTTCGGGACAGCGGCGCAGTGGTGGTGTTGGAGCCCTTCGCCGCTGCCTCTAGCGTCGGACTCAGTTCGGAAGCCCCGTTAGGTTGTGGTGATAGTCGGTCTTCCTTTCCGAACGCCGCGGTAGCCGAGGTATGCACTTTGATAACGCCTTCCGCTCGCACGTCCTCGGTTCGCGCGGCGTTCGGAATACAGTCGCCACCTTCAACGAGCACCACTGAAGCACGGAACGCAGCTCTGCGGTCCGCGGCTCCAAACTGGGGTCGTGGCAAAGGCGAGTGATGGAATTGGTGTCTTTGGTTCCTTTTCAGGTTCGCGTCCGGCACCGCCTCCGCCCTCTCCTTTCCCTGACCCTTGTGTCCTGTCTAATTGCACTTGCTCCTTCACGCAAACATGCACTACTCTCCTGGCTAGGCAGGTACACGTCTCCATCTGTCCTATCTAGCTCAACGACGCGTGTTTTGTACAGAGGTGTTTTCTGGTAATAAAAGTGGTTCTGTCGCTGTTCGTCTGTTACTTTGCCTTTCAGCGTCCCTTCCCGTTCCTGCCAGGCGTAATCATGGTCCCCGCATTCGGTAAGCCGTGATTACCTTCGAAATTACATTTCTAACGTGCTTTGCCTTTTGTTCCAGACCGCCTCCTGCCTATGCGTACCGGCCACCGCCGAGCAGGACGGGGCCGTCATCGAGACGTCCAGAATGCCGTTCGAGTCGAGCTGTACATGGCTGCGCCTGTCTTGAAATCATTAAACCCTGTTTGCAATCGGTAAGGAATGGTGATCTCCCTAAACGTAACATTTTTAACGTGATTTGCCTCTTGGTGCAGACCGCCTCCTATCTATGCGTCCTGGTTACCACCTTGGAGGACGGTGCCGTCATCGAGCCTTCGCGGATGCCGTTCGAGTCGAGCTGTCCGACGCTGCGCCTGTCTTGGAATTAAACCCTGTTCGAAACCGGAGTACTGCCTTTGTCGTTTGTACACAGTCGATGCGGCTCGCTGGCTCTGTCGGCTCGAGCGACATCAAGTACTGTGTCGGTCTCTTGTATCTCGTTTCGAACAGTATTTTAGCAAATCCTAGTTGTCATAATGGCGCTCATTAAAGTTGGGAGAGAAAAAAAAGAGCGAAGAAGTTCGCACTCCTAGTGAGCATAATTCCAAAAATGATTCGCTAGGAGTGCGGTTAGGGACAGCCCTTGACCCCGTGTGAACGTCGCACCGTTCATGAAGCGAAGTTCTTACTCTGGTACTTTGTCCTCTGGCTGGTGTGAAAGTGTTCATTCTAGGCAACGTGTCCTCCCAGGATTTGGCCCCGGACGGCGAAAAAGGTAAACGGACTGTTGTGGGTAACTTCTACAGGGGAGTTCGGCGTAGCCGCCGGCAAAGTAGCATGCGGACAGAAGTCGTTCTTGTCGTCACTCGTAGAGTTGAGTGTAATACTCGGCGTACTGTTTAGTTTCCTCAGTGGCTCTAACTGCACCAATTTGTGTCCAGATAAACCCTGGCGTGCCATACCAGAGTGTTATCAGATGTAGCTGCTAAAAGATTAGCGATTCAGTATCGACAAGTGTTGTACGTAAATGTGCAGTGAAGGGCTCGATTATGCATGGTGGCAATGCGAAAAACTGTCGCAAAGCGCCTCAGGGACGCTAAGCCCCAAGCAGATCGTAACAGAGGAGCCTAGCAGCCCAGCCAGAGTGGTGCATTACCTGTGCGAAGGATGTGAGCCTGTGGGGAACCCCGACTGAGTTTTCACCCCCAGAGGGACGTTTTCTTTAAACTCACCGGAAATAAACAGTATGCGCGCGTTCCGGTGTTCGTAGTGATGGCGGCGTCAGTGTCTGTTGACGCTGCCAAGAGTCAAAAGACGTTTGGTTATGTCTCCCGCCTACTTGCTTGGCCAGCGGGCTCCTTCATCTCGAAAGCAAGTGTGCCCCGGCAGAGAATATATTTCCTTCGTGGTCAATAAAAATGCATAAAATGATTCACGATTGTTGTCCTCCCTTGCTCCACTCACCAAAGCGTTCAGCACTAATCAGAGGCACCGAAAGCACAGCGGCAAACAAATAATGTTCACATACGGCCATATTTTCGCTTCAAACCAGAGGAGTCCTATTCGACGATAGAAATACATGCGCTGAATTAAGTAAAGAAACAGTAATGCTATAACAGACCAAGTAAAAGAAATGAAAGAGAAAGGAACAAAAGAGAAAAAAATTGCTGTAAAGGTACTGAATCAGGCTTACGGCTTATGCGCGGGGCTTAATCTCTGACAAGACGACGAAATCTTCCGGCCACTGTATACCGCCATCTAACCTCCACACGTCATTGGCGCAGAGAAACGCCCTCTCACGGACAGACTCCGCCATTAAATGGCTCTAATAATGTTCCCTAATGCGTGTGGAACTAAACACATGAGTAATTTGCCTGGTCAAGCTAAGGCTGAAAGCTTCAGAACTAGCGCTACTAGCCACGGGTGTACTAATGGGGACGAAATACGTACGTCTAAACTCAGCCCGCATGCAGTTTTTGCCTCAACGGGCGCTTTCTAACCATTCCGACGGCGCCAAAAAGGGCAAGGAAGGCGCGAAGAGGCACGATTTGCGTCGCCGTTATCAGGAAAATCTTTTGCTGATAAGGGGGGTATTTTCAAGCATTCTTTAGCAAAACTTTTCACTCGAAGGTGTAACCATGGTGTAACATTAGGCTGCGCGAAAAGGTGTACATTTTGACTCCCTTGAGGGTGTACGTGCTGACTCTCTTTTGCAGGGCTATATTTACACCCTTTGCGGGAAAAAAGTTTCGCTGAAAAGACCCCCCTTATCAGCAAAAGATTTTCTTGATAACGGCGACGCAAATCGTGCCTCTTAGCGCCTTTCTTGCGCGTTTTGGTGCCTTCAGAATGGTTAGACAACGCCCGTTCAGGCCAAAGATTTTCGGGACGCTCAAAATATACGCCCCTTCACATCCACAAGCCTGCGAAGCTGTAATTAGCCACGCATTACCGAGTTTCGCGTAATTAATTAACGGAGACAGCAATTTAGAAATCCGCGGACGTTTCAGCAAACTTGCCGTGTTTTGACCATAGTGCAGAATACTTCGGCTCGAGGGTGAGAACTTTCATGTTATCGGGCAAATCTTTTGCTGATAAAGGGGGTCTTTTCAAGCGTTCAGTTTTTCACTGGAACTGTGGAAGTATAAGCCCCGCAGAAGGGTGTCAGTCCTTGCACCCGAGAGAGAAAGAGAGAGAGAAATATGTTTATTGGAGAGGTTGGCCTAGGAAAGTCAGAATTTGCTCCCTTGCATGCAGCTTAATGTTAGACCTTTTGAGGGAAACGTTCACATCACGTGTGTAAGTTTTCTCTTGGACGTGAGTTTTCCTGTGATCTTATTTATTCGTATTCAGAGATCTTAGTGAGTGAGGGTTTGTTCTAAAGCGTAGTTTCCCATCCAAATTCCCTTTTATATTCATACTTCTAATTTTTTATTTTCAATTCTGTACATGCACGCCACTGTGCTCAAGCTGGCGTAGCCAGCGAGCTCAGGAGGCAGCAAATAGAGGCAGAAAATATTTAGAAAACTTTTATTTTCGCAATTGAAGCAAGGAGTATATGAGCGAGATGGCGAGATGCTACGACGTCATGTTTTGGCGGCGTGAAGGATTGCAAGCTTGTGCAGAACACGGGCAGGCTTGGACGCGCTTCGGGTTTGGAACTTCAAAGAGGTGTCCTGACTTGTCGAACAAGGCCAGCGCGCTGAATGCAATACCTGAAAAAAAAAAGAAGAAGAAAAAGCCAAAGTTACACATATGCAGCAGTCAGGAACGGAAGCAGCTGCAGGCTGGCGACCCGGTTTATTACAGCTCCATAGTAGGGAAGGGAGCAGGCCGATAAGCATCCTTAGGCACCACAGATTACATGAAATTAGTTTTATAGACTTTCAGTCATGCTTCTTAGTAGGTCGCGGCTTCGATTCCCGGCCGCAGCGGCCGCTTTCCTGATGGAGGCGAAAAGCAAAAACACCCGTGTGTACGAGATTTCGGCGCACGTTAAAAAAATGGCAGCATATCAACTCCGTGGATAATGGCGAGGGTGCGGAGTACGGGGACCGCGACATCCAAGTTGCACCCCGAGTGAAATCCGATTTGCGCCCCGACCTTCACTCGATTTTAGTCACTTTGCCTCCGCTTGCCGCGGTTTCGTATTCGGGGAAGCTCGTTGTCTTCGTAGACGTTAGCAGCAGCTTGACGCGTCTTACGTTCGTTTCCGTCCTTGGCGGGAAGAGGGTGTGGGATTTTCAGAACCCGCTAACATACGCGGTGCACCGCGGCGCCATCTCGTGTTTCCGCGTAGCGCCATTTAGCGTAGTTCGATGCAGTCACTGTGTATTACAACTTCATCACAACCTGACTCCACCGGTGCTTTTGCGCGTTTTCTCGTATGGGCACCAGGCCATTCTTCCCTCGGGGGAAACGAGGCGGCACACGCAGCTGCCCGCGCTCTTACATTCCGGGCGTTTTCGTCGACGGAAGAGGACCTTTCCGAACCCTCCATCTATCCCCCGGTCTCTCCCCGATACACTGAAATCTTGTATCATTATCGCGAACTGCGGCTTCAATACCCTCCTCCTCACCCATCCCTCAGCACACACGTGGCTCGCATTTGGCGTCGACTGCAGACCAACACATTCTACAACACCACGATACTCCACTACATCTTTCCCTCCACTTACCCCTACAACTGCCCTTCTTGCTCCGTCCCAAACACTACCTACCACTTGGTGTGGTAATGCCCCTACGCACCAAACCCCATCCCTTCCCCATCCCCTGAGCAGTGGGAGCGCGAGCTGGCCAGCTCACGGTGCGAGGACCAAGAACGCCTCATCACTCGCGGCCAAGCAGCTGCGCTAGCTCGCGGCTATCTGGACTGAGAAAGCCACCCACTTTTACGGTCAATAAATGTTTTCCAATCCAATCCAATCTCGTTGCTATATTATGTTAGTGCCTGTTTTCGAGTGTTTTCGAGTGCTCTTGTACCCTTTTAGATAGTTTCCGCACAGATTTTCGCTTAATGGTGGTGTGCGCACGGACTGACGCGGAAGGACATTGGGATGTCCTAAGGTACTCCGCACCCTTACAGGCGAGGGAGTAACCGTTTGGCTCTCGGGTCGTAGCCTAACTCACGGTCGTAGCTAACTCACGGTCGTAGCCCAATGGGTAAGAAGACTGACACTACCTCTGTCTGGTCTACCAAACACAGGCTCGAATCCTGCCGGTGCCTGTGTAATTTTTTGCGATTTTAAATGTTATGCGCACGGACGCGGATGTACATTGTGAGGTCCTAAGGTGCTCCGCACCTAAAAAACACGCCTCGTCGCCTGCGTTGCGTCGGCGCGTTAAGCGATACAATCAATCAAGCTTTACAGCGCAGGGTATACAGAGCAACACTTCGCCTTCTAGCCAACCCCTCTACAATACGCTTACTCTCAACTGGCACCGTTAACACGATCCCCCAGCCCCTCGAAGACCACCGCCTTAGCCAACTTGCTTGTCTATCCACAACCCCTAAGGTTCGTTCCTCCTGCATTAACTGAACCTCACTGCCCCACTTCGACAAGGCCACTGAATTCTCATATGGATGACTTTTGAAATGCACACTGGCTTTCTCTCATGCTACCTTTTCCGGCCCTTACGAAAGAATTTCTTATGTCATTCGGTAAGTTGGCTTTCGGAATACGGGGTTGGTGAGCCTCACTACGTTGGAACTGGAGCGCACCAAAGGAGCATCGTACCTATGCGCCTCCACTGCAACGTCGAGAAGGCAGAGAGGGGGCCAGCTGGCAGGCGCCTCTGCAGCATCCCAGGAGGCTGTTGATGCGGCGACCAAGCGCCCAGCCTCGCGTGCAGGGCCTTTGCATATCCCAGTCCAAGTCTGACGCCCACGATGGAGAGCCTGCGTGTGCATGGCAACCACAGAGAGGTGTTTTACGTAAGATTTTCCATTGCCGCAACAGTGCCGCAAATGGCTATGAACCAACCCATCTGGTCCACATCGCGTGCATCTCACAGGGAGTGAACCAGCTGCTGGCAAGGGCAGGGGGTACTCACACCAATGAGCCCTCTCCATTACCAGGCATGTACGGGCTACCAGCACTACCTTCTGGGCCGAGCAGTGAAAAGCCCTCGCCTAGCGTCCGCACACGGGGCTCCCCAGGCGCAGAACCTTTGCCCGAAACAGGCAGCAGGCACGCCCAGCTCCAAGCCCTCCAGGCGGCCCTGCGACATGTATATATAGAGCGACTTCAGGTGAACCACGGTGTACCCGATTGTGACCAGCCCACGTCCTCGGGACCATCGCCATACCTCGACTCCGAAGGTAACCCAAGAGAAAATGTAACTGGTCCCAGGTGGTGTATGGTTAAATTCTCATTTGGGCCCAGGTGGTCCTTGCTGGTCCCAACTGGTACCAGCTAGTTCCAGCTGGGAATTTAACCATAAAATTGTGGTACCAACTACTATTTTCTCTTGGGAAGGTCACAGTTCTGCAGCAAGAATGAGATTTTTTTCATTTAGTTGTTCTTGTCCCAAATGCAAAAGAAAATTTTTGGCATATAAGCATTCTACACCCGTACAGCAGCTTCTAGTGTAAGGCCAACGGAGCTCATTCTGTGCAGTCTGCATCGAATTTATGCACTTACGTTATAACATAATTTACGTTACTTTAGCCTCTCGTTTTATTTTTCAGATAAGACCTGCACTACAAATATATGTGTAGCGCAGGTGCTTTGTTAAAAAAAAAACGACTGGCTATGAATCATGCATACAAGAACCGTTATATCGCTAGCAATAATTTCAGCAAATACCAACCCTAAACACACAGATATAAGCACAAGAACAGCGCTGTTAATGGCGAAAATTACATGAACATGGCAGGATTATCCCTCACGCAAAGCGGAATAATTCAGCCATCGGAATTTGTCAAGCCATGCCAGTTGTGATTTCCGTTTCTGTTTTGAGTCTCTAACGCAGCTCACCTCGTAGCTTCTATTAGAGCTCTGAGCGAACTGAGCGAACTGGTCTGAAGCTGGTCGACATTTCAGTACAGCCCAAATGTCAAGTCTGCTGTACTGAGCTCCCTCTTGGGGTTCTGAAATAGTTGCATTATTCTCTGTCAAGTATTCAATGCTTCGTGCATAAATGCCCTATAGCCTACCTGAAGGCTCGTACTATACAGTAACCTTCTTGGGCGGCCATCCCTTTAAGTGTACGAACCACTCCTGGATAAGGCATAGCAAGCCACTGCTAAGTTCATTATTCAATGCCATATCAAACATTAAATTTAGCAAGAAAAAATAACAACACAAAGACGGCGGTGTGTGACCATGCTCTTGCGGTTAGGCATGTCCTGTGCAAGTCGATCAAAATCTTGCCACATTTGGAATTCTGTCGCAAGATCTGAGGAAGGAATCATAAGGTTCTATCAGTTTGGTTTCAAACATTAATGATATGACAAACTTTTTAGCGCACTCGTGCAGCTACTGTTCAGCCGAATACAGACTGCCGGTTTAGTCTTTACAGTGTAAGAGCATGGACGGTTTTGGAGTGTATAGGGCGCATAAGAATTTTGTAGTTTTCGTTAGTGACACGGGAAATGGAAATTAAGTTGGGAATCTCCTTAGTCTACCAAAAAACAGAGCATTGGACAGTCGTACAGACCCAGCATGACCTTTGGGCATGATGCGATCTCGAAACAAGTCAGCATTTTGTTTCCCGGAGTGCACCAAGAAAACATGCGTAATGGCATGGTCACGCATACTTAAATGCTACAGACTACCACGCTTCAGCATGAAACGGACAGTAATGACACAGTTAAAGTATTCCATTGGATAACAGAGGCCCTGATGTTCAAACTGAAGCATGGCTACAGGATACAACATGATAGACACAGAAGAGGCTACAACATGATAGAGTGGCCTAAACTTGCAGAGTTGATCATTTCTCTGTCATTTTGGTTACTGAAGTAACGCTGACGATTGCTCAAAATTTCCTTCATGTGACATTTTAGAATGTATACGTAACCGTTGTGGATCCAGGCAGAATTACATCAACGCGCGTATATATATCCCTTATGAAAATTTCTATGTCCAGTCAAAAGACAGTCTACGTCCCGAAGGAAACAATTTCTATGTCCAGTCAAAAGACAGTCTACGTCCCGAAGGAAACAGACTGTGTGCGTCCTGTGTGTTTCCTCTGTGGTGGAATTTCGCCACCGACTTTCTGCGTCCTCCAAGTGTCCTGTGTGTTTCCGTCCTCCATGCGTCCAGTCTATCTCCCAAAGGCAACAGACACCATACGGCATTTGTGTGTCCCCTGTATGTATCGAAGGCAACAGACCGCATTCATCCCTTTTGTGTCCCCTGTATTGAAATTTCGCCACCGACTTTCTGCGTCCTCCAAGAATCCTTTATGTTTCTGTCCTCTACGTGTCCCACAAGCTTCCACCTTTCGAGTGCCCTTTGCATGCTGTCAAATAACAGCGCCCAACAGCCAGCTGCGTGTGGAAAATGTCAGCCAGCTCCACAGTCACTGTTTCATGCTGTAGTTGTTTCTGTAAGAGCAAGCTGACGAAAATCACATGAATCACATGAATCTTGCAAACCTGACTATTTTATTCAGGTTGGATCCATACGTGCTACTGCCGCCTGCCACACAAGGTGTCTCCTCATCTTTACCCCTCACAGGACGGGATAGCCACTGCCACACTTGAACCTGAAATGACAAACGCATTGATCGCATATGAAGGGGTTTAAACAAACACGTCTCTCAAACATTTGCTGGTTATGCTTATAAATATAAAGGAGTGTTCCCATACAAAACTGAACCAAGTATCCTGAAAGAGAAGGTACAACTTCTAGGTTGCTAAAGTAGCCACAAAATTTAGACCAAATAAATTAACTAATGAGCCTACGAACATCAAATATGACATACTGTTACATAGGCAACACAACCCAGAACTAAGTGATGATGATGATGATCGTTAGAGTTTTTTGGCGCAAGGCCAGCTGGGGCAAAGAGCGCCAAACAAAAGTATCTAAAATAAAATATAGGCTACTAAAGCCAAAATAACAATAAAATCAATTAACGGCAATGGTGATGGCTGGTGTATAGGGCCAGATATGATTATGCGTGATAGGAGATGAGGTTTAAAAACTTGACGTTGGACAAATACTCAAACACACGTTTCACGGAAACAATGGCATCATCACCTAGGAAAAACGATGGATGTAGGGGAATATGTTGTCTGTAGAGTTCTCTGAAGTGTTTGTGTCGTGTTGTGTGAAGTGCCTTGCATGTGATTAGTATGTGCACTACGGATAGGGCCTCTCCGCACCTGCCGCACTGGGGTCTAGAAGATCCCGTCAGCAGATACGAGTGCGTCGCATGGGTGTGCCCTATCCGCAGCCTACCCAAGGCGACTTCCGTGTGTCTGTTGTGTGAGTCAGTTGTGTACCGTCCCAAGTGTGGCTTTATTACATGTAGTTTGTTGTCTGTCTGTTCGTCCCAGTGTGTTTGCCATGTTCTGCGCAGGTGTTGTCTTATGTGTGGCTTGAGGTCTGTGTAGGGTACCGTTGTAATGTCCACAGTGTTCCTGAGTGCAGCCGCACCGGCCCTCTCGTCTGCCAACTCGTTCCCAGAGATCCCTGCGTGTCCTGGGACCCAGCAGAGGACCACCTCATGCTTTTGTGCATACACGGACATGATAGTGCAGAATACAAGATTAACTATGTGGTTTCTGGGGGGCTTGTTCGATGACAGTGCGCGAACAACACTCAAAGAATCTGTATATATGATGGAATTGGGAATGTGATTTTCAAGGATGTGTCGTACAATCAGTAAGATTCCATACGATTCCGCTGAAAAAATTGATGTGTGCACGCTCATGGTTCTGGCTGCATTGAAATTAGGACCATGAGCAGCGCACGACACCATACTGGAGGTTTTAGAAGCGTCACTATAAAATTCTGCACATGTGTATTTAAACTGCAAAGACAGAAAGTGCTGCAGTATTGCAGCTCGTGGTACACGATTTTTGTCGTCTCATAAAAGAGAGGTCACACGACACAGGGCGAACTTGCCAAGGCGGTAAACTGTTAGAAAAGGATGACCTGTACACATCTAAAAACGAAGCACTGAGATCCGAGGCTCGCTCTCTCACTCTCAGTGAAAAGGGCAGAGGAACGGATGGGCGATTTGCAAAGAGCAGAGATGTTGATGTATCGTTAAAGACAGGATAAAAAGGGTGATTATTCAGTGATGAAATTTAGAAAACATATAGCAAGTCCGTGTACGTTCGTTGGTTCTCAAGGCTCCACTTATCACACTCGACATACAGACTCTCGACAGGGCTAGTGCGAAAAGCACCCGAGGCGAGACGAAGCCCCAAGTGTAGCACTGGGTCAAGCATTCGCAACGCTGTTTTAGTCGCCGACCCATATACCACACTGCCATAGTCTAAACGAGACCCAACCAAAGCAGTATAGAGCCGTAGTAGGAGTTCTTTGTCGGAACCATAAGATTGATGGGAGAGAACCTTAAGTATATTCATTGTTTTCAGACATTTATGTTTAAGTTCCTTGATGTGTGGAATGAATGTGAGTTTCTGGTCAAACACAACACCTAAGAACTTGTGCTCCTTGTTCACAGGAAGCGACACGCCATTAAGAGTAATGTCTGGGTCCGTATGGACCCCGCGCTTCCTGGAGAACACAACGCAGGAGCTTTTTACAGGATTTAATTTAAAACCATTCTTGTCTGCCCAGCCGGCAAGTTTCTTTACACCAAGCTGGACTTGACGTTCGCAGATTGACATATTGCATGATTTATAGGATATCTGCACGTCATCTACATACATGGAATAAGAGATTGTAGGTGGCAGTGCCTTACCAAGAGAGTTCATTTTTACTATGAAGAGAGTGCAGCTCAACACGCCACCCTGTGGCACGCCATTTTCTTGCACGTAAACGTTTGAGAGTGCACAACCAACTCTTACTCGAAACGTTCTGTCTGACAAGTAACTAACAAGAGTGTTTAACATGTTACCCGATACACCGAATGACTTGAGGTCCCTAAGGATCCCATAACGCCAAGCGGTGTCGTATGCCTTTTCAAGGTCGAAGAAGACAGTTAAACAATACTGCTTATGCGCGAAGGCATCCTTGATGTACGAGTCAAGAGCTACCAGCTGATCGTTCGTCGATCGCCCCACCCTAAAGCCTGCCTGGCAGCTCTCGAGAAGACCGTTGTACTCGAGGAAGTACACGAGCCTGCGATTTACCATCTTTTCGAAGAGCTTGCACAGGCAGCTCGTCAGGTCTATAGGACGGTAGCTTGAGGGGGACGACGGGTCCTTTCCCTCCTTCAGGAAAGCTACAACTATAGCCTCCTTCCAAGAGTTTGGAATGTGCCCCGAAAGCCAAATCTTGTTATATAGGTGTAAGAGTGTTAGAAGAGTGTCTGCGTGCAGGTGTTGTATCATTGTGTATGTGATGTTGTCTGGGCCTGGAGCTGAGGGTTTACACGTGCTTAGAGCAGCCCTCAGCTCATGTAGTGAAAACAGGGAGTTGTAAGAAGTCTGTGATTTGTTGCTGTCGCGTAGGGACTTCTTTTCACAACAGGCTTTATGTTTCAGGAAAGTGTTTGTGTAGTGTGCTGAACTGGACACGTGTTGGAAGTGTTGTGCGAGTGTGTCAGCCTGGTCTTCGAGTGTGTCCCCTGTAGTGCTGACCAGAGGCAGGCTGTGTGTTTGTTGTCCCTTGAGTTTACGTATTCGTGTCCATACTTTCCTTGTGTCTGTGTAGGAGTTTATTGATGTTATGAATGTACGCCAACTCTCTCGTTTTGCCCCACGGCGCACACGTTTTCCTAACGCCTTGGCCCGTTTGAACAAGAGAAGGTTTCCCGACGTGGGGTACCGACGAAGGACACCCCACGCCTTGTTCTGGGCCTCTCGCGCCCGCCTACAGTCCTCATTCCACCACGGCCTCCGCTGGTTGCGCGGGGCACCAGAGGCGTGGGGAATGGACTTTTCGGCGGCGTCGAGGATGTGCGCCGTGAGGAGTTGGGTAGATTCTTCAACGTGTAGGTGTCCTATGGATGTGTGGTGTAGTTTGGATGTCTCTGTAAATGTATTCCAGTTAGCTCGTGTTTCATTGAACCGATTATGGGAAGATGGACTGCATGGGCCTTTACCTATGTATGTAAGTGAGGTGGGGAAGTGGTCACTGCCATATGGGTCAGTTCCCACACCCCACTCGAGAAGAGGAAAGAGAACTGCGGAGCCAATAGCCAAGTCAAGACATGAGTATGTGTTGTGTCCTATGTTATGATATGTAGGCTGTTTATTGTTGAAAAGGCATGCTCCAGAGGATGTAAGAAACCTCTCTATCAGGCGACCCCGGGCATCCGTACGAGAAGAGCCCCAAAGAGAATTGTGAGCATTAAGGTCGCCTGTTAGAATGTACGGTTCGGGCAGCTGGTCAACCAGCGCCTCAACGTCAGAGCTCGAAAGTGTAACATCAGGAGGAATGTATATGGAGCATACCGTTATCAACCTATTAAATATTATTAAGCGTATTGCTACAGCCTCAAGGATAGTGTTTAAAGTGACAGGGTGGCATGCTAAGGATTTCCGGACGATTATGGCCACACCGCCAGAGGAGTGTGTGCAGCCATCCCTGTCCTTTCTGAAGACCATGTAACTATTCAAGAAATTTGTGTGCTTGGAATTCAAATGTGTTTCCTGAACACACATAACACTTGGCTGATTAGCATGCAGTATTTCGTATACATCGTCAAGATTTTTAAGAAGGCCTCTACAGTTCCATTGAATTATGTTTTCTCTTCCCATTATTTAGTGTGAGAGCTACTGGAGTGTGTGTGTTTATGTGTCGTCTTTCGGGGCTGTGACTCTCGCCTTTTTAGGCTTGTCGGGAGGCTTTGGCGTCGGGACGCGTTCCTTGCGCTGCGTTGCAGGCAGGAACGGCCCGACATCCATATCGTCGTCGGATGCCTGAGGGGTGCCCGACGGACCGGGCCCCCCGGACTTGGCCCCCCCTCGGGAGCCCTTCGTTTGAGCCGCCACCGCCGAGGGTGTCCGGAGCGCCAGAGGTGGCACGGGCGGTGCGGTGGCGGTGGGAACCGGTGCAGGGCCCGTGGTGTCCATCACTTCGGTACCCTCCAACGCACTGGAGGACGGGGAGACAGAGGCGGGAGCGGCACCGGTCCCGACGGAAGACGTTTGCACCACAACCGCTGCTGCCTCAGCAAGCGGCGTGGTGGCGGGTTGGGCTGCCTGAGGCAACCCAGGGGGGGGCGGGGGAGGGACCAGGTCAGACTCGCTGAACTGGGTCCCTGTGGAAACCAGACGCCGCTCCGCCCCCCGGCGAGCCGCGTCGGCGTACCTCCCCAGAGGGAAAGAGGCGAACCTCTTTCGCGCCTCTGGGAAGGTGATGTTCTCCGTGACCTTGGTGTTAATTATCTTTTTTTCCAATTGAAATTTTTCGCACTTGCGGGAGTACGCTGCATGCGGACCGCCGCAGTTCACACAAGTGAGGGTTTCGGATGGACAGTTGTCAGTCGGATGATCGTGCGCCGCGCATTTCGCACACGTCGTTCGGCCACGACAAGAGGTTGTACCGTGCCCGAACCGCTGGCACTTAAAACAGCGCCGCGGATTCGGGATGTACGGACGGATGGAGCAACGGATAAAACCTGCATTGATGTGTTGTGGAAGAACTGCGCGGTCGAAAGTCAAGATAATGTGCTTGGTGGGAATCTCCTTGTCGTCTCTGCGGATAGTGATGCGTCTCACGGCAGTGACGCCCTGATCCTTCAAGCCGGCAAGGAGATCCGCATCCGTTTCGTTCAAAAGATCTGTCTCGGATATCACACCCTGGGAGCTGTTGAGGCTCCGATGGGGTGTGACCCTGATGTCTAGATCAGCCAGTCTAGTCTGAGCTAGAAGCTTCATGGACTGCTGCTTGTCATTTATTTCGATGAGGAGTTCACCAGACCTTTGTTTTTTGCACTTATACGATTTTCCTACTATGGCTTCAAGATACTTATCGATCAAGAAGACTGACTGAGATGCAAGAGGGTGGGTTGGATTGAGGGATTCCATCACAAGAAATCGAGAAAAATGGTCCGGTTCAGGAAAGGTTAACGACGGCAACGGAGGAAAGGATACTTCGGTGCGGCCCCTTTTCAGGGACCGATCACGGTTGGGGGGGTTTTAGACAATACCATAAAGCATAGTATAAAAGCAGGGAGACGGGGGTACTTTCTCCTTTGACCTTACCCTGGTAGTCAAAGAGGTCCCGGAGCTCCCTGCCTGGTAGACAGGCAGGGAGCCCATCGGCCGGAGCTTGACCAAGGCTCCAACGGCCACCGTTTACGGCTTCTACCCTTCACCTTTAAACACATCGCCACGGTTGGACACGGCTTATGTTGGGAGCTCGGGGTCCGCGGTGTCGCTGCTCACCGTCACCATGAATACTCAAGGTGCCCCGTGCGGGGACCCAGAACTAAGTACTGTTTAGATTCATGGCCTCCTCATGACGGGCATTCATACAGCCTCACAAGAACATTTGAGAGATGAGATTATTGCAGCGGCCCTGTGGGAACAAAGCAATATGGGGGGGGGGGGGGGCAGAGAAGGCAACATAAAATTGCATGAACATGCCAAGACAGGCATTGATCAGTCGTCATCATGAGTAGTTGCTTGTGTCTACGCTTTCTTTGGAACCTATAAAGGCAGCAGTTTTATTGTGCATTTCGTTTACGAGACAGCACTTGCATTGTCTAGTTTGTTTGTCTGTGCTTGCTGTCAAAAAGCAAAGTGTACATCACCATGAACTGACAAACCTCTAGGTTGGCTCCTCACTTTTTATATTTCCTTGTGTCGATGGGTCGACCAGAACATGGGTAAATAAAGGAGAAGGAAGTGTACACCCCCCATGTGAATTCCATAATTATTGCTAGATACAAATATAAATTCATCCTCTGGGCGTTAAGAAGGTGCACATGTATACCAGAGACCTGTGACTGGAGGGCTCTTCAATAATTATGTCAGCGGTTTAACCCTTCCACTGTTGGGGGTTTCTGGCCATGACGCACCCCTAGTGTCGGATTGGTTTCGGGAATATCAAGGAAGGAACATAGTGATTTATTTGACTATGATAGCGTCTGGAACGTAACGCGTCGAAAGGAAAGAGCGTGGGTGAGAAATCGCCTTTCCAGATATTTTCGGTTTGCCGTGCACACTTCTGGGAGGATGACCCATCATTTCAATATCAGAATCTGATGATGTGGAACTCACATCCCTTCTTCAGATGAGAAACTCTCAGAGTGCAAACCCGAGCTCAGCTCGTATTCGAATTGGAATAGAAGAACCATCGCTCCTATCCGCAGTCGAAGGCTCCGCACATTCAGCCATCCAAAAGTAACGGCACGCATAGAGGGAACACTTTCAGCAGCCCCACAACACACAGAAGTGGTGCCTTCTGAAATCATGATGGCAGATAGAGATAAAAAGGTATACAACCTTAATACGCCTCGAGCTTCGCGATCGCTGCGCCGCCTGCCGCCGCTTCTCCGCGGCGTTGACGGGATTTGCGCTGCGTGGCTGATAGGGGCTCGTGCAGTGTTTCGGTTCTATTTCGCTTCTTTTCGCCTTTCCGTGCCCTAAAAAAAACTTGTTATGGTGACGACTATAGGCAAAGAGTACGTTTAGGTCACTTAAAAAGCAGCTGCGTCTTCGTAGAGTGCGCGATCGCCTGCAAGAGCTACCCGGGGACGCGGTTCTGCGCGCTTCGTCGCCGCTCATCCGGGTGTCGGCGACGGCAGCAACATATCACCCATGTCACCTCCAAAACATCAGGCACAAATGAATTCTACTGACGCCTAATTTATACCTGATACTGGCACAATGAGAGGTTGGCTTCATTTTGCAGCGTGGACAACGAATGCGGCTTCGTTTCGCATATATACGCCGCAGAAAAATATGTTTCGGGGATGTGATTACCAATCCCGGACAATAACTTATGCCTTTTATAAGAATATAAACTATGCGAAAATGTATAGTATATTCTAAGCCTGTGCGTCGTTAAATATGTGCCCACACGCGATATAGCAAGAACCAAGGAAATGAAACCACGGAAAAATAAATGCTGTGCCAATGCGGAATTTAGAAACATATATTAGCTCGAACGGAAATGAAAAAAAAAAAAACAGTGCAGCTTCTGGCATGCTAAAGACATTCGTCTAAACTTAAGCCAGGTAGGTTTCACTAGACCAACTGTACGCGAAATGCACTGCTATTTCGCGAGACATCGGAAGGGGGGGGGGGGGGGGGCGGGGAAGAGGGACGCCGTGTACAAATGCGGAGCGGAATCAAGCAATGAACGTTTTAGTAATCCCACACATAAATCTCGCGTTCACTTTCCTTTTGTTTTTCTACTTCAACGAAGAGCTGATCGAACGGCGGACGCATTTTTGGAAGTATACAGGGTAGGCTGTACAACAAGCGATGAAAGGTGTCGTTGGAAAAGTGTGGTATGTGATAAGGCCCTCTGATTTCAGTTTCTGGTTTATTCTGCAGGCTCCCTGTGCCATATGACGATATTTCGAAGAAGCATTTAGTCGCGGACGCGGATTATATTGTAAACCCGTCTCCGCGCTGCTCGCAGAGGGCATATGCAGCAGATGAAGGTCTGCGGGCGCTCACCTCACTACAAGACGACCCTGTCGTCTGCTGATCCCCGAGTATAATTATGCATTGTCCATCGTACTTTTGTTGAATATTCCCGAAATTAACACAGACTGGCTTGTAAATGGTGGTGATCAATATCTGAAGTATAATATTGGCAAACGTAACTGGTGTGCTGTCAGTTATGAGTGCTCCACTGATTATGTAAACGCACAAAACCGATTTAAATAGTAGTGTATAGCCGTAGCATGAACATCTGAGGAACCGGTGGTTACGAAGACACGGCTAGTAAATTCATGTCAGTGTAACTACAATCGGCTCAATCACACGCCGGTTCCGCGACGCTGGCCTGTGACACACACCTGGCGCTTATACAGACCGAAAATACCACACTAAGATCGCGTCGGAAACATTTACACTCTCGTAAACACACCCCATTTGCGAACAGAGTGACTGCTCCACACAAACATGGATTTCAAACGCCCACAAACGGTAAATCTCAGTCGTGAACGTGCCGCAAAAGCAGCGGCGGCACTGGGGAGCGGGGCGCGGACTCCCGCGCCTGCTTTCGAAACGGGCCGCTAGGGGGATTTCAGTGGCGCCCCTACAGGCCGCGCTCGAGGCGTATACAACAACCTCATGTGCTGATGAAACACGAGGTTGTTGGTGACACGAGGTGTGTGCTGGGGTAACCTGGCGTGCCGTAGTAGACACAGGAACAGAAATAAAAAACAACCCTACAAAACCGTGGTGGATGGCACACTTGCACCCATAATTGCACGCATGCCACGTAGTCACTCATCCCAACAAAATGTACAGCGCACGGAGTGACCCCCCAAGCAACGAAAGCTGGGCGTGGTCGCTCTGTACTTTGTGAAAATACAAGCTACTAGAAAGATTCGACAGATAGCACAAACAGTGCAGGTGCGCCAACTTTGCACCATGGCACGAATTTTTCAACGCACAACAGAAAACGCACCGGTATGTCAGTCACACTGTGGAGGGGAAATTCGAAGACAAACCAGTACATCAGTGACAGTGAAAGGGTTAAAGCGATCGAATACAGCAAATTTAATCTCAGGGTTTATGCTTGCCAGCAATGAGGAAAACTACCGCGGTAACTTGAGCTGACTACTCTGTAACGTGCACTCAAATGCTAAAAACACACAAGCGTTTTTGCATATGTTGGCTCACAGAGCATTCATACTGTTCGGAAATAATGCAGGTTTTTTCCTACTATAAAGATCGTAATAATGCCCTCAACCACGCCATTTGATTTGTTTACAAAATGTTTTGTTACAAGCACCTGGCCACACCCTGCAATATTATCCTTTTTTTAAGGGAACAGTCTTTTTCCCCTTTTTCCTTTGTATGCTGCACCAGCAGTCTTGTTTGATATGGAAAGGGTGTTGTTTTGCGATCCCTATCCTAGCTTTTCCTGTTTTTTATTGAAAATGTTCTCCATCTAAATGAATGAGTGCAAAAGAAACCCTGCGGCATTAAATTCGCCAACGCTCATCTATGCACGTCCCTTTGCTGACTCCTTCGAAGTTTGTGTTTTTTTATGTTCAATGCAGAGCACAAGTTTGCTCCGATAATCTATATTTTTACAAAAACCCTGCATTATCCGTGGCTACATAACAATATTCCAAACAAAGTCTGATACACAAACCAGAACCCCCCACAGCTTTCTTCAATTGCCGAGTAGTACCCTTCTATAATTAGGACCATCATTATATTTGCTAGAGTAAATAGCTGTTCGGGGGGGGGGGGGGGGTACGATGGCCAGCGAGGCTCATTACACTACAAGAAACAAAGTGGCAAAAGGCACGCAATACACCCTTTTCACTGCTAGGCACGAGTTGCATCTAGGGCATTGAAGTGAATTCACCTAAATTCTACTTCTGGGTGCATGGATTTGTTTCACTCATGTAATGTAATCCATAATATGACTTTTGAGTAGAAGTCTACAGATCTAGTTCATCTGTAATAGGCGGTAGAAGAAAAATCCCCACACACTGTCTGTGGCCACCACGCAGCTACCACAGTGAACAAGGGTGACAAAGTCGTTATTAATTCATGGAGCAAGGACGCAGCACTGATGCGACAAAAAAATAAGAAAGGCATCAGGAAGTTTCTCACCATCATCGGTTGCTTATTTTTTGTCCCATCTCTGCAATGTTCTTATGTCTTAATATCACTAAGGTACCACAAGGATGCCACAATGGTTTTCTATGTTTTCATGTTCTCTCAGCCTTCAAATCGAGATTTTCATGCATTTCACAGCCGTAATGAACTCCACTTACAGGTCGTGCAAGATAGATAGAAACAGGAGGCAGCCAATTCTTCTGGTAGCTCACAACGTACATCTTCCATGTCAAACACCTGGCCCTGTAAAAAATGGAAGTTCAAGTAGTAAACAAGCCGCAAATATGCGGTATAACGCCATGAAATACTCTCTCTGACAGGACATGACAGAATTTCTTTTTTGTAGGTGCAAGAAAGGCACCTTGAGTTCTTTCAAGCTAAACAATAAGTACAGTGCTCACTGATTGAAACGCGACACTGCGACCTCGTGACATGCATGATAATCCTTACAAGGCTTTCAGCCATACTTTAAAGGAACAGAAGCAACCTTACACTGAATTAATGTTAAACTAAGCCTATTAAATATCCCTAGGTGGTAGAAATCTGTGGCCCCAGATTTCAACTGTGCAAGCATATTCTCTGGTCCAGAGGGTGCGAAACGTGGTTACGGCTTTTAAAGGAGCCATTAAGAGAAAACAGAAGTTTGGTTCATTCAAAGGGTTGCGTTGCTAGAATCATGCTGACACCATTTTTAACGTAAACTCCACTCAAATAAGCTACAAATTAGGAACAAAGGAAATGGCCATGCGACCCACTAGCTCATTTCCCGCAACAAAACCTGTCATACCAGCCAGCTCTGCAGTTAGCGGAGGGCGGCAACAGGAAACGCGAATTAGGCAGAGCCTATAAGCTTGCTGAACGAGCTATTGGCGCTTAAATTTAGGGCACATTCTGTTTACAGTAGTAAGAGTGGTGGGACCAACAGTAGAGGTTAGGAAAGTACACGTAAGCATAGAAGTACCGATGCGTACTGCTGTTGGTACTGCGCGCACTATGCTTGGTTTAGCTGCACAGGACTGCGGGGGCTTAGGGTTGTCTCGGACAACACTGGCCGACTGACGCAAGCAACGCTGTCTTACGTGACCATATTTGTAGAGCGAGCACTATGTTTCACGAAACGATTATTTTCTCGCTGAACAAACACATGCCAGGTTTAAATAGGGTCAAAAACAAACCAAAAGCAGAAAGCGGCTTGCCATGGCATGGTGGCACCATCTAGGTTCACTAACGGTAAAGAAGGCTTCCCAATCGGCTGCAGAGCGGTCGGTTCCTGTGATGTCATTGCAGACCCTGAAAATGCACGATTTAGCGGGAAAACCAAAATTTTAATTTCAATTAATTAATTTCTGAGTGAATAAAGCATCGTTTGCATTTGGACAAGTGCTGGGGGCACCATAACACACGAAATCTTTCGAATAACACAAACTCGTATTTTGTCTTCATGGCGCCATAAAAATTCTCTCTGAGGCACATGGTGAACGTCTCAGCGTGCCAATACCACCAAGGGGTAGGCAAGTTGAAATGCTGACGAAACGAAAAAACGTGATGGCGAAGGAGCACGGTGGCAAGCCCACACCATGTTTAATCTTTTTCGCACCGTGATTGTACCCCCATCACATGCATATTTGTAAGAATCAACACGTTCAACCCATGCTCAACACGTTACGGTCAACACAATTTATGCAAGCCAGCTACAAATAACGTCACACCACACAAGCATTTCTGTCTGATCATGAAGATGCTGGATGACCTTAGGAAGGTGGAAAAATGTCTTGCATTTAAACAGTGAAAGCTGCCCTGTGACTGCACCAGCAATGGAGGCTGGAACAGCATGTTTTCAAGCTGCGACGTCTAATCAAGCATCTGGTCAAAAGTTGCTAGCAATGCTCAAATGTTGAAAACGCAACGTATATGCAACTCTTACGTATTATAACTACAAATGTAATGCAGCATCCTTGCATTTCTTTGCCCGTAAACGAAAACTACCGGTTAGAACAGTGCTAAGCTGCCTACGTCCTGTTAAAAATATACTGTGGGTCAACTGGCTTCTCAAAGAAAAAAAAATCGGGGAGTGGGCGCCTTGTTTTACAACCATTACGCAGATTTCTTTTTTTTTTTTTACATGCAACAAGCTTTACCGGTCGAATCCACCCAAGCCACGCGGCGGCCGCTGGGCCGTCAGCATGATAACATTTTCGTTGCCGGCAATGGCAAGGGGGTCGATCACTCACACAGCATACTGGCCGCCGCTCCTGGAAGCCCATTCATGTGACCGCGCCGACGCAGCCGGTAATTTACGATAAAAGAAACGCGGCGAGCCGAACACCAAGGAAAACACTAAACACGTTTAACGAAACGGCGCTGCGGCAACGCGGACGAAAATTTTAACATGCACCACGATAAACAATCACTTACGGCAGAACACGCAGCATTTTTCACACGTCGCGCCGACAGACTGGAACTTGCCGTAGGGACTCTCGATTCACGTAGGCACTCACAACTTGTCAGGTGTTTTGTCAAATGGCGACCTCGATGTGCGTTTGCTACAGCAGCGCAGTACGGCGACGACACAGGCGCTTTGCCAGCACTCACGATGTTTCACGTGGCACAAGAGCACTAACACGTAATATTACGGCAGGAGGAGCACGTAGTAATTCACGTAACACCAGCAAATCGAAAACAAACCACCAAAACCACGCACAACGAACCAGCCACGTCTTTTCTTGCACAGAGCCGGGCGAGCCGCGAGTCCCACCACTGGAGAGGCCGGCGCTGCGATCGTTTTGACGTCACTTGTAGGATCACCGTTCATGGAGGAAAAGCTTTTTTTTCCTCCATGATCACTGTTCCTATCTTGCTGCGTAGTTGGCTTGCAGCGCGTGACACATCGCTAAAGCGCGTTCTAAAAGTATTTTTTTTTTGTCAATTTCCTAGGTTTGAAGTTAATTCTCAGTACGCCAAGAGCAGTTCGACCTAATGGTGACTGTGTAACCGTGTCAACTGTGGTAGATTATCCGCAAACACCATGGGCGTGGTGGTGTATTACGCATGTGACTGAAGCATAAGCAGCGGCTTGTTTCCCCGATCAACAATGTGGACTACGACGATCGCCGAGTGAAGTTTCTAGATTTCCCTTGTTTGCAAGAAATGTATAAAGCAGGAAATCGTGAAGCGTTAACTGGTCGCAGAAGCACACGCAGCCGCCGTGCCTGCCCGCACAGCCGACGGTGCGGCTCGAACCGACGCAGGTCGCGGCAGCAACAACTTGTCGCCGCTTTTTAAAATCACACAAGTCGTGGAAAAGAAGTTCCAGTTTGGTGAAAGTGGATGCTAGTGTGATGAAAAATTATGATAGGTTGTGTCATCAGCTGTGGTTTTCAAAGCGATGCTCAAATATCTGCCGCGATTTACGCCGACCGGCCGCGGAGGCCGTTCCCGGCAGCGCCGGCTCGTTCACGCCCGGTGCGGCGAGCGGCCGAAGGATGGCTATGCTTGCGCGCAAGAATAGGCCGAGGTCGTGCAGGTATCTTGATCGTCGATCGCTTCAACGGAAATCTCCGCGCTTACAGAGTTCCCAGCGCGGTACAACGTTCTGTTAGGGACTGTCACTCGCAACTCTAACGGCGATGGAATATCTGCTGCGACGCCAAGCCTAAAGTTCCCAACATCCGATTACGCGCATCTGAAGCCGGCTGCGAGCTGTTGGCGAAGGCCCTCCCGTCGCGCACGCGCGTGTTGCGTTTGGGTTCCTCTAACTTCTTGGGGGCCCCCAACGCTCGGTTCTCCTAATCTAAATATCCCTATTACCCGAAATCATTAACGACGTGTTTCTCCTCGTACGCAGCCTCGCCTTCTGTGAGCAGTCGTGATGTTTCGAAATTGATGCTTGAGAAATGCCGGCATACTGTAAACATACAAAACACGCTGCATTTATAAATTTCCCCACCGAGCACCTAATGAAAACTAAATATAGCCTTGTCCGAACCCGCTCGAAGGCGTTAAAAACTCGCGTTCATACCGTTCATACATTGCGGACAAGTCGCGAAAAGTAAACATCAGCCGTGCAGAGTACAGGCTACGGCAGTGATCGTTAATCAAATCCGGGCATGACTATAAAAACATCGTAGGGGAAATAGGCACTGATCAAGCCAAACTGCAGACCATAATAATACTTTTAAGCATGTGCGTCGAAGCAATCTGATCAGCGTTCTCGCGTCATTCATTTACCAGGCAATACGAGCAGTTCGCGCGGTGAGATCTTAAGTGAGCGACGCGTTTCCGTCGCTGTTACAAGGTGTTTGCTTGCACACACATGTCCCGTCACAAGTATTTCATAATGAATTTACAGCGTACTTTTCTCGGCATCAGTTGCATCGTCCTTGGCGTTAGCTGGCTGCGTATGTAAGAGCTGTGGGTCGCGATGGTAGCAACTACCTAAACGCGGCGGTGTCGCCGGGAACAATCGAGTCGCTGTTTGCTTGCCCGAATTATTTGGTTTACAGACAACTTTTTTGGCAATTTGCATCAAATCCGCAAGGAGCGGGCGAGACGGTGGCCACAAGAAAAAAACACGCTTCCGCATACGCACGGGAAATCTGCTGTAGCAGACGACAACACGATTCGGCTTCCTACAAGTGACGTCACTCGTAGGTGGAGCCACGGTATGTCCTCGAGGCCAATAACTATACGCCTCGAGCGCGGCCTGTAGCGCCACTGAAATCACCCTAGCGGCCCGTTTCGAAAGCAGCCGCGGGAGTCCGCGTCCCGCTCCCCACTGTCGCCGCTGCTTTTGCGGCACGTTCACGACCGAGATTTTTGCGGGCGTTTGAAATCTATGTTTCTGTGGAGTAGTCACTCTGCTCGCAAATGGGGTGTGTTTACGAGAGTGTAAATGTTTCTGACGCGATCTTAGTGTGGTATATTCGGTCTGTATAAGCGCCAGGTGCGTGTCACAGGCCAGCGTCGCGGAACTGGCGTATGATGGAGCCGATTGTAGTTACACTGCCCTGAATTTACTAGCAGTGTCTCCGTAACCACCGGTTCCTCAGATGTTCATGGTATGGCTATACACTACAATGTAAATCAGTTTTGTACGCTTACATAATCAGCGGAGCACTCATACCTGACAGCACGCCAGTTACGTTTGGCAATATGATACCTCTGATATTGATCCCCACAATTTACAAGCCAGTCTGTGTTAATTCCGGGAATATTCAACAAAATTATGATGGGCAATGCATAATTATACTCGGGGATCAGCACACTACAGAGTCGTCTTGTCGTGAGGTGAGCGCCCGCAAACATTCATCTGCTACATACATCATCTGCGAGCAGCGCGGAGACGGGCTTAGAATATAATCCGCATCCGCGACTAAATACTTTTTCGAAATACAGTAATACCTCGTTAACTCGAAGTCGTAAAAACCAGGGAAAATTTCGAGATAAACGGATTTTTGAGATAAGCAAAGTTGCGCTAATCGCCGGGAAAAATGAGCGCTCTTCTGAAAAATCACTACTACTTACCGGCTCTTCAGCGGCAGTTTCTAATCTTTCTTCTCGTGCAGGTTTAAAAGAGAAAAAAAATAACATACAAGAGACTTTACCCGCTGGGTTTTGCCGCACTGCCATTTTATTTAGCAGAGAAAAACTGCCTAATGCTCGTCTGCTTTGCGGTCATACTCGGGCCTAGGAAGGCGTCCTCCAGCTGCTTGACGCATCGCATCAGTCGATCTTCCCCGCCGCTGCACTCGACCTTATTTCGAAGCAAGCGCAGCAAATTTCTCGTCTGAGAAGATGTCGGCACCTCTCGAGGTGGATCGTCATCGCCGTCGCCTCCGCCGTCCCCTACGTTGGTGGCCGTTTGAACGATTTCGGCGTCCGTCATTTCTCCGGTCACCGCCACATCCTGCTCACACAGCGCGTACTCCAGAAAAGTCACGTCATTTTCGGCGGCACCGTTACCTGTAAGCTTGATGATCTCTTGACAAAGTTCCTCGCATTCTGTGAAGAGCATCGCGCGAATCTTGTGAAATGGACCGGCGGCGGAATTTTCGTTCCACTCCCAGTCAAGATTTCGAGTTATCCGCAATCCGACCCAAAAATACTTCGAGATAAAGGGAAAAATATACATGGGACGTATAGGAAAATGTTCGGTGCCGCGGAAAATTTCGACTTAGCCGATTTTTTGAGACATGCGAGTTCGAGTTAACGAGGTATTACTGTATCGTCATATGGCACAGGGCGCCTGTAGAAAAAAGCAGAAACGGAAATCAGATGGCCTTATCACATGTCACACTCTTCCAACGACCACTTTCATCGCTTGTTGAATTACCTACCATGTATACTTCCAAAAATGCGTCCGCCGTACGATCAGCTGTTCCTTGAAGCCGAAAAACAGAAGGACAGTGAACGCCAGATTTGTGTGTGTGATTACTAAAACGTTCATTGCTTGATTCTACTCCGAATTTGTACACAGCGTCCCCCTCCCCTCCCCTTCCCCTTACCCCCCCCCCCCCCCCCCGCTATGTTTCGCGAAATAGCAGTGCATTTCGCGTATAGTTGGTCTGGTGAACCCTACCTGGCTTAAGTTTCGACGAACGTCTTTAGCATGTCAGAAGCTGCGAGTTTTTTTTTTTTTTTCATTTCCGTTAGAGCTATTATGTTTCTTCCGCACTTGCACAGCATTTATTTTTCCGTGGTTTCATTAACTTGCCTTGGTTCTAGCTATAAGGCGTGTGTGGGCAAATATTTAACGACGCACATTAAAAATTTCGCATGGTTTATATTCTTATAAAAGGCATAAGTTATTGTCCGGGATTGGGTAATCATATCCCCGAAACATATTTTTCTGCCACATATATATTCGAAACGAAGCCGCATTCGTTGTCCACGCTGTAAAATGAAGCCAACCTCTCACTGCGCCAGTATCAGGTCTAAACGAGGCGACAGTAGAATTCATTTGTGCTTGACGTATTTGGAGGTGACAGTGGATATACTGCTACCGTCGCCGACGCCCGGAAGAGCGGCGACGAAGCGCGCAGAACCGCGTCCCCGGGTAGCTCTTGCAGGCGATCGCGTACTCTACCAAGACGCAGCTGCTTTTTAAGTGACCTAAACGTACTCTTTGCTTATAGAAGTCACCATAACAAGTTTTTTTTAGGGCGCGGAAAGGCGAAAAGAAGCGAAACAGAACCAAAACACTGCCCGAGCCCCTATTAGCCACGCAGCGCACATCCCGCCAACGCCGCAGAGAAGCGGCGGAAGGCGGCGCAGCGATCGCGAAACTCGAGGTGTTAGGAGCCGGGAAAGTAGGGAAATCTGTCTCGGCAGTCGCGGGCCGCCGTGGGCGGCGCCATTGCCGCTAGCGACGTTTCTCGCCTACTTGGCATGGCCAGCCATATGGTTTATTTTTTGTCTCGAAGCCAAAATCAACAAAAAGGGGAACATTTTTTTCTTGTTCACTGTGCATGAAGCTTCAACATAATCACTGACAAAATAATCTTTTTGGAGGTTCAATTTTATAATAACAAAACAAATTTGATGAACCTTCTAAACTAATATTATTACTTTTTCGCAGACAGAGCCAACTTTTCGGCCGCGTCCTGACGACGCTGTGGTTAGGGCCCGCCGCGGTAACCTTCTTTTCGATATAGCGGACGAAGCGAGAGAATCAGCGGCAGGATCTAAAAAGAAAATTTTAGCAACTTTGTTTGAGCTGGCCGACATCAACTTAGCAACAAAGCATGCGCATACACAGCTGGCCTAAGCGAAGCACCTTAGGGGCTAGAGCTGTTGACGTCGCTTGCGGTCGTCGTCGCAACCGTCGTCTCATGTAGTCACGGTACTAAAACACCGGGAAACCCGCTTACGCCTCACGCTAGGACGAAACGCGTACTAAAAAAAAATCCCCGCATTTCCCCGAGGGGAAGAATGTGAAGGTGCGAATGCACGAGTTGAATTTGCGCGGTTCGGTAATGTTCGCGAAAGAGAGATCACACACACACACACAACTACAAAGAAAGAAAGATGCATTTATTCACCGACACCTATTTGTGTTGTCGTTGTACTTGATTGCTAGAGCGGATCTCAGCTTTGAAATTTCGTGTCAGTACTCCTTTAAGCGGGTGCATTAGCCCTTCTCACGCCCGATTCCTGGCCAATCCCCCACGTGGGTATGTGCCATGTCAGCGGCCAGGCAGCGCGCGCCCATCTCCCCCCGTTGCTAGGGAAGACGAGGAGCGCGCGCACCCGCAGGTGTTGCTATGCGGACTACGGCGGCGGACGATTCAGGCTCGCTTAAGAAGTGCATTCGCACTTAAAACACCGGGGCACTTGCTTTCGCCTCAGCTTCGTAACGCGTACGAAAACACCGGGACCCTGGTTTACGCGTCGTGCTAGGGAGCTTCGCGCTTCAAAGACAAGAGACATTTACAGCAAAGCTGTATACCTCTACCCCCCAACAGTTTCATCTCCGTCGGCAAAAACGCCCAGGCGCCAAAAATACACTTATACATCGCATGCTTCGCCCCTCCCCAGGTTTCACGTTAGTGGAGATGGCCCGGGATTTTCGTGCGGTAGAAGCCGCACCCAATCCTCGTTAAATTTGCCTTTATACAACCAAAACAACTTGTTCTTTCGAAACGCCCGGTTTTATTTGATAAAAGCATAGCTTTCAGTGAAGTTTACTGCCCCGTTGTTGTTCCTTTCTTCGTGACACATACACCCTTGGGGGATCGGCCAGGAATGGGGAGCTTTGGAGGGGAACGCGCGCTTTGAAAAATTCCCTAAAAACTATTCATTTGAAACGTAGAAGGGTTATAATAATACGCGCCGTGTGACGCCTTAACGTGATAGCAGATAAGGTGTGACGTGACACCTTTAGGTGATAACACCTTAACGTGATAGATATCACGTGATAACGTGAGTAGAACAGGTGCGCACCAGCCGCACAGAACCCTGATTCTATACCCGAGTGCAACTTAAGAGTACGACTTAAGAGTACAACTTAAGAGTACAACTTAAGAACGGCAACGGAAGTTGCCGCTGTGCCTCATTACCGCAGCCGGCTGTTACTCCGCGCGGCGCAAGTGGTGCGTTACTGGGAATAGTTCGAACATGGCGCGAACCGTTTTCATGATTTTTTTTTTACTTAATATGCTTATAAACTGCTGCAGCGACGACAGCAAACTATGTGAGAGAAGGCAGACGATATTAGGCATTCATAGCAATCTCCTTTCAACACGCGCGCACCCGTTGACATCCAGGACCGTCGCTTCTCTCTCTCTCTCTCTCTTAGGCGGAGTGATATTGTACTTAACTTTTGTAGCTGTGGCGTGTGCCAATCTGCTTGTTGACGTAATTCGTGCCATAACACGAAGAAACGAAAGCGGATAAAGAGACGCATACATGGCGTAGCTGACAAGAAGGCGATGGAAGTAATTCGCGTCAAAAGGCAAAGATATTAAAGCGAAGAAAGAGGCGCAAATACGATGTCGCAGCGAAGAAGTTGTCAATCATAGCATCGCCAGACTTTCGCATTCAAATCATGTAAGCAGGGTAAAGTGAGATGAGAAATGTTTTTTACGAGTAATATTTCAGCGCAATGAAATTTTCCCTTCTTGTCTCAGCGAGTGGCACGGAGCATCGGAGTGGCGCAGGTTCTGCAAAAGTAATTTTCTCCCGCGGCCCAGGCTTTTTCGAAGCTATTTTCCGTATCCTGCGTATCACAAATGTATCCGTATCACAAATTTCTTGAGTTTAACTTCCCGCAAAGCTTTCAGCATTAGAAACAACTCACGCAAACAATGTTCAACTGCAGAATGAGCCAAACAGCCACTTCTAGTTTGCTGGTAAAGCCACTTTTTTTTCCACTCGCCTTACCTATACTTCCAGCACTTCCGTCGGCCTCACCCCTTGGTTACGCCCCTCCTGTTAGAGTAGCCTACCAACGAACCGGAATTCCGCGTTACCGTTATAGTGCATGAAAAGACACTTCAAAGCGTCATCGCCGCGAAATTGCCGGATGGGTGGATATTTTTACGGATGCCAGCCTCCCCCCTTCCCATATTTGGCTTGGTTTCGACGGATGCCAGCCTCTCCCTGGCTCGACCGGACCTCGACTGCTCCCTCACCCGTCACACTTCTAACTCGTCCCCCCTGGAAGCGGAACTCCAGAGCATCCTTAGGGCACTGAATCATTTGGCCTGCACTACTGTATTGTAAACTAAAAGGGTTCTACTTAAACTGAGGACGACTCAGCGCGCAATCGAACAGATGATAGGCGCAACGTTAAGGGATAAGAGAGCGGAGTGGGTCAGAGAACAAACGCGTGTTAAGGACATATTAGTATAAATTTAAAAAAATGGACGTGGGCAGGGCACGTAATGCGAAGGAAAGATAACCGTTGGTCATTAAGGGTGACAGAGTGGATCCCCACAGAAGGAAAGCGTGGCAGGGGCGGCAGGAAGTTAGATGGGCAGATGAGATCACGAAGTTTGCGGGGATAAATTGGTCACAGTTGGCACAGGACCGGGATAATTGGAGATCTTTGGGCGAGGCCTTTGCCCTGCAGAGAAAGTAGACAGGCTGATGATGATTATTGTAAACCCGCAACCTCCACGCATTCGCATTCTCGCAGACTGTCACCAAGCCCTTCAAGAGCTGCGCAAGCCCTCCACCGATCATCCAACTGTGCACCGAATACAACGTATCACCACCATTCTGGCCCGTAATGGGACCGCGACCCGTTTGGCGTAGGTGCCGGGCCACACGGACGCGGATGGGGGCAACCAGGTTGCACATGGTGCAGCACAGGAGTGTCTCGCTAGTACCCCTCCCCTGAACGACCACGCATCGCCCCCCTCCCCCTGCCTTCGCCTTCAACTTGATCACGCACGACAAGAATGGAAGTGGTTTTTCTTCCGTTGCCCCCATAGCACTGGCTCCCCCGATGCCTCGCTCTGCAAGAGTATTCTTCAACAAAGCTAGGGCGAACGCAGCCTTCACGCCCCACATTACTAAAAAATGGATTCATTCCACCTCCTTGCTGTCCCCACTGCCGGATGACCGTATTCGCCACCCTCGACCACCTAATCTGGCGCTCCCCCGCGTTTTCTCTGTACCGGCCTATCTCCCGATGCCTCCGAAGATGACCCTCCATTTCAAGACTAATTTTCTCACAGCCCTCGGCCTGTTCGGAGTAGAATGTGGTCTCTCAAGATTAGTGTAGACTGGGGTCTACCACGGTCGTGAAAATTCTCTAGTGGTACATGATCTTCACCTTGGCCTGGCCAGCGCTGTCTGAAGGGAACTCTTGTGTGGTCTTCATGGAGGCATCAACTGGGGTACTCCTCCCCCCTTCTGCTCCTTCCCCCACCCCTAGTTTGGCCGCATGGCGTTCCCCTGATTAATAAAGGACTACCACAACTCGCCTTCGAGAAATTCCACCCCAGTGTCGTCAGCGTCAACGCCTGACCACAAACACCTGTAAATCTTGGTTCGGGTCTTTAATTATACTCCAACCACCTCTTCACAGTGTAGCACGGCCTGCATTTTCCAGTCAATAGATGACCGGTAAAAAGCGCAAAGGCTCGTAGGTACATTGTTTTCTCCCTCGGAGTTCCGCCACAACCGGTTCGAGAGTTCTTCTGGCCTCCTGTATGCCGGCGGCTTCCACGCGCGTATGTGCATGTTTATCTGTTTCTACCGAGGGAAAAAAACGCTCATGCATCGCTCATTCAATAAATGACGACGATTGGTCCTTCTAGCGGTTTTCCTGAAAGGTAAGCACCCTGTGACAAATAAACAACACGCGCACACACGCGTGAAAGCCACCGGCGTACAGGAGGAAGGAGAGCTTTCGAACCGGAAGTGGCGGGAGCAGACGACGTACCCGTGAGCCTTTGCGCTTTTTGTGCTGGATAAGCGATGATTTCACGAACGGTTAGAACGAAGAAAAGCATGGGAGAATGCAAGTCTTGAAAAGTGCGTGATATCAGAACTAGTATACTCCGGAACAAGTTGAGAACGGCAGTCTTATGTACGGTATCACTCCGCTCTAAGCGACGAACCCGGATGTCAATGGGCGCGCGCGTGTTGAAAGGAGATTGCTAGGAATGCGCGATATCGTCTGCCTTTTCTCATGCAGTTTGTTTGACGTCGCTGCACTAATTTACAAGCATATGAGTACGAAAAAAAACACGGAAACGGCTCGTGCCATGTTCGAAATATTCTCAGTAACGCACTACTTGCGCCACGCGGAGTAACATCCGACTGCGGTGATGAGGCACAGCAGCAACTTCCGTTGCCGTTCTTAAGTTGTACCTTAGTATAGTAGTCGTCCTACAGTATTACTTTTTCACAGAAACTTCGTGCAGAGTCTTTCACAAGTAATCAACGCAACCAAGCAGAGCTTATTGCAGAATTAACTTTATTTGCACACATAAGAATGTGCCCCTGACAACATCACAGGTTTGAAAACACTCAATACAAATTTTCAATGGCCGGTATACATTTACATAGTGTGGCAGCCTCGTAAACTTTGTTGCATAACGCTTCACCATATTGCTTTTTTTTTCTTGCAATGATCAAATTTAGGCCCTAAACTAGGACCACGATAAAACGACGAGGCATTAAACACTGAACAGTCTCGTATTGCTGCATGATCGACTACGACTAACAGGCTCTCCGACCTCCTCTTGGACTCAAATTCAACCAGTGCACGTGATTTCGTTGATAGTTACAGTTGCGTCCGCGTTGAGACAAACCGGCGCATCACTTTACCGCAACCCGACTGCAAAGATCGCGTTTAAAGAAATTGAAACCATTCCATACCGGCCAACAGCTCGCACCTCAACAGCCCTACTAGCGATCTGCGAGACTGTTGGTGCTACAGCCGCACATAGGCGTTCGTAACTAGTCACGGTACGGGTCTTACAGACGCCACCGCGGTGTGACCTCCAACTACAGCGCGTGAACATTCCTTCTATCCCTGGCGCTACTGCGGCCGCTCAGCGTAGTGGCGCGAAACTTAAAAACTGTCGCATTTTGGGGAAGTGCTAAGCGAAGCGAAACGCTATGCGAACCGTCAGTGGCGGGAGGCGTGAGCCCTCCCTCCCTCTCCTAGCGGTTGGGGAAGGAACCCGCCCTTGCGAGACCCCCTGGTGACCTCTATCGGTGCGTCTGGGAACCACTTTTTTGTCCGTCTGCTGTATGTCGGGCGTCACGCAGGGGTAGGAGCAGGTTTCCAGTCCCTCGGCGGCCTCTACCATTGGGCCTGGGAGCCGCTGGCGAGGCGGTTCCCAGGCACACCGATAGAGGTTACCGCAGGGTCTGGAGACCTGCTCCTACCCCTGCGTGACGCCCGACCTACAGCAGACGGACGGAAAGGCTCGACCCACAACAGCTCCGCTGTTTAAAAAATCACGTACAGCCGAGAACGGCAGCTTACGCAACCAGACGCTAGTATAAGATCTGCAGATGCAGGGCGACGTCCTGCCAGGCGCCAGGTACGAAGGTGCCAGACCCCCAACGACTGTGAATGCACAAGGGTCACGTCGGGCAAAGCGGAGAACAAGCTGCGCGGCGCACGACGCAACACGAATTAGGAACACGCAATTGTGGAGTCAATAAGGTGAGGAAACAGTGGGATAATGGGCGACCACAAAACAGGGCTCCGTGGGTCCGGACACGCGGATGCACTATCTCAATGACATACAACGCCGAGTCGTGAAACTTCTAAAGTTTCACGACTCCACTCCCAGCTGAAAACGCCCGGTGCGTAATCGAACTTCTATAGATGTACACCAGTCATCGACACTGTACAGTAAATCCCAATTTTGCTACACCGCGGGCAGATATATGAAGCTCAAGTCAAAAGGCGTCACTGAACACCGAAAAGCGGTACCGAATTTTACTTGCGGGGGCTCGCACAGGTCCTCGGTGATGGAACTAACCCTTTGCGACACGGCGTGTACACTTATACGCGCGACTTTTAAAAGCATTTTTGTGAGTTACAATCGCAGTCATCCCCACTTATAAACCGCCCAGCCATCATTCGAATTTCCCGCTCTACGGCGGGAAATGCGAATGCTGGCTGAGCGCTTCAAGTGGGGTTGAACAACACCTACTTGACACGCCAAATGCTCGGTGCGTCAAGTAGGTGTTCTTGGATTTACGTCTTCTGTCTAGTTAAGACTTTTATTAAAGCAAAACTGAAGCTGTTACCCTAATATATAAGGGCTACAGACCACAATTGTGTATACGTTTTCTATTGTAGCAATGGTTAGGAAACGCCGGTCACGTTCACGATAGCGTGGTTACAGGGGTGCTACAGCCAAAATAGAAATTGGAGCAATTTGTGGAGCAGGAAAATTTTGCTTTTGGAGCAGATAAACCCAAATTTGGAGCAGATTACGGGAAGAAATATCTCCATTTTGGAGCACAAAATTTCAAATTTGGAGCAGTTTAACAAAAAAATTTACTTTTTTAGTGCAAAACAAAGAATGCAAGGTATTCAACATCAGCACAATCGTGCTTTAGTGTCAGTGGACACTAAATGTGCTTGACAAAAATGACCAACGAATTCTGCAGGAAACTGCAAGGCCTGGTGAATTTGTACCAACCTGGAAAGCATGTTGATTCAAGTGCTTAGTGTGTTTACAGGACCGCTGTAAACATTCCTCGCTTCCGCATTCCTCGCTTCCGTCTATGCCCCGCGCTCTACCTATCCTGTTGTCGCCTTGCCGTGTTGCCTGCGCCACTTGCGCGTCGATTATGTTGAAGCGTGAACCGTATGGAGCGTTTTCTGCTCACGAAAACACGCCGCAGGCGCGCTGACGCCGCCGCGAATACCACCCGCATGCTGCGCGCGGCGGCAACATGGCGGCGTCACCGGCCGCGAAGTGGTGCGGATAGCTCGACCGACCGCTTCTGACCGCTCTTTAAGATGCCACTTAAGAAACAAATGAAGTCGCTTGTACAGTAAAGGAGCTGACAATGTGGGCGAAAACGACACTACAAAGCATCGTCCGCGCGGTTAGGGAAAAGCGCCAATCAAATATCCGCCACCGTGGTAAGCCTAAACATCTCCGGGGGGGCCAGCGGGCTGTCCGGAGCGCTATCAAACTGCCGCCGTGAAAACACTGCCGCGCGCGTCGCGCATCATTTTCCGAGCGAGGTAGAATCTGACGCGGGGGCGAAATCGTCGACGCAGGCGTGAAAAACGCACGCGCAACGCCGACGCGCACGAATTTCATGCGGTTCACGCTTGCGTCCGTGTGCGTGCGTCGCGTCGGCGATGAGCGCGCATTCTTTCGACGCCCGTGTCGACGATTTCGCCCCTGTGTCAGATTCTACCTGATTCTATCAATTCTACCTCGCTCGGAAAATGATGCGCGGCAGTGGGAGGAGCCTGCCGACTTGCGCCAATGGGGAGGCGCCCTCTTCACGGCGGCAGTTTGAAAGCGCGCGCAGCAGCTGGCTGGGCCACCTCTGCGGCGGATATTTGGCGCGGATGATATTTTATAGTGCAGTTTTCTCCAACACTGTCAGCTCCGTTTTACCGCATGAGCAATTTAGTTTACATCTTGAGCTGCTTTTTAACCAAAGGTTCGAAGCGGTCGCTGAAGCTACCTGCACCTCTTCACGGCAAGAGCCGACGCCATGTTGCCGCTGACTGCCGCATTCGCGGCACATTTCCATTTTTTCTCGTTTTCTGATGATACGAATTTTCGGGTGATACGAATATTTTTGCCGACCCTTCAGATTCGTATGACCGAGATTCCACTGTACAGCAAAACGCAACAACTTGTAGAGTGCCCAGCCCCAGCACCCGCCCGCACCAACGTTTATACAACGTTGGCCCGCACAGCCAACGCGCACAGCGTCTGGGCAACTGGATTGGATTGGATAATGCCGTGTAAAGGTTGCCAACAGAGCATTTATTTCCCACTAAAATTAGCGCAGCTGAGAAATTTTGCGGCTAGTCGAGCATTTTGGCGCAGCGTGGCGCAATTTCAACAAATTTCAGGGTTTTGGCGCAGCGTGGCTCAAAGAAATGAAATTGTATCAAAATGGCGCAATTGGCGCAGCTGTAGCACCCCTGCGTGGTTACGATTAGGGCACGACCTTATTTATTAACCACTTATGAGATCGAGTTGCTTATGGTTTTAGGCGAAATTTTGGTTATCGAAAGCATGCACAGGCAGTTCCAAATTTTTCTGACGGCTACATCTTAATGCGTGTCGCAAAGGGCTAAAGACGCGCCGTATTGTTTATAAAAGATGCTCGTGAACACAAGGCCGCCGCATGGAGTGGCTCAAACCAACGTTCCTAGAACTTCAGTAAGGTTGGCTCAAACCAGCTGTCAATAAAGCCAGCGAAATCGTGAACGTTTGCCGTGCACACGCTACCACGACGATGCCGCGCTAAAAGAAATCGTAGCCCAAAGAATAAAGAAGACGACAGTGTTCGAACGGTGAGCGCTCACAACCACGGTTATTATTCATTACTTAGATGCGCGCTGTTAGCGAGAGTTTCTACGCAACTAGAGCTTGCTCACACAACTATGCACTCCACTACATCATTTAAAGCTAAAAATCAACTGGCCCAGGCATTCAGCATATAAGGCATGTGTCAGCTGATCGAAATGATAGGTACGGCTGTACATCATCGGCGGAGACATCAGGCTGTACCATAAACTGGCACAGCGGACAAAGACATGAAAAACGACACAGATTCGCGTCGGGATACACCAGAGAAGCATTCTTCCTTGCATATTTAGCGAAACATAGTTGGACCACTTCGCGCAAATGTGAGACACATTTTCACCGGAGAAGTGGCTCGCAGCAGCAACACCTGCGAAAAATACTCGTATATATAAAACCGCGGTACATAGCGAAAGAGACGGCCAAAGCTCGGCTCGAAGGAGTCTTTGCACGCAAGATGAGGTGCTGTTCACCACAGTGAAACAGCTGAAGCGGCGTGCATTGCTTTCATTCGGTTCACAGAACACTGCGTTCGCTGCATGCACCGAAGCGGGAGCCCCCACAACTTCCAGTGATCGCATACCGTATTGTCGCGCGTATAGCCCACCCTTGCATATAACCCGCACCCCCACTTTCCGTCGACGAATAAAAAATATATATCCCCACGTATTGCCCGCATATTTTATGCATAAGAGGATTGACCAAATCTACTACTCAAGCAAAATTACACATTTGTTTATGCAAAAGAACTTACCTAGCTGACTACGTAACTAGATGACTTGCCGCGGACTTTTTTTCGGGTTAGTATATTGTTGAGCTGTGTGTGCAAAATAAGCTTTGTCAACGGGATAACAGTGGCTTAGTGGCTATTACTGCTGTAAGGGCATCACGGCCCAACTCGTATTGCGGTAAAGCTGCACCAAAGGAAACACCTCCCATATAATCCGCACCTCTACTGCCCCCCTGAAATTTTCGCATTTTTTTTTGTGCGGGTTAAACGCGCGAAAATACGGTATTCGGAAAAGAATTGCGCCAACGCATGCAGCTCGTTGTGACAATGGCCGAAGAAAGCGACGATGCAAAAAAAAAAGGAACGGCAACTTCGCTGCCAAGGGCTGATGAAAAAACAACGCCACGATGGCAGACGTTCGAGAAAGCCCCGAATGGCAATATGGAAGGCGAGTGCAAGACACTAATGCGTCCGCTTCCATTTGTGCGTTCTCGTTAAGTCGGTGCGACTTCCGCAACCGGTGGCAAGGCGTTGCGTTAGTCCAGTTGACGATGGCGCGATACACTCCGTAACGGTTTCATGATTTACTTTGCGGCGGTACTGCGAATACGGCGGGTGCTGCAGCAGACACGCGCCCGAGAATTATACGGGTGCACCTACGTGAAGCCTTGCCGCGGAGAATGCTTTCATCCCACTGCGTTTTCGTACGCCGGTGACGGGGTTAAAAGCGCGACAGCTCCGAGGGGGACTCGGTGTCCGCATAGACGATAAAACCTGGGGCAAGATTTTTCTACAAAAGAAAACTGTAAAGCCTTTTTTGTGGTTGTTGTTGTTGTTGTTGTTGGCAGCGAATGTGAATTAAAGTATCAACTGCCATTTCCCCATTCATGCGTAAAAGCGGGTCAACGCAAGGTGACACTGCAGGCGCGAGTGACGCAAACACATGCACACCGAACGTCGAGGGAGCGACGGCGCTGGGCTGTCTGCTGATCCCGCCCAATGAAGCCGTGTACGATGCTTAAAAACACACGGCCTCGATTCGTCTTGTTTGGTCCCTTGGTGGTAATATTGCCGGGAAAAGAGCAGCACGAAAATAAGCAGTAGTGGGCTACCGGTCCTTCAGTTTATACGGGCAGACGGTCAGACTTTGACAACGCCACACTGCGGGCTAACACACAGTAAATAAACAGGCGATGGTGGGTCCTCTCTCTCACACACACACACATAATAAGACGTTCATTCATACGGCCACGGCATAAGTACTCCCGAAGTGGAAAAGCTAAAAACAAATAACTACGGTCCAACCCGGTATATATTAACTTCTGAGGGCACTGAAATGGTACATTGACAATCCAAAGTGCGAACAGCCCTCGTAACAGACCCACGCACTTCAAGTAATCTTTCAATAATTCGGAAAACTAAAAGCGAAGCATAACATCGGCGGCTGAAAGGCAACTCGTTAGACAGGACCACCTTCACAATGGCACCTGACCTTGACAACGTGACCTGCCAGGGCGTAGCCACAAGACAAGCTCGACAACAAGACAAGACAGAACAAGACAACGTGACCTGCCAGTCCTGCCAGGTAACGTCGTCTTGTTTTGCCTTGTCTTGTTGTGGAGCTTGTCTTGTGGTGGCCAAGGCCAGGTGCCAACGCATGTGTTCGAAACACCCGGCAGAGTCGCTCCTTTCAGACCGGCAACTCAGCACATCCTCTTCGGGGTTCGGTTCCCCATTCGATATGTGTAATGTACGGAGCGGCCAGAGTCCGATATGAAGGTGATATAGGAGATTAATTTCAATGTTTGATATAAGCGGTACTGGCAAACACACTGGTTTTGTACGACCGGGTTCGACTGTAGTTACGAGTGAAGTGGAAAAGGACGATTTGTGCGATGATTAGGCGAGTGACAAATATGTGTATGTATAAGCCTACAAATTACAGAGCGAACTCGCTCCTACGACGCGAAAGAAAAGTCAAAGCGAGAGGGAAAGAGCCTACAACAGCATACCGTACTTCAATAGCGCAAAAAAGGAACGAAGACTGAAGCGAGACGACAAGACACAGAGAACTCTGTGTCGTGTCGTCTCGCTTCAGTCTTCGCTCTGTGTAGTGTCGTCGCGGTTCAGCCTTCGTTCCTTTTTTTGCGTTATTGAAGTACGGTACGGATTACCAACTCGCCCAAACCTACAGCCTACCCAGAAAGCGTATCGCCTTCGATGAACCCGCTTGTGAGCTGGCGTAATGGTTTACGGTATAGCACAGCTGTCACGCTGCTTACCGTTATCATGACAAATGAGTTATTCGAATTATATTTTCTGCGCAAAACCAGGCGACCATATATTAATGGCCGCAGTGCTCTGCAACTGTAAGCAACGGATAATGAACAGAAGTGTTCAGCCTGCTGGCCCTGATCGAGCCGACAAACGGACGACGAAGTAAAGATCGACTCAGTGGTTCTACAACCCGAAGCGGCTTTACATTTGCGGAGTTCAGTCCACGTGAACATCCCCTCGCAGACAACGTACACCAGCTTAAACGAAGACACGTGCAAGATGAACACTGCTTAGAATGTTCTTCCCTTCACCAACGGAATATTTTGCGGCGCAGATATGGCACTAGAGTGTAGAATTAAACTTTGACCCCGGTCAAGGCGAAAACAAGGGCGGGTTTACCGACATTGTAACAACAGCGCAACTACGGCATGGCTCACACCCTTCGCGGTCTGACCGACGGACGGACAAGCCGACCAAAACCAAAACGTAAAGCAATCGCGCACCATGTTGATCAGCACGCCAGGGGAAACGCCATCGAAAGCGCAAAAGTACGTGCACTAGTACTAGCGTCGAACTTGCCGTGCCGCCGTGCCGACGGCCGCAGCCTTCACCCGCAGCGCGGCGCGACGCCGCTCGCGGCCGTCAGCAGGTCGGCACGGCAAGCTCGACGCTAGTGTGCACGTAGCTTAAACGAAATTGCGCGGCAGGTCACATGGTAGTGGTAGGCGGCGTAGCAAAACAGTGAACGTGTATCACGCTATGCTCTGCCGTGCACAACCGGTAATCATTTTAGCAGCGCCTCTTGTTGTCACTACCGCCACAAGACGGTTTTTCGCAACGGGTACTCGGGAAGCCGCAAGGGCTGTGGCGCGTAACAAAAAATGAGCATTATGGGTATTAAATATTACGAGTCGCAAAAACAAGCTCCGATATTTTACAACCTGTCGAACGAGAGTAAGCAGGATAGCCAGTGAAAGGGTGAGGCTGACGGAAGCCTGAGTGACGTAGGCAAATGAAAAGCCGGAGGAGCGCGTTCTCGCCTCGCGCGCCACCTGAGTGGAGCGACCTGGATATGTACACAAGGCATTGAAGCGTTTCACGTATGCGCAGTTGCGTTTGCGCTCCACTCACCGGCATAGCGGAGGCTGAACCCTCCGGGGATAAGGGGTGGGGGATAAGAAGGGATAAGGCAGAGGGTAAGGGGGGTAAGGGGGATAAGGGATAAGGCGGGGATTAGGGGGGCGGGGGTTGAGGGAAATTTCGGCACGTCATCTGTGCCGCCAACTGTACAACAGTCCCCATTGCTGGCTAGCACGCCGAGACAGCAATGCCAAGCACACTACGCTAGTGTTTAACACTTGGGACATAACAAAGAGCGATAGTGCGTGGCTTTCGACGTGCTCAGATGCTGATATAGATGCTGGTTTGTCAACAGTCGCCGAGGGCAGTGCTTCGACGACAGCGGGTCGATGATCACACGGGTGTCGGAGTGAGGGCACCCAGACATACGCTGGGCCTCAGTCGAGGGGCCGGAGATACGGGAAGTCTTCATTGTCTCTTTCCCTGTAATAGGGGGGAGGAGGAGGGGAAGAAGATACCGCGACTGCGTTATCATCTTGTCGACACACCTATAGGGAAAACACAATGGCTGTACTTGGATAATCTACGAGTTTTCACATACAACCGCACACGCGCCATACGTCTAAGGTTGGGACAAAAAATTAAGCCAACCACTTCCAAAATGCAACGATTATTTCGTGCAGAATGATGGGCATGCTGCCACACTGCAAGGTGGTCCTCTTGATGCAGAAAGATTCATTCACTACCCAAGCTGTGTTGACCTCAATCAATCAATCAATCAATCAATCAAAACTTACTACACTGCAATCAGTCAATCAGCTTGGCAAGTGTATAGAGCCTTCACTGCAATCAGTCAGTCAGCTTGGCAAGTGCATAGCGCCTTCCAGATGAGGAGGAGCAACTTGTCATGCCCTACACCCCCCCTCCTTTTTTACTGTTTCTTGTTTTTCATTTTAATAAAATGAGCGTCTTTTTCGAGTTGATGAGTTTCTTGCTCAAAATTGTAAACACCTTACGTGTCTGGTGTTGTCATCGAAAGCGCGTAAGTAGTCCGAATAAGATTTGCCGGATGCGTCACCCACCCTGGTATTTTCCTTCACTTTCTGTCTGTGACTAATGTTAAGCGAGGCACAGTAAAGTCAACACAAGCACGACAATACCGAACCCTTCTGGGGCATAGAAACATACCATTATAGACCCGAGAAGTGAACCGTCAAACACTACAACGCTAGGCAGGAGTAAGCACTGCGAAATGTGTACTCCCAAACTCTAGAATACGCTGCACATTCACTTTACTCGGGCGTGAAACCAGTGAACACCGATGCATCATCATCAAAATACAACACAGCTTATGAAAACGCGCCAAATAAATGTCACCGCTCTTGGCTTAATGAAAATAAACCCAGCTCCACCCGGAGTAAAATCTGCTGAAACAGCAGCGATGTCACCACGCAAATTCTACGGTTCGCGCAAAGGAACCAAAAGCAAAACGTCAGTGGCGGAAGGCTACCGCTCCCCTTTCCCTCCTGTATCGGGAAGGAGGGGAGACCGCCTCTGCGAGACCACTGCGCCATCTATCCGTGGGTCTGAGAACCGCTGGCGTGGCGGTTCCCAGGCCCACCGATATATGCCACCGGGGGATCTGGAAACCTGCTCCTACCCGTGCGTGACGCAGGACCTACAGCAGACGGACGAAAAGGCTCAACCTACAACAGCTCCGCTGTTTAAAAAGTCAAATACAGCCCAGAGCGGCAGGTTACGCAACCGAAATCCTATCAGCGTCTGCGGCAGGCGCGGATCTGCGCTTACAACTGCAAACTCTGCTCCAGCAGGTGACGGGACGCCCGCGACGCCACGCCATTAGGAGAGACGGCAGCCGCCATTTCGCCGCAACAGAAGCCTTGTGGGCTGCATCTGTCTTTCCCTAATTCGGCTTTTCTTTTGGTAGCGCCGGGCAATGTGACTGGTGCGACCTAGCGAAGATTATATGCGGCAGGAACCATGCCAACGGTGGGCGACAAGCCGGTCGTGTTATGAAGAAGCGGCGATATTACATGCGGGTGTTTACATCGCTGCTTGGCCGCTGCTGCGTAGGGACACGATCAGACTGGTGCGGCGTGCGTGTAAGAATGTGTGCTCCGTACGCACTGCGAGATGCAAATTGCGCGAGGAGTACTGCGAAAGCCCGAGCTTGGCTCTGCCTCACGGTGACGCATATTGAATACCGATATGTTTACCGTTTTTATGCGGCTCGGAAATCGGCACTCGGCGCCCCCGTAGCACCGAGCGCTATTTCGCCGCAGCTGTAGTGGCGCAGTTTTTTCCCAGAAGGTGCCAATTTGGTACTGCGTGTCACATATTCCATGCCCTGGCGCAGTCTTCCACAATGGGCGCAGCATTTTTGCTCCTTCCGCTTTAATCCTGTTTCAAGGAATGTTACAAAAGTCTATATATAAATATTCATGCATTCCAACAGACACTGTGAATTGCGAAGCACGCTCGCGTATATCTGTATATCCGCTGAACGATATAACCGCTCAACAGCGTTCCCGCCAAAATGCGCAGAATTCCTGAATTCTGAAGGCCCACCAAAAGCGCCGCGCATCCGTGCTCGAATTTCCCAAAAATGAAAAAGATGTTTAGCAACAGAAAAATCGGACAATGCGCGTATTTTTGCAGTTCACGACGGAGCGATTCGTGTGCGACATCACGAAGATCTACTGCCTGTATATATTTACGCATTACAGGCTTCCCGCGCCATCTGCCAACTCTCTCAGGACGTCTCGTCCCGGGATCGTTTGCAAGTCCGCGTTGAGATCTTGCCGTGCACGGTTCCTACAGCAGAGCATCGCGGAGATGTCGTGGCCTCGATATATAGTGTGACGTTACATCCCGGGAACGACGCCACCGCTAGCCACAGGTGGGCGTACTCACTCGTGAGTACACTCATTTGTACTCAAACTCACGAGTGAGTACGCCGATGAGTCCAGACCCGGATGAAAAATGTGAGTATGACGACGAGTGAGTATAGCCGTGAATCATGTACTTGCGAATAGTATTCGTGAGTACTGCACTCGTGAGTGCTACACTCGCGACTAGTACTCATGAGTACTATACTTGCGACTCCCGGCACTCACTCGCCACGGGGTTGCCTTAGTGAAAGCAGGGGCAGGCATGGCGGTATTACTGGACTTGCTCCGTTCAAATTATAGGTAAATATACCTTGTTCAGCGCGTGAATGCAAATGGTTTATTGGGAGAAAAAAATAGTGCAAACCCTTTTGAATGCGAGCAAATGCGAGTACAGATTGAGTACAGACTGAGTACGAGTGCGAGGTGAGTACAGATTGAGGACGAGTACAAGTGAGTTGAGTACGAGTGATTACACATTGAGTACGCGTAATCGTGACGACTAATGAGTTTGATTACAGATTGAGTTTGAGCACAAGTGAGTACACATGAGTTGAGTACGAAAGAGTACAGATTGAGTACGAGTACTCGTGAGGTCTTATGAGTTTGAGTACAGATGAATAAGATTACAAATGAGTATGTGATGAGTGAGTACGAGTGATTTTGAGTGCAGATGAGCTTTAGAGCCTGAATTCGAATGAGCACAGTATGAAGAATAAAATTGTGATTGAGTTTGAGTTGTTTCTGCTTTGCCGACCTATGCCGCTAGCACATTAGCTGCGTGCTGTAAACGCTGCGATTAAAAGAAACGCACCTACGCAAGGATACTTGCAGAACAAAATATCCGCTCGCACAATGACAAGCCCAAGGAGTTTCCTGTAAATACTTCGCATATGCATACTTATAATGCATCCACTGAGGTCTGCAAAAACTGCGGTGACTTACATATTCCCTGAGTCTCCCTTTTTTCTGGCGGAGCCGAAAAACAAAAGCGCCCGTGGGCAGAGATATGGACGCCCGTTAAAGATCTCCAGGGGGTCTAAATTAATCGGGAGCCCTCCGCACTGTACATCTGACCTCGTAGTCCACGGCGCGCAGCTTCGGCGCGAAAAGAACCAATTTTATTTGAGTTGAAAAAACTTTCGCCCGTCGTGGAAGCTGCACTAGACGCGCACGCCTGCCGAAGTCACTGCTGGAAGCGACTTTCTAAACAGCTTCATTCTACCGGCCTCGCATCTAGGATTACCGCGAAGCGGCCCGTGTTGCAACAGCACGGCTGGTGAAAAATTGCCCCGCTGAACATGAGCCCTCAATGTTCGAGTTCCCGGAACAGCGCAAAGCATTGAGAGCCGCCTTCGGCTGCCGGCGAGTGTCACTCAATCGAGCGCGGGATGGAAACAGAGCAGCTTTAGTCCGAAGCGAAACGGTGCGACGTTCTCCGCCTGCCTGCCAACTTCTTCCGTGGTTTCTCCGCAAGCTGCTGCAAAAGTGGGCGCGGTGAGAAGAGTGGGCATTGTCCTTCTCACGTGCGACCCCGTTTTTTGCAGGTATGTATTTTTTTTTTTTGCGTCAATATTGCCAATTGCTTCGAGGGAAAGTGCTCTTCGAAGTTGTTTCGTCCTTCCGGTGTCCTTTTTGTTTCTGCTCATTCGCGATCTTTTTTCTTTTTTCCTTTTTTTCGGCCGCATTCGCAGCCGCAGGGGATTTTCATTTTCAAAGGTTCTTTTGATTTATTTATCGACGCGCGTGTCTCAGCTGGGGATGACCACCGTCCGTCTCTGCCGTTTTTCTCCGACACCAGCGGGAATGGGAGGAAGAGGACGCCTCCGATTACTTCCCCCGATTCGACGCCAGGATTCGGCCTTTCCTGGAAGAATTCTTCCACTGTAGAGAGGTTTTCTCAGCGCACTTGACCGCCACTTCCAGTGAATACGTATCTGGATTTCTTCATAAGTGCCTTCTGTTTTTTCTAGGGCATTGTTTTTTGTTTCCCTCTCTCTCTTGTGGCGCGCGCGCGTTTAAAGGAGCCATGAAGACAAAATACAAGTTGGGTTTATTAGAAAGACTGCTTGGTCCCGATAACAACGATACCAATATCATCGCAATCTTCGAACAAATAACGGAGATATGAAAGAAAATGTGTGAAGCTGTCGCGACCCCCTAGCCAATTTCCCGCAACTTTTCTATGACGTCACGGAACCTTGTTTGTGCCATTGGCGGCCGCCTAACTCACCTGTCGCGACGACACATGACTGGACGTCTGTAATGAGACCTCTAGTTCCATTTCACCGCATCACTTGAATGCTAACGTGCAGTTAACGCACTGAAAATTATGTTTTATTGTCGGCCCGTATGACGTCATTCTTGCTCATAACACGTCACTTTGGCGCGAAATTTGAAAGTTTTTGAATACTTCTTGCTTTTTTTTTCGCTAAAAAACATCTTTTGTGGCTGTAATGGAGCGGAATGGGATACTGAATCCTGGTTCTTTCAAATTAAACGAAGTTGTATTTTCTCTTCATGGCTCCTTTAAGTGGCGTGCTGCGACAAAGCGGGACGATTCTCTAATATTTTAAATTTGTTTGCTTTACGCCCATGTTTTCGGAGCCCTTGGCGAAAGAGTCCCCGCACTATTCCCATGCTCCGCCTGCTCGGCGGCGCCAGTCACTTCCCTCGATCTCTATTTTGTGCCGTCGTGTATTGGCGCTCATTACCCATTTCTCTTCTCGTCTTCCATGCACAGGTGATACGACAAAAGAGCAACGCCCCGTTTTGTCACCCTTTCCATTTCTACATTGGAAAGGGGCAAGCGCAGTCCTTACCTTGGAGATACGCTACTGTAACTTAGAATGGGCGAATCCGCAGTTCAATTTTTTTCCTTTTCTCCACGTCAGTTGGTCGTGTCTTATACGCCTCGAGATTCGCGATCGCTGCGCCGCCTGCCGCCGCTTCTCCGCGGCGTTTGCGGGATTAGCGCTGCGTGGCTGATAGGTGGTCATGCAGTGTTTTGGTTTTCTTTCGCTTCTCTTTGCCTTTCCGCGCTCTAAACAACTTGTTATGGTGACGTCTGTAAGCTAACTGCACGTTTAGGGCACTTAAAAAAAACAGCTGCGTCTTGGTAGAGCGCTCTAACGCCAACAAGAGCTACCCGGGGAGGCGGTTCTGCGCGCTTCTTGGCCGCTCTTGCGGGCGTCGGCGATGGCAGCAGCATATCACCGCTGTCACCTTCGAACACGTCAGCACAAGTGAATTCTATTTGTTGTCGCCTCGTTTAGACCTGATATTGGCACTGTAAAAGGTTGGTTCGTTTTGCAGCGCGGACAACAAATGCGGCTTTGCTTCGAGTACGTACGTCGTAGAAAAATATATTTCGGGGATGTGATAACCCAATAGCTGACAAAAACTTGTGCCTTTTATGGGAATATAAGCCACGCGAAAATATTAAGTACGGAAAAGAAAATGTTAAGTCAGATATGTGCCCACTCATGCCTTATAGTAAGAACCAAGGTATATGTTAATGAAACCACGGGAAAATGAATGGTCTGCAAGTAAGGAATAAATATAATAGTACGGGAATAAAAAAAACGAGTGCAGCTTCTGAAATGCTAAAGACGTTTGTTTGAGCAAGGTAGTATTCACCAGACCAACTAGATGCGAAATGCACTGATATTTCGCTAGACATGGGTGGGTGGGGGGGGGGGGGGGGGATGAGGAGGAGGACGCTCAACTATCGTTGTTTACAAATGCGGAGCGAAATCAACGAATGAACGTTTTAGTAATCACACACACAAGCTGCGTGTTCACTTTTCGTTTGTTTTTCGCCTTGAAAAACGGCTGATCACTCGGCGGACTCATTTTTTGAAGAATAAGGCAGTTCACAAGCGATAAGAGGTGTCGTTGGAAGAGTTGATTGATTGATTGCAGGGTTTAACGCGCCGACGCAACGGAGACGATGAGGCACGCCGTAGTGGAGGGCTCCGGAATAATTTTGACCACCTAGAGCCTTAACGCGCGCCGAAATCTCGTACACACGGGCTCGTTGGAAGAGTGTCGTATCTGATAAGGGTCTCTGATTTCGGTTTATGCTAGATTCTGCAGTCTCCCTGTGTCATGACTCATATGACGGTGTTTCGAAGAAGAGTTTGGTCACGGACGCGGATTACTCTTTAAACCCATCTTCGCGCTTCTCGTGGAGGATAAAATGAATCTTTGCGAGCGCTCACCTCGCTCGGTACAAGACGACCCAGCAATAAATTTGTCGTCGTGTGCTGACTCCGGAGTGTAATTTTGCATTATCCATCGTACTTCTTTGGTACAATGTTTGTGAAATTTATGCCGCATTAGCTTGTTCATGGTACTGATCAATATCTGATATGTGATATTGGCAGGCGTAACTTGCGTGCTGTCAGGTATGAGTGCTCCGCTAGATTTTGTAAGTGCACAAAGTCGATTTACATCATAGTGTGTATGGCCGCATACGGAGACACTCCCACTAAATTTCAGGGCAGCGGAATTGCAATCAGCTGCATGCAAATGCTGGCTTCGGGACGCCGGCCTGTGACACACGCCTGGCGCTCATATAGATCTCACTTATATCGCGTCATAAACGTTTTTACTCTCGTGAACATACCACGCTTGCAAACAGAGTGCCTGCTCCACGTTATTCGGTATTTCGAACGCGGACAAACGGTAAATCGCTGTCTTGAACGAGCCCCAAAAGCAACGGCGACAGGGGGGAGCAGGCCGGGGACTCCCGCGCCTGCTTTCGAAACGGGCCGCTAGGGGGATTTCAGTGGCGCCCCTACAGGCCGCGCTCGAGGCGTATATCCCGGACTTCCTGTAACACAGTGGACAACTTTGCTATCATTGAAACTACCCCGGCAGTTCAATCGAGTTGTCTATCCGGCCACTTGTGGTTGCACGCTTTGAGATTTCCTGTACATAAAGAGTCGGACTGCGTTTTTTTTATCCTAGCTGACTGGTGGGAGGTTTTGGTCTATTCTAAGCAGCTTATTGATTTTAACTGAATACTCCGTCGATGTATCAGTACGGGGATGTCGTGCAAAGTGCAATTTTCCCTCACACGAAATTAGAAATCGCTTATTACCATCCCCCGGTAATAAAAAAAAAAGTTCACGCATCTCCACGAAGTGAATCATGACGAGTGGGTGAAGCACTGGGGATCGGTCTTACCGTAAATCACCCTTGAGAGTGCTTACTGCAGCTAAAACGATTTCCAATGTAATCCAATCCCATACAATTCAATTTAATCCAATCCATTTTAATCCAATCCAAATCCAGTTCAATCCAAGCCAATGCTCCTCGCGCATGCGCAGCACGGCTCTCCAGGAGCTCTCTCTCTCTCTCTCTCTCTCTCTCTCTCTCTCTCTCTCTCTCAACTTTGGTGAACCTGTTATTTTGTTCTTGTTAATCTCTTGTGAACCTTTTGTTCGCAGGTGTTTCGATTTACACGGTGCTGTGCCATGAGCACGGACGTCAGACGGACAAGCTTACCTCGGCCTGAAGGTGCTTCGCTCCTAAAACAACCCGAGGCCACCTAAGCACTTCTTATCGGTTGTGCATGGCAAAGAATTAATGTCCAATCACATGCTCTGCGGCTGACGTGGCGCCGAACGGATGCGCCGCCAGGGAGCAGGCGCGGCCGCTGCGCCAGCAGTGAGTGCGGCGAGGCACCGCGCAGTGGCCATAGAGAAAGAAATTTCTCTATGCAGTGGCGGCGACTGCTGTGCCGCCAAGTGCGGCATGCGCTCGCCCGTGTTTTCTTTCCCACCGTACCGCCAGCAGCCTCATCGAGGGAACGTCAGGCTGCGCGTACTCGCGGTCGCAGCTAGTAGACATTTACGTTCCTTTTCACTGCTACAGACGACGCCGACGCCGGTTTTTCCCGCTCAATGGGCCATTTAATGTTGACACATCAACACGCGTCGTGGCTTCAAGATGCGCGGGCGCGGTAAATACGCAGCGTGCGCCACGTGAAGTGGGCCACTGTTTACATCTTCGTTCGGGTATGTCCGCGACTACAAAATAAGCGCGGATTGATGTGGACGTCAACGAGCGTACCCGCTCGTCCGTCTGTCAGTAACGCTTCGTGTGGCACACTTTCAACGCAGAAATTCGGGCTAGTTACGACTTCGACATGGTAAAATGCGCACTAGAGGGGGACAGAAAAAGATACAGTGACAAGGGACCAGCGCTAGCGCTATACTCGGTTACAACTCAAGAACGGCACCACCTCATGTAGTGTATCACTCCGCCAAAGCGCCGGAACCGTGACGTCAGTGCGCGCGCGTTTTGAAAGGGGTTTGCTATGAATGCGTGATATCGTCTGTCTTGTCTCACCCAGCTTGTTTGTCGTCACTGGAGTCGTTTATAAGCATATTAAGTCCAAAAAATCACGGGAACGGCTCACGCCATGTTCAAAATATTCCCAGTAACGCTCTACTTGCGCCGCGCGGAGAAACATCCGGCTACGGTGATAAGGCACAGCGGCAACTTGCGGTGCCGTTCTTAAGTTGTCACCGAGTATAGTTCCGTGTCACTGTCTCTTTTTTTGTCCCCGTCTAGTGCGCATTTTACCATGTCGAAGGCACACTTTCACCGCAATAAAATAAAGGGTGCTAGGGCCTTCACACTTTCATACCAGACTCTTTACACTGCCGCTTGAAAAATATCTTCTCGGAAATGCACTCGTGCAAAGTGGTGAGGCCAACTTTAGAGGGGATAGGTATATAGTGTTTTACGGGGATACGCGAAGACTTACGGAGCCGTATAATAAAATGTCCGTGGGCCATCACTCAGTGTTCCAACAATAAACGAGCGCTTTTTAACCATTTTTATCTATAAACCACCGAATCCTCTCCGCGCTGAAATTTTGCACGAAGGTCCCAATTTACGGTCTATTTCGTTTCAAAATAACACAGGCCGAACCAGTGCCTTGTTTTTTTAGCGACCGATTAAAAAGTTTTCCCGTATGGGAAAAAGGACTGGCTGGGAAAATACTTTTCCCGTGCGGATAGACGTAAAAAACCCCAAAAAGGCTTAGCTTACGCCCTTGGACGAAAACAGGGTTTAGAATGCCCGAATGCCAGCATTTTCTCACAAAACCTGTTATTCCTGTAATACTTAGTGATACCCTGAAAGGTATCGTACCTATCCTTTGTCTCCGTCCACCACTCTACAGACAAATCCATTACAGCCGCGCGGCCTGCTAATTCTCGCGCCACTGAATTTGCCGTCTCGTTGTGGTTGGCAGCCGATTCTGACACATCGTTCCCTGCGTGAGCGGGGAACCACTTGACTGCTACCTTACGTCCGTCGATGTTCATTGATTCGAGCAACCGCACTGCTCTACAGCACACCCGGCCTTTGGAGAAGTTACGCACTGCACTTTCGGAGGGTGCTGGCACCGCCTCACCCCGAGTTGACTAGAGAACAAGCGTCTACGTTCGGACAGCTACAGACAAATTCATTAACGACCCCGGTCATTATCAAACATATCCAACCAGAACTCTACACGGACGACAAGTGTGTGTTGTGCAGTAACTCCAGGGCAACAGCCGCCAATTTATTATGGGATTGTGAAGTGCGACCACACGAAGCTTCAACCAGGACCGACCTTCCGCCGTGGTTACAAGACGACATACGCAGCTACGACAAGGACATTCAACTCTTAGCCGTCCAGCAGGTCCTAACGGCTCTCGAACGGCAGCACCGGAGAGAAAGCTGCGGGCCGACGCCCTCCCTTCGGGGACAAGGGTGTCCACCCCCGCAGTGAGTAGCGAAAGTGTTGCTCAGTAGAATTCCACCAGGATCGACGAGTGGCTACGCCCGGGCGTAGTGGAGACATTACGCCTGTTGCCGGCGATCATTAAAGTCTCTTTCACTTCACTTCAGTTCACAAAACCTAGACCATAAAATGCGACTGCTGAGTTTCAGCGCTATCAAGGCAGCCGTTTCGCCAAATACCATTAAAAGGCGCTAATTTATAGTTGTAACACCATGTATCTTGACATCAGACTTCTTGTTATTGCCCCTAAAAATGTCTTAGCAATACACTGGTGCATAATAGTGAAGTCGACTCTAAACTAAAAGGGCTCGATGTATAATGCTCCTTAATAATACGTATATACTTTTTTATGTGGGTATTTATTGCAAGGACCTAAGGCTGTCAAATTTCCATTACAGAACACTTATACTGCCAGTTAAAAATGCCCCCAGCAAAGCACGCGTGTATAATAGCGAATCCGTTTTTAAAAAGGCTCGGTACCGTAGCACTTGCGCTGGGCATAGTGGAGTAGCATTAAAATAGAATACCGGCGTCACTACAACTCCTTGGATGTCTCTAAGCAGAGAGATAGCCCACTACGGGTTCGAGCGAGCCACGCCACCGGGCGGGGTCGGTTCTGGCCGTGCGTACGCCAATCACTCCAAAGGGAAGCCATCACTTTCATACGCCAGGAGTTTATCCCGTTGACAACCACGATACAGAAACAGCACTGCGCTGTACAATACGCGGCAAATGAAACGCGCGAACACGAAAATATGAATCAGAACACGCGAATAGCGCGATTTCTTTCCATACAAGTCAAAATGACGCGCCGCTTGGTTACAAAAACAAAGTCCGGAAATGTGGCTTTCCGAATATTCCAATAGCGCGCCATTATTAGACCTCAACGAACGCTATTTTTTTTTATTTTGCGTGCTCTGATTCATTCTTTCGTGTTCGCGTTTCATTTACCGCGTGTTGTACATCTGTCCCCTGGGGCAAACAACCGCCAGCATCTACATCGGGCGGCTGTTCGCGCCCGATTCGTATGCCGGCGCGACGCCCGCGCAGGTGAGAAGAGGGCCCATAGCGGCAGCTACGCGGCAGTCGTCTGCTGACCTTTGACGGCGTCAAAGCGCGGACGCGGGTCAGCCCGAACCAAGTCGGAGTATCTCAAGGCTGGCCGAGCATCCAAGACAACGAACCACTTGCACGACCAGGGAATACCGCAGTCATGGCACGAACAAATCAACGAGATGCGCGCTGCACTCCCACGTAGACGGGAAACAGCGGCGAGGATACGTATCGAAGGCCGGGAGTGGCCAGCATGCTTAACATACCCCACTCAGTGACGCCAGTCGCCTCCCTCCGGGCAGAGACAGATCCCTACTAAGGAAGCGACGTCAGCGACCCCCTACGCTCAGTGAAAGGCATTCGTGGGGATGCGCGGATGTGGGATCTTCTGGGGGTATTTAATAAACAGTCCTAACGCCTTCCCACTTTTGTATCACCGTTATTATATGGCGGCAAGAAAAAAAGCCTTCCCAGCAATTCGGGTCTGTAGTTGTGAAGCCGAATTTAACGGCGCTCGCAGTTTCGCAAAGCGCTTTGAGCATTTATTTGATAACTACCACTGGGGTGTTGGTGAATTTCCATCAGGCCACAGCTGAACCCTGTTTCCGAATGTACCACCCTTAGGCAAACGCGCAGCCTTTTTTCTAATTAAAGTCAAGGCAACTTCAACCTTGTGTTGAGTGCTGCAACATACTCAGTAGTATTCGCAAAAGTCAACCTCCTCCCTCTCCCTTTTTTCCCCTGCTTCGCGAACGCTTCGAGCCCACCTTGCGGAGTACATGACGTCACACGATCTCACTACTATAGCCAAGGTGTCAGCTCTACCTCGCGACCCACGATTCCCGTTCCGCGCGGCTCCAATCCACTTGCGTGTCGTCCCAAGAGCCCCGTGCTCTCTGAAGGGGGAGCGGGACTCACTCGAGCACGAGTATCCTGCGTCTGCGCATGCGCCTGTGCGAGCAGCGGCGCACGGCGATGACGACGGTGACGTTGATGATGAGGAACCCGACGATGCCCGTGAGCGCGCCCAGCAGCACGTTGAAGGAAGGCACGGCGCGGCTGCTGCCCTCGTCGTCGCGCAGGATGGTCTGCTTGTAGACCGAGTGGTACGAGCCCTGGTACGGGTCCCGCTGGCGCCACTCGCTCGCGCCGCCGCCGCCCGAGGGCTGCTGCTGCTGCCCGGGGGGTGCCGTGGGACGCCGCCGGAACGTGGGCGGCTGCTCGCCGGCGCCCACGATGTGGGCCCCTGTGTGGACGTCGGGATGGGGAAAAGCGCTCGCTCTTTAGGTGCAGCAACCCCCGATCGACACGACACTTCCCCCTTCCCCATGGGTATATGTGTTCCATTTAACGGCACCCATTCGAAGAGGTAAATACGCACGCGACATACGCACTCAATCCGGTAGCGTTTCCCCTGGCGTACCCGCTATTCTTTCCCCCACTCTACCATGGTTTTCAGAACAGGAGTGCGTCATGGTCGCCACTTTATGTGACACCTTCGCCTAATGCAAACTGGCCTTCCTTATTTTTCTCCACTCGTACCCTTTTCCTTCCTTCCCTCCGAATTCCTTCCTTTCTTCCGTCCTCCCTTCCTTCTCTCTCTCTCTCTCTCTCTCTCTCTCTCTCTCTCTCTCTCTCTCTCTCTCTCTCTCTGTTCCCCCTCTCTCTTTGTTCCTCTCTCTCGCTTTCCCTCTTCGCCTCTTTCGCTCTCTTTTCCTCTCTCTCACGCGCGAGCGCTCTCTCTCTCAATCCACCTACCATAAAAAAGCAATCATTTTTGCTGTTGAACACGCTGAGGAAACGCCTGACATGTGAGGCACACCGGAGCGATAATTTAAGGAATAATCGAACTACCTCGCGAGGTAACTCGCCTGTCCCTGCAGTGAGTTTAATTCGACAGAGTGAGAATGCTAAACGTTAGGGCTAAGCTGAACCCCGCACATGGTGGAAATGGCGATAAGGGTTTCACGACGGAGCGCTGGTTGTGCTAACGCCCTCGTTTCGTTGAAACAGCCGTCCACCTCTTGGCAATTGGTGTGCGGCAGTATGAACGCTTCGTGTACGCGTCACCCACTCACGCCGAGCCCGTACAAAACTCTCTTTTCGGGGCAGATCTTCGAAGTGGGGACACGGAAAGGTCAGTCATACTGGGACACGTCCCAAAGAATTGGCCCAGAGGTGTTTCACTGTGGGCGGCGGAAATCAAAGTTTCGATGCCCATGTAGGTGTACGACGCATTCCCTCTCTGACACGTTTCCAAGTGCGAAGAGAAGTCATTCCCTCATTTTAGGGCGAGACACGGAATTTTGTAAAGCAACTGCGCAGCGTAGAATTGCGCAGCGTAGAATTGCGCAGCCTAGGGGCTGCAGCAAAATCTTGTTAACTCGAAGTCCTAAAATCGATCAAAACATTTCAATAAGAGCTTGTATGATCGTGCCAGTAAGAGCTTGCATGATACAATAAGCCCCATTGTTTGTATACGTACGCATCCCTCCGCTCTGAAAGTGCGGTGACGGCTGCCTTGCTCGCGTTCAAATTTGATTGGTTGATTGATTGTAGGGTTTAACGCGCCGACGCAACGCAGGCGATGGGGCGCGCCGTAGTGGAGGGCTCCGGATTAATTTTTGCCACCTAGGGAACTTTAACGTGCGCCGAAATCTCGTACACACGGGCATTTTTGCTTTCCGCCTCCATCAGAAAAGCGGCCGCCGCGACCGGGAATCGAACCCGCGACCTCGTGCTCAGCAGCGCAGCGCCTTAGCCATTGAGCCACCGCGGCGGGTTCGCGTTCAAATTTCGCGCGTATACGAAAGACGCTCGGTGTAACTCAGCACAACGGGAAGAAATAAGAATCACGCTGGCACAGCAACGCAACGGCTCCGAAAAGAAAGATGCCGTCAAAATTGGAGGTCCAAGCATTGCAGGAAGGACGGGCCGTAAAGAAAGGCAAAAAAAAATGGCGTTGAATCTATTTAACAGCACCTACACGTCACCTGTTTGTGTGGTGGTGAGCAGAACGGTTTCGCTTTTTTTTTTTTTTTTCTGAATCTATCTTAAACCTCAGTTGCACTCAACACAACCTCTCACCGAGGTAAATCGCCACACACAGACACTCGGTTGTTTCGTGTATACAGCGATCTCCAGCGAACCTTCGAGATGACGTATTCGCTATTTCGGGACAAGTGGGCATAAATACGCAACGCGCAAAGGTGCGCGGTATGAGATTTCAAGGACCAGGTTCTGTCGTACCTTAGGATATGAGAACCCGGTTCCCTCGTTCCCTCTCAAGAGTGCGCGCTTACCCGTGGTGAACTTGAGCACGTTCGACGTCAGCTTGGTCTCGGTGCCGGTCGTGGCGTTGTTGTTGCCGGCGCCGGGTGGGCCGAGGAGGCAGCAGTAGCAGACCATGTGGAAGTGGTAGGTGGTGTTGTGCCTCAGCCCGCCAACGGTGAAGGTGGGCCCCCGGGGCACGAAGTTGGACATGACCTCGACCTGGTACGGGTCCTCCATGGGACCGTAGGCCAGCTCGCAGGCCGAGAGCCGCGAGGCCGGGTCCTCGTCGTCGCCGGCGGGGACCTCCTTGGGCTCGAGGCGCCAGGCGATCTCGGCGTAGCTCTCGCTCGCGCGACTCAGCCCGACCACCAGGGACTCGCCGCCGCCGCCGGGGCGCCGCGCCGCGGCCGCCTGCTGGCCAGCCTCGCTTCCATTGCTCTTCACTGCGCAGGCAACACAGAGTAAGCGGACTGCTCACAATCTCGGCACGCATGGCAGCGGGTGGGTTAAAATCGTGCCAGGTGCCCTTCTTTAAAGCGGAAAAGGTCGGGGCGATCAGAATTTCCGGCGAAACCCGAAACCCGAGGGCTTTTTAAGCAGAAATTGCACAAATTATGTTCAGAAAGGGCAGACCTTCAACACATTTTATGGGCCTGCCCCCTTAAAGGAGCCATGAAGACAAAATACAAGTTGGGTTTATTAGAAAGACTGCTTAGTCCCGATAACAATGATACCAACATCATCGCAATCTTCGAACAAATAACGGAGATATTAAAGAAAACGTGCGAAGCAGTCGCGACCCCCTAGCCAATTTCCCGCACCTTTTCTCTGACGTCACGCAACCTCGTTTGTGCGATTGGCGGCCGCCTGACTGACCTGTCGCGACGACACATGAGTGGACGTCTGTAATGGGGCCTCTAGTTCCATTTGACCGCATCACTTGAATGCTAACGCGCAGTTAACGCACTGAAAATTATGTTTTATTGTTGGCCCGTATGACGTCATTCTTGCTCATAACACGTCACTGTGGCGCAAAATTTGAAAGTTTTTAAATACTTCTTGCTTTTTTTTTCGTTAAAAAAACATCTTTTGTGGCTGTAATGGAGCTGAGTGAAATAGTGAATCCTAGTTCTTTCAAATTAAACTAAGTTGTATTTTCTCTTCATGGCTCCTTTAAAGTCAACAGCACACACTTGCGACGAAAGCGGGCGAAAGCGACGAATCTTTCTGTAGCTTTCGTCGCCTGGCATCGCTTTCGTCGCGCGACAAGAGCGATCGGTCTCGACAAATTTTTTTCGCCGTCGACGCGCCGTCACTTTTGAAGCGGAAGCAGGAGGCGAGATTTCCTGACGTCATATCCTTCCAAGGCACCCGGATGTTGTGTCTCCACAAGCGGCCCAACTCTGGTGAAGTCTCGCTCCGTGCGCGAGACAACAACAACAAAAGCAAAAAAAAATTGTCGTCGCCGTCGCTCGATGTCGCGTGCAAGTGTGAATAGCAAGAGTAGCGATCGCTTTCGTCGCTTCGTCGCAAGGGTGAACGGGCCTTTAAGCTTTAGACATCACTTCCTCGAAGCAGTGGGAGACCGTGCTGCTCAGTTCAGACCTGGCCGTTCAACCTCGGGCCGTCCGGATGGCCGAAGACATCACCAGAGCACAATGACTCCTGGCCGCCGTCTCAGGGTTACGGTAAGAATAAAGAGGACCCCTACCTACAGATGTAAATTTTCATAAAATTGTAAGGGGAGTGAAAAAAAAAAAAACTTGTTTTTTTTTTCAGAAAAATATGAAGAGTTTGAAAAAAAGATTATTCCGCACAGATCTATAAAAAATCGACATAATTATCCAGGCGAAATCATTAGATGTCTCATTAAATGCGAAAGTGACCGTAGCTTCTGCCGACTACACGAATGAAACCAAATTACGGCAGCTGTAAAAAAATAAGTAACTAAAATATGCACAGCAATTTATTTGTGTTCAAATGGGATATGAACCCGGGTCGCCAAGAACCGCAGCCAAGTGTGTAACTACAGCCCTAACCCTGTACCGCTCCAGGATGAAACAAAAATTATCCGGATGCGTGCCGCATGACAGGCGAACGACGTGAAGACACCTCAAACACGGTGCAGCAGTGGCGGAGTCTTCAATAACCCCTGGCTTTCACATCACTTAAGAGACTTAAGAGACAGTGCAACGCCGGCACGTGTGAGAGGGAAAGCAAGCACAAAAAGAACAGAACTCCCGCTGGCGCAGTTTCAGCCAGGGGGCGCGCGAGCGCTACGAAGGTAGGAAATTTGAATGGCATTGGGTGGTAGCAGTGAGCGTATAATGGCGCTGCGGCCCATTATGGCGAACCACTGCTGTGCACTTCCAACAGCTTTCACATTGAGTGGAATGGCTTTATTTTTGAAAATCTATTTTCCTTTCTCCTACAGTTAAAAGTGTGCTGCCACGCGGCTAGTCACTGCGACGGTCGCCAGCATTCATTTCGGTTAAGGCTAGCAGGTCTAAAAATTCCGCTTTCAAACGTTCCAGTGCCTAACGAGGAAAACTGTTTCGGTTCAGGGAGCTTAAGTGATGGCCTTTCATTTGGGGTAGAGAGCATATACTCCACGAAAATCGGTTGGCTACACTCCGCAGAGCATGAAGACCTCGGACCCATATCACCCGGAGAGTCATGGAAATAATTATACTTGAGCACCTGGTCAAGTACCTAGAAAAAAGCCATAAAATACTCTATTATATGGTTGGCACCGTTGAGTGCACATATCTACATGCTGCACATTACAGACATATCGAACAAGCCTAGTAAAGCGATCCTTGAGTCGTACTTGCGGCATAGCTTACCAAGGCTTCATTCAGATTATGCCACACACAAGGGCAAACTCGGTGAACTCAAAAATAAGGGAATTCCCCGTAAATTGTGTGCGAACTTCCTACGCGACCAGACGCTAGGGCTGTTGTTGAGTATACGCGCACCTGACATATAACTCAATATCGAGGGACAATAACAGTACAAGGGTATACGTTTTCGTCCCCCCCTAATATCGCCGCGCTAAGCGTTGAGAGGAGTCCACCAACATACCGTGCATAAAACACATTGGACGCCGACGGTATGGATCACAAAGATATCACTGGTGGGTCATATAAAGAACACACAAGAAATGACATTAAGTAGTGCACAGGAGGGTGGGCCTCCGAAGGTGGCAGAGTTGCTCCCCGATTGAATTATAAAATTACAGACTTTATTTGAAACCAAAGGTACAAAAGCTCGCTCGTACCGCAAAAGGAAGAAATCAAGATAGTAGGGCATAGGCTCCAAAATAACAAACACTATACGCATACAACAGCAATACAGCGCAAATGTAGCCATACCATCAAAACCAATCATAACGCTGGCCTTAAAGGAGTACTGACACGAAATTTCAAAGCTCATACAACTAAGCAAAAAGCTTACATTGTATATGGAGATACCCCCTCGGAAGTTTAAACCATAACCGTTCAGTAGAACATATTTTAAATAAATTTTAATCACTGCGCGCACGACAAAGCTAAAGCGCGCCACTGAGCAAGCTCATGACGTCATCTCCGCTTCGACCCAAACGGCCGACGTCAGGGCTCCCGTGACGTATCGAGGCGGCCGCGGTGCTCTTGGCGCGCGCTTTTCCGCCTTGTGCATCACGTCACCGTTTTTAGGACTCACGTCACGTGCCACTACAGCCAATGCGACTACCCTAACCTTTCATAGGTCGCCAACAATTTCACAGGGACGCGATAAACCTGAAGATAAACACCGTAGCCGCAACTTTTCGGCTTCGCTGTCAGCCATTTCCACAACGTGTAGGTACGGACATTTTTTAAATGCAGAGCATTTCAGTAACTCACGATGTCACCCGCGTTGACGTCCGTCGTAGTACGCACCGTCGTTGTCCGCACCCCTCCCCCTACACTATTTAAAAAAAATACTATCCGGCGCCTGGTTTCGATCCCTCGACCCTGCGGGCGGAACGCAATGTACATGGTGCTCTAACCACTGCGCCACAAAGCCGGCACAGAATGGGAGGCTACGAACGCGCCTTATATCCTTGACTCATTCAAACTACGGCAAGAAGCTGCTGATACAACGCATTCACTACCACCAACTCCTTAAACACTAAACGTTAACGCAATACACCCACCCCCTATGCGACGCATTTACTCGAGTCCCCCTCGCGGGGAGATGGGCCCAATTTTAGATAATCCTTTCCTGTGAAATCGTTGGCAACCTTTAAAAGATTAAGGTACGGAAGGTAGTATATCATTCTTGCGACCAGCATCGCATAAAGTGCTTCTGAACTGTGTAACGCAATTAGGTTTTACTTTACGCTCCCATTTATGCCGAGCAATGAAAACACGGACCCATTTGGCACTGCACTGTTCATGCTGGGGTACTCGGGAAAGCACGCTCATCCATTAGGGCACTTGCTTTCTTTGTCCGAAAATGCCGCTTCGTGCATCGCCCAGCCAATGTAACTGGTCCACACGACACAAGGGACTGCTCTATAGGCTGTTTCGTTTTGCGTCCAGTTACCGCAAGGCAGCAATAAAACGACAGCATTGGGGACCTACCCACCCACTACCGTGACCCGAGGCTTGCCGTAAAACATCCCTATTCGATTATCGCAAGGTGAAGGCGCGATCCCGAAGCATGGGCGGGTAGCGGATCTAACCGTGTTCTGCCTCGCACCCGGCTGTGCCAGAGCGCATACACGCAACCGAAAACAAACACGATGCGCGTAACCTGGATTAGGTCTCCGGTCGTGGCGTGGCCGTGCGTCGCGTGTTCGAGACCCCGGTGGGAAACATTCTTTGTCGCCTTTATCCGCTACCGCGTTTACTGGTATTGAAGCATCTAGCGCCATATATGGCCGGACTTGGTCCCATATATATGTGTTGGCCGGGTCATATATGGCTGTACTTGTCGCCATATATGGGTTGGCTGGGCCAGCATCATCATCATCATAATAATAAGCCTGTTTGTTTCCATTGCAGAAAAAAAAGCCTCTACCAAATATTTTCAGCAGCCACGCCTATCGAGTGCCAGCTGAGTTCATGTTTTTCTCCCAAATTTCCGTAGCTTGCTCGGTCATATATATGGCTGTAATTGGCGCCATATATGGCTTTGCCCTGCCCATATACCGGTTGAATCTTACCGGTAGTCCCCTACGGGGAAGAAACTTGGAGGCTAACTAAAAAAGTTCAACTTAAATTGAGGCGGACTCAGCGAACAATGGAACGGAAGATGATAGGTGTAACATTAAGGGACAGGAAGAGAGCGGAGTGGGTCAGGGAGCAAACGCGTGTTAAGGACATATTAGTAGAAATTAAGAAGAAGAAATGGGCGTGGGCAGGGCATGTAATGCGAAGGCAAGATAACCGTTGGTCATTAAGGGTAACAGAGCGGATCCCTAGAAATGGCAAGCGTGGCACGGGGCGGCAGAAGGTTAGGTGGGCAGATGATATCAAGACGTTTGTGGGGTAAATTGGTCGCAGTTAGCACAGGACCGGGATAATTGAAGGTCTATGGGAAAGGCCTTTGCCTGCAGTGGGCGTGGATAGGCTGATGATGATGAGTTGGCCGCGCAATATTTGACGCCATATAAGGCCTGACCGCGCCACGTATGGCCCTATTTGCTGCCATACATGGCAAATGATAGCCATGTACACAGACATATATAATTATATATGGCCACATATAATTTATATATGAGCCATATATGGCATTTTCGTAAGGGTGGAGACGTTAGAAGGATAACGCAATGTCGTAGATTTTCCTGTTCGCCATCCTTGAACCGCTCAAAGACGCACAACGTCCTGGCCACGGGACGATCCTTTGCGCGCAGCAGGAGCGGTACTAAACTACTTTGGTTCCATAGGCACGCCGTATATACTTAACCATGACCGCCAACTCGTGCACGTGAGAGCGCCAGAGCAGCGTTCGGTGTATACAATGCGCTGAAACGTCATGTATCCGCTTCGAAGCGGTAGCAATGAAGTCAACTGGAACCGTGAGTCGTTTTGCTTTATTTACGTCTTTCATCAGCGACTCGACAAAAGCAAAATCGGGTAATTGCGACGGCATGTTTATAACTGCTGTTTCGTTATAACCAACTTCCTATCAACCGTCTCAACTGTATCAGGAAGGGAAAAAGGGGGTTTCAGGCGATTATTCCCCCAATGATGCAGATACAGCGCGGCTGAGATGATGATGCGACGAAATTGCAGTAATGATGACGTATCGACTGAACGTTCACTACCTTCCCCTTCACCTCCGCCACCCTACATCATTGACGTATTAGTGTCAGGCGTTCACTATTCAGGAGGTCCGACGGTGCCAATCCCAGCGGTTTCGTCGGATAGGTATGCATGCACCTACTCCATGTCGAGGAGGATGACGCCTTGCGCGTATATGCGTTTCCTAGTCAGTACAGCCAGCCGTCACCTGAGCTTGCTAATGGGGGCTATATGGTTGAACACCACGGTGTAGAAAAATATTCAAGAGAACTAGCCGAAACCGACCTAAAAGGGGAAAACCCGCACAAACGTACAAGCAGCAATAGCTGAAACTGAACAAAAAGGCAACGAAAATACCTGAAATCCAGTTTATAGCGCATAAAGGTGTCATAAATAGATTATATGAGTGATAACAAAAGCGGTAACGGGATTTGAACCCGGGTTAGGATGTTTGCTTCGCGGGAGCGGAACTACTACACTACAAGTCCAAGTGGTTCTGAGCGAATAAATTGAGGGCGACATGCACGTGGACAGTTTCAAACATGCCCCTAGATGGCGCCATGCGTCGCTTGGCTGTGCTGACTAGGAAACGTCTAAACGCGGCCCCTTGCGGCTTGGAAACGAGTGCAAACACGCACCAAACACGCCAAGTATGCTTAGATACGCTTTCTGAGGGGCGCATTAAAAACACTGATTTGTCCCGATAACAGTGATATAAATTTTATTGCAAATAATCAAGATATTGTAACGTGGCGGCAGGGTGACGGCGACAAGGACCCCGGAAAGACGATGAGCGATCTTCTTACACGATTTACACGATGACGGCCATGAGGCAGAACTGGCGCAGGCTGAGCAATGATGGTGATGATGTTCATTGGTGAATGGCACATACCCCAACAGGGGATCGGCCAAACATCACGGGTATGAAAACAAGAGTTATTTATTTACAGGCTCCCGTAAATAGTAAATTTAGAGAGGTTTGCAATACTTTTTTTTTAAATAATATAGAACTGGGAAACCTCAAACCAATTACGCAAGTTTCAGCGTAAAGGAATCCAATCAGAGCGGGAATCTCTTTGAGCGCCGGACACAGCTTCTTCTTCGTCAATAGTTCAACACCACAGAGCCATGTGCGAACCACCACTTCGTCGTGTCCTCGTGACCATATTGATTGATTGATTGATTGATTGATTGATTGATTGATTGATTGATTGATTGATTGATTGATTGATTGATTCAAGCCTTTATTGGAGGAAAGGGGAGGCCCGGAGGCCGTGCATGGGGGAATGGGAAGTGAAGAGATGGGGGGTAGCAAAAGGTCTTCGTCGCACAATTGAATGTCCCTTCTTTGAGCACTCTTTTTGCGTCCATGATGTTATAATAAGGCTCTTCGCAGGATGGGTAGTCACCCCCAGGCTACACTAATCTCGCAAGGCCACTCTGTATACCATAATTGCCTAGTGCTTGCAGAAAATCGATGTCGTGATTTGGAGGGTGCGGAGTGTCCGTGTCTGGAGGGACGTGACGGAGCAAGTCCTGTCTTTGGAGCGCAAATGGCTGCACACCCACGTGAGCTGGTGAAGGTCAGATGATACGTTCTCTTGACAAAAAGGGCAATACGGGGGTGGGTGTCCATTCGGATGGTACCATTTCCTTGTAACAGAGGGCGTGCAGGCACTGTTGGCGATGCTTTTATTCATGAATATCTCGGCAACCCTGGGTATTTCAAGGCTCTGTGGCAGATATCCTTTAGGCTTTTGACGTAATAGGGTAATCTTGCGTTGAACACGCCTAGCAAAAAAAGCCAAGGCGCCAAGAATACACTTATATTTTGCATGCTTCGCCCCTCACCGAATTTCACGTTAGTGGAGATGGCCCGGGATATTTTTTTATATATAAATAGTGATCTGGTATGTTTTTGGTCGCTTTAGGTTCGTGGCGCAACCTATGACCACGTTTAATTAACGCACAAGCCTTTATACAAGGACAAATAAAGTTTCTCTCTCTCTCTCTCTCGCTCTCTCTCTCTCTCTCTGTATTACGCGATGACACATGTCACGTGGGGCGCTGTGCAGCGAAGCGTTTGGAAATACGCTTTCCGGAAACACTTCTGTGACGTCACATAATTTTTTTGTGCGATTGGCGGCCCCCGACTAAAGCCACCGCCAAGAAACATGATTGGGTGATTGTAGTGGGGTCTCTAATTCCATTTGATCGTATCATTCGAATGCTAACGAGGAGCTAACATGTTGGATTGGATTGGATTGGAAAATATTTTACTGACAAAGATCTCGCAGTAGGCGGGAATAATTTACGGCTCTGCCTCAACGCGGCCTAACGTCCTGATAGTTGTATATTTTGTTGCTGGCGCACGCATACCACGCATACTCCGTCACTGGAACGCGAACTTGGACGTTTTCCAACATTTCTTCCGTTTTCTCGGTTAAAAAAAAGAACGTCTTTCGTGTAAAGAATAAAGAGTGGGCTACCAAGGGCTAATTCTTTCAAACTGAACAACGTTCTATTTTGTCCTCATATCCCCTTCAAGCAGCGCCGACCGGCATAAAGCCACACTAACTGCCTCTATGTTCTGCTCTAAAAGGAATACGCACTAAATTTAAGCGAAAACGGCTCATTCTTCGAGCTTATAATCCCTGTTTCTTTGCGTTGAATTTTGTTGGCCTCAGCCTATCGCGACAAGCGGTCCAAGTCCAGTGCGGGAAAGTCGTATGCCGACTCCCTGTTTTCCTCATTATATCTTATTCGAGTGACCTTTACGTTGAAAGTGGTCTCAGTGAAACCCTAACGAGGCAATCTTTCCAATGAACGTTTTGATTGATTTTAGGGTTTAACGCGCCGACGCTACACATGAGGCGCGCCGTAGTGGAGGGCTCCGGATTAGTTTTGACCACCTGGGGATCTTTAACGTGCGCAGAAAGTTTAGTTTTGTCTTTATAGCCCCTTCAAGAGATGCATGCACTGCAGGTCATTATCTAAACTTGGCCCTGTGGGAAGGTAAAACACTGACGCAACGCATTTCTCCCATTCAAGCCCGACGGACAACCTTAGAGCGGGAACTTCACCACGTACGACGACAATTACACTCCGCTGCAGAAAGGCCTCCAAAACGAGACACGCTTTATAAACGCCGGGAGGAATTTGCCACGGTGGCTGGCACGCCATTAGGCATTTTTTTGCAGCAACCAGCTCAGAGTATAGGTGCCACATGTTCGACGCCCCCTGGCATACTCTTGACGCAAGAAGAGTGATTGCGTTACGATCAAGGCCAGCTCAAGAGGTGTATACGATTGCGGCAACGATTACGAGGTGATGTTTACTGTAGCAGCAACAGATCGGCAGTCTGCACTATATGCGACGGGACAATCCGCCACAGGGGAGGCCTCCTTCCAAGTAAAGCGATCACCAAAACTAGGGCAGCGTCAGTTATAGGGCCAAGGCTTCGCAAGCGAAAATCGTGACGCAGCCGAATAGTACGGCGTAGCGCGGTGTTTTCCGCGCCAGACGCGTATTCTTAATCGCCCGCAGCGTCCGGACGCCTTGTGTTCATTTTGCTGCAGGCGCCGTCCCGAAAGTGTGTTTTTGCGTACGGCAGGCAACCCAATTCGCATTCTCCGCTAGAATCGAAAGAAAAAAAAAAAGAAACCAAGGAGCACACGGTGAGAGCGAAACCTCAAGGTTACTCCATACCTTATCTCACCTAACCCTCCGCAACTGCAGCTGCCGAGTTGTCGGACGTGCCCGCCGGGTTTTTGAATGCGAAAGCGTCACAACACGGCCTGCTGAGCGAAGAAAAGGCCGGCGTCGGCGTCCGTACTAGCTACAGACGGCACTGCCTACTACGCGTCAAGCGTCTTCGCAGCGCCCTGCCTCGGTAGTAGAGAATTCTAAACGCAGAAAAGGAGTTGCCAGGTGACGCTCGGGCATGCGTATGCACGTGGAAAACCGGATACAGTTAAACCTGGATGTAACGAACCCCTATGTAACGAATTCCTGGATATAACGAAGTTTTTCAATTCCCCGTTTCCACCTTCAATGAAGCCCATGTGTTTGCGACCTCTATGTAACGGAGGGGTTGCGACGGTTAATCTGGATGTAACAAAAAAATCCGAATATTTTGTCAACTTCGTGATATCCAGGTTTACCTGTAGTGCCCGGGGACAGCAGCCGCTTCAGTTTGATTTCAACAGTCACCTGCGGCGATCCGGGACGCTCTGGCCAGGGGCGTTCTTTGGAAAACGATGCTTGCCCGTTCACAACTCGTATACGAAGCTCTTGGACGTCCTCGGAGTTTTTCTCTAGCTCGCGGAATTTGCCCCGTAGTTTGTCTTAAAATTTCGATCACGGTGTAAACGCAGAGAAAAATCCGCCCCTCCATACGCTTGTTACCAAGTCCTTCCGCCACAGCGTCATTCCCTTCTATCCGACTCTATTTCGAGTGCTGTAAGCATATAATTTCGGTGAACCTGGTTGTTAAGTTAGGGCACCTCGCTTATTAATTAAAACCACCCGGCTACTAAATATCCTTCGCTGGGGTTAGCTTGTTTACCTGTATGGTGTTTGTTTTCCCGCCGGCCGAGCTGACTTGGGCGCGAGGAGAAATGGCGGAAGCCTCGTCCTTGTTCGCCGCGCTATTCTGCTCACCCGACGAGCGGACCCGGAGACGATTTTACAAACGCGTCGGTATATTACCCAGGATAGTTGAAGGCGATGTTGACTTTTGAAGGAATATTTCCTTTAGTTCGTTTGGGAAACCAGCGGAGGGAGCCAACGACGTCTTAACGACCGCGATTACCGCCACGAGAATGCCCGAAACGGACGAGAGCTGGAGGTCAAAGGTATGAAGGGGGCACTAGACGTTCTGTCTACCACGGTTACGCAGCTCAAAGCTACAAGGTGAAGTTTCCATTCGCTCCACGTCTGACCCTGGCGACTTTATGGCTGGGATGCGTCAATGGGTATAGGCGACCAGGCTCTGTTATGCGGCCGACGTGTTCACAAAGCAAAGGAATTTTGGCGGCGCGGGGCACAATTATTGGGGCGCACGCTATGGACAATACTTTAATACGAGCCGCCCGAGAGCCGATGGCTGTCGTTAGGTTTGCTTTTAGTTGGGTAGTTTATATTTGTGTTAATTTGTGTTTTGCGGAAAACCTCCGGGTTTCCGTATGAGCGTGAGAGAGGTGGGTCACGCGATTATTTTGCACCCACCTAAGTTTGTTTGTCACTGTGGCCAACCAGTGGCCTAGTGTGGGTTTAATGAATACGCCATCCTCACTCGCAAATTGTGACGCCCCTTTTGCGGGCTGGGTTCTGGTGGTCAAACCGAGGAGATTGACGTTTTGTTGAGGGACAAGAGACAGGGGAGCCCCGCTGGATTCGAGCCTCGCCCGACCTCTTGTATGCGATCATCAGCCTTGAGAATTGTAAATACGTAGCGTAAATAAAGCGTATATATCGTACATCTTGCTTTCGCTTGGAGTAGACCATCGTCGGCTACGTGCCGTCAGCCAACGAGCCAGCCGGTCGGCGTTTCATCGGATCATATCTTCAATCATCGGCCGGCCGATCCAGTCTGTATGAGAGAGGTTTAGATTCTTTAGGTTTAGATTAGATTTAGAGACTCAGAGAGGTCTAGATTTAGAGGTTTAGTGAGGTTCAGATTAGAGGTTTAGAGGTTTAGATCACCCGATTACAGTCAGTGATGATCTCCTCTTGCCGTAAATTTAACTCTGGTGAAGCCTCGTCATGGGAACACAGCGAATGGGGAAAACAGCCGCAGTGAAGGAGGAAAACAAGCGCCCAACATCTTCATGACCGGCATAAGTGCGGGTTTGTTCGTCTAGTTTCGCCGCGCGCAGGCGATTCCAGTAACGTGGCCTTGCTTCGGTTACTAATTTTCATACTCGCGAGGCGCACGGACGACGGGGCAGGTGCAGAAGGCAAGCTTTGTGGCCGATGAACAAGATCGGCGCGTAAGCAGCGTTCGAATGACCCGAGGCCAGTAGAGTCCTTGTGCGCTTCGTTTCATGCGAAAGAGACTTCGCCCGTCTTGCCGCCTGGCATACGCAGTATTTCATTCCGAGGAGTGGGGACATAAAAGGAGGAAACAAATCACACAACAACAAAAAGAGAAAACTATAAACTACAAACAAAAACTTCAGTGAGGGACTTTACGTGACCTTCCCATTGCTTGCTCGTTTTTTGTTTTTGTTTTTTTTTCTTGGTGGACATTGCAACATTATAGTCGATCGTCGTGATGAGAGCAGACCTCGAAGCAGCACAAACATCGTGCTTGGCTTGCAACAGAAACATAATTATCCGTGACCATTACTTGATAATCGGCAGAGGTGCGCCTCATCCATTCTGCCCCATAAGTATAGCGTATTTCCGCCCGTATAACCCGCACCAACTATGCGAAAATTTAAGTGGCAAAGTAGGGGTGCGGATAATACGCGGGGATTTTCCTTTATTGCAGCTTCACGGCAACGCGCGTTGTGCCATGAAGCTCCTACGCAGTAACACCGACTAAGGCTTCCATAGCTCTAGCGAGAGAAGTGACACTGAGTGAATTGTGACCTTCGCCTTGCAGTCAGTGTATTCTACTTGCTAAATATACGCTTTTTCTGTCTACATGGTATGTGATGCGTTGCTTGAGCTGTAGCTTTGGTGCAGCCTCTCCTGTATCAAATGTGCGCGCGATACGCGATTTTTTTTTCTTTTCCGGCGGGCTGAATGTGGCGGTGCGAATTATATGCAGGGGCGCATTATAAGTGCGAAAATACGGTACGTCCCTGCTGTGTACGGTCCACGGTTTTTTCCTTTTTTAACAGCGCCTGAAAAATATTCGATACACGGGCAATTGGGGAGTGGAATGCAATACCGTGTTCGTTTATTTCCTGCTCAAAGAGTAGCCGATTTTCCAGCAAAGGTGTTTGCTGCCCTAGAGTCATAAGCATGTTTGTTCCGTCAAAGGTTTGTCACCTGATTGTTTGCCTTCTTCCATTTTCCCTATAGCTCTTGAACGATTCAGGATTTTTTTTTCTGTTTGGACGTTTGGATATTTGGCTGATCCTTGTTGTTTCTCTTGATGTGGAAACATTTAGTGTGGTCTTTTGTATGTAACTTCTTTGGCGTGGAATAAATTTCTATTGTATGACGGTTTTAAGGGAAAGCTTTCTACCTCTATTAGCCAACGGTTCCTTCGAGGGTGCGCGACAACAAACTCCAACGCGGCTAGGGAGGGGGAGGGCGTTCTCAGTCACTCTAGATGGCGCGGCGAATTTACCCAGCGTTCCCCGCGCGCGAGGTGCTCGTGCTCACACCGGCGGGCGCGTCGGCAGGACGGCTTTGTCGTCTGCTTTAGCGACGATTGTTTTGGGCCTGTTTTGGCGCAAATTCGCGTCCATTGCGCGCTTCCTTCACACGGCTTTATTAACTTGTTCTACAGCACCTCCTGGGTAAACCGGACCCGACGGAATTAAGTGGTCGTAAGAATTGGTTTGCTCTACGCTAAGAATTGGTTTGCAGGGCGGGAAAACAAAATGTAGAGACCACATATAGACATCTGGCCGCTAGAGAAACGCTACCTTTTGCGCACTGCTTGCAAGGAAGGGGACTCCGTTTTCTAAATTTGAGAATACCAATTCGGTTGTGTTTTAAGAGGTACTAAAAAAGGCGGAAGGAGCAACTGCTTCTGATAAATAGCGATTATAAAAGTTCCCTCAGCTTTCTCACAATTCTCGAACTTACTAAACTAACTAGTTCAAATCGGTATAAATGGGAATCACTAAGCTGGCATGCCGAATTATTTGGGTGTTCGGGCTGTGTCGCGCGGTTGTGTAGCCCCGAGCTAGCACATCACGATGGCTAGGCTCCGCTGTCTCACCCTTCGAAAGACGCTTGTCTCCGTTTTCTTTCTGCCGGCCCAAGGCCGGGCTGCATGCAGCGGCGGTGTCCGTCACTCAAGCCCGGCCGTGGCCGACGCTGCTGCGTTCGGGACTCCGCCCCCGCGAATTCCGAGTAACGGCTGGCAGATCTCTCGTTTTACTCTTTGTAGAGCCACGTGTGTGAATTCAAGTAATTGTTGTGGGTGTCGTTTAAAGCTTTGCTTTCCAACCACCTTCACAGCGTGGATTGGAGCCAATTTTTTTTTCTTTTCGTGCGGAAATATTTAGCGCAGCCTTGTGTAACTTTTTAGCGTAGAATGGGTCCTAATTGTCTAACAATTTTTGTTTAAACAAGCGCTCTCACCGTTACTTGTGTTGTTTTTTTTTTGCGTGTGACCAAAACATGGTAATAGACCTTTCCGGAAAGTTGCGCGCGCCCCCAAAGCGGCCGCAAAGCAGCCTGGGAACTGTGAGCGCCGCAGCAGCCGCCGCCGCTGCCGCCCGGGCCGCTCTTCATGTAGCTCTACCGTGCCAAACCGTGCCGTGCGCGATAGCGCCTGTGGAGGGAGCATTTGTTGACGGTGCAGCTTCGGCGTTTAACATTGTGTGATGCATGCAGAACATCTGCTGTCCCGAACAGCTGACCCGCCGCGGTGGCTCAGTGGCTAAGGCTTTGCGCTGCTGAGCACGAGGTCGCGGGTTTGATTCCCAGCCGCAGCGGCCGCTTTTCTGATGTAGGCGAAAACCAAAAACACCCGTGTGTACGAGATTTCGGCGCACGTTAAAGATCCCCAGGTGGTCAAAATTAATCCGGAGCCCTCCACTACGGCGCGCCTCCTCGCCTGTGAAACCCCACAATCAATCAATCAAGTCCTGGACAGCTGTTTTCTTCACTGGCTTCTTTTTCAAAACTTCAGCATTCTTACCACCGCCCGCATTTCTTCAACAAACTGCTGCATTTTGGGGAGTTGCAGTGTGTATCCCGTCCATTCACGCTACACTATGTCTGCATTTGTTTCAAGTACTGGTGCCCAAGAGGTGGCGAGTCTTATTGTGCAATCCTAAGCTCTTTTGATGATTTCGGCTGTGTGTAAATATGAAAATAGAAATGTTTCTTTCAGTCGAAAAAAAGACACGTACACTTTTAATTACTCCGTTAGAAAAACTAACCAATACCGACTAAAAGGTAAAACTGTTCAGAGGGCGCTAATACAAAACACGCATAGTTGACATTTTGCTTAATTATCAATTGAGAAGTGGTTCATGTGTGAAGTTGCTCAGGTAGCAACAAATTTTCCGTATCCGGTTTGGCTTGTCAGCCATCGCATTTGGGAAAACATACCACGGTATACAGTTCTTCACTTCTCGAATAACTCGCTCAACGTGTCTCCTTAGGTTGGCGATTTGCTGTGTGCGTGTTTCCTCCGTTACTGTCAGTTGACGCCGACCATTTAACATGAGGGGTCTGTTCAATTTAACGCCAAGTTCACGGAGCTCATATTCGATCAAGAATCCTGGGTCAGCTATGACGAGCTGTCTCCTTTGTTTTCTCACAGGAAGTACACTACACCTTAAAAGTGGGAAATAATAATTCCACAATGAGCGACCGAAAAGAAATAGTCGAAATGCTGAACTCGCTGCAGCAGAAACCCCGTTACTCCAATGCCGCAGGAAACGGGCTGCAGGCAGTCGCTGTCGTTGGAAAAACCGCATCGTTGCCTGCTGGAGTGAAAATATTGCTTTATGCCCTGTTACGCCGTTTGTGCTAAAATTCATTACAAAACGGGCGTTGATTACTCTGAGCTGACAGGGGTATCTCGACAGTGCTGCATATCACTAGTTCGTCTTGGGTGCCTGGAAGCGGATGCCTGGAATTTACGTTATAATGCTAGGCGTACCTGTCTTTACCGGAGGACACCTCTCGGAGAAGACCCGGTGTGGAAAAATGGTCGCATACGGTCCATGTAACATTTGCGTCTGCTCGCGTTGAAATGGGCTCCACATATCCTGTGATGTTCGGACGGCTCCCACAAAGCGAATCGGCCATCACGACCCTGGCGATTTATCTGGCGAACTTATTCCTTTTTAAGTTTCTTGTCCTTCGGAAACTTGTGCAATGAAACATTCCGGTCTCGTAGCGTATTGTTGTCCCATCCGATCATACAGCACGCGTTTTTCCGCCTCCTGCAGCCTCCTTGGCGCCATATCGTCAGTATCGTGTGAACTACAAACGCTAAGGCAGGTCGTAAACGAGTGTAGCTTTACACACGCGGAAATGCATCACGAATAACGTGTGCACACGATATGAGCTTCTTCGTTTTACCCCTCAGCTCCCCGCGGGCTGCCGGAGGCAAGAGCTGGTTATTTGTATTTTTCTCTGGGAGCTCAAGTGCACATTTGTTTTTTATTTCCTCGTGTTGAGGAATTTCTATTTTCCCGCGGGCAGCAAGAAGCACGAAGACGCTTTTCAACTGCCAGCAGCTAGCAGACGACGTTGCTAGCAGACGACAAAAGGTTCCCACGCGGTACAGGCAGCTTCAGAAGGATGCGGAGTTTATTTCTTATTTTGGGTTCTATGGTTTAAAGATGATTTAATTGATGCGCGACATAACTTTGCAAGCCCATCCTTTCGCGCTACTTAAACTTGGTCCTTTGACGGACGCCGCGAACGCGGCGCGCGGCGCGACCACCCCGTCGGCGCTCGCCCCGCGTGCGCACGCAGTTCCCATGAGGCCTTGCGCGCGCCCGCCAGGGGAAGGAGCGGCGCTGCAGTTTCTGGAAAGGTCTATTGATGTGCAATTCATCGTGTGGGTGATGTACCTTTCCCTTCTGTCCTCCTGCTTGGTCCTTACAGGACTGCAGTGTGTACTAAATAAAAAATAAAATAAAAAAAACAGAAGGATCGAACGCAGAAGGAGGGGACGGGGGAGGAGGGAAGAAGTGCGGGAGAGGACGTTGAGAGCAGTGAATATAGTCTACGGCGCAACGACTGCTTCAACATTCACGAACACGCCTCTCGTGAAATAACTTACTTGCACCACCAGGCCAAAGACACTGGCCACCAAGTCACATTTCAGTGGCTTCCAGGCCACCGTGGTGTTCCAGGTAATAAAAAGGCAGATGAAGCAGCTCGCAGGGGCCTTCAAATGCATAATATGAGGAAGGGCTTCTTCACCAAGTATGATGCCTCAGCTATGACGAAGGCACTTGTTTTAATGGAGCGGAACCGTCTCTGGTCTCTTACAGAGCACCAGTATCCGTTCTTGCACTACATAGACCCCGAGCTCAGGATAAAGCTGCCAGAGCGACTTCCGCGCCGACTAGAAACTTTGTACCACCTATTACGCCTCAATGCAGCGCTTACGAAAACTTACCTGTTTCGACTTCGCGCCACCTTGAATCCTCACTGTGATAACTGCGGATCGCCAGAAACCGTGGAACACGTACTGTCAGAGTGTCCCGCTTACATGCTCGCAAGGTGCCGTTTGGAGCAGAAGCTCGAACACCTACGCCCAGGACCAATCAGCCTACAAGTGCTCCTTGGCCCCTGGCACACTCCTTCAGCACAACGCAAACCACTAATGGCGTTGTTTGAATACCTGGACGAGATCAGCGTCACTGAACTGATTTAAACTACTGAGAACATGACGTTCGTTGAACTGTTCACACGAACATATGATGCCTGCTTTTTTTTTTTACTTCTTTTCTTTTTCTTCTGCCCGGTTATCTATAGGGCCTTTTCTACTCTCCCCTACCCATTCCCCCGCCGGGTAGCATGTCGGTGTTACGATTCCGGCAAACCTCTCGGCTTTCTTCTCTAATAAAGAGCTCTCTCTCTCTCTCTCTCTCTCTCTCTCTCTCTCTCTCTCTCTCTCTCTCTCTCTCTCTCTCAACGTAGGTGGACAGCTAAAGTTTTTAGGTACCTGTATACATGAAAAGCGTGGACACGCAGTGGCTAAGGAAGACTAGATGGCTAAATGGCTAACGATGAAATGCGGAAAGGCTAGTGGAGAATCAGAGACATCCAAGGTAACCAAAAAAAAAGAGGCAAGGCAGATAGAAGCGAATAAGTGGGGAGAAAAAAGGGAAGCTAAAACGTCGTTAGAGATGTACAGTGTTGAGAAATTGGCCGTCAGGAAGGAAAATCTGTACGATAATTCCAAAAGCAGTGCTTTGCTTTTTGAGGCTAGAGCAGGTTGCTTGGGAACTAAGAGCTTTGTGGGGAAGTATTCACAAAATGATGGGGTATGCGCGGTCCGCGGAAAAGAAACAGAAACTATGCGGCACATAGTGTTAGAGTGCGAGGGTATCCATATAAATCTACATGAGGGAAATATTCGGCTTCCAGAAGCCCTGGGATTTAAGGGTAGCACAGAGGAAGTTAACTTAAAGGCTGTTGAGGGAACGAAAAGAAGATTATAATGCTGGTGGACGAAAAGCAGAGACGGGAATACGGGAATATTGCCTAGGACAATTACCACCTGTAACAGAAATAAATAAGTACTTTGTGCCAATAAGTATTTTGTGCCTGCCCTAAGAGAATCGCTAGTATTAAACGAAGAGTATGGAACATGGGTATATTAGTTTTTTTGGTAATATGACACGTCATCACCACGCTACAAAAGGGATACAATTAGCGATCATCATTATCATCATCGGATCATTACCAGGTCACGTGGCAGAGCGTGCAGGGTTTTCAGGTGGCGGAGTAGGAGGTCGGGTGTGGATGGCGTGGCACGGCGCAACGTACAACATGGCGTGGCACGACGCACCTCACCAATCGAATCTCCAGCAAATTCGGTGGCGCCAGCAGGCCTCATGCCAAGTGCTAGCCAGAGCACACGGGCGCTTTCCATACAGCTTCCCAATCCCCAGTTACCACCTTGGTCCTAGAAACCTCCAATAGTTGGAAATTCTCAACCGCTATTGCATCCGCATGAATTATTATATCGCTATACTGTCTCATTATATTATATCATTATATCAATAACCAGATGACCGCATGATTGTATCCGTGGCGCCTACTTACCTAAAAGCGATATCCACATTACAAGATGCTGTCCTGGAAACGATGGAGTGGTTTTCGGCAAACCTTATTTTCTATCAACCACGCTAAAACTCGCCTAATTTGTTTCCGTAACCCACTGCGCAAAGTTATTCTCGATCGCCCTTTGTGTGTGCACGGCTGACATTGACCTCCTTGCACTTGCTCGCCCCTGGCCCCTTCTATCATAAACCTTGGTATGTTTCGTGATAGTGACTTACCCTAGAACACTCACTTAGCGTACATTTCTCGAAAACTTCGGTCTGTTTAAAAGGGTTGAAAAAGGGCGCGTTGGTAATGATGCATCTCAAAAAACAAACTGCATGGGGGGCGTGCCGATTGGGCGCTTGGGCATTACAGGCTTTGATGTGTGGAATAATAGAGAGTTTTAGCAGTCCGTCCGTTCCGTCGCGTACGTAGCTAGCGTGTTTACCGGGACCCGTCTGGGCACTTGGGCATTCGTCACGGTAGGGGGATTAGTTCCGCGCGCCTGCCTTCGCCATGTCCGCGCCTCCTCGCCCTTCCTCCTCTCCCTTACGCGTGCGCAGGCGCAGACCGCTCCAGGTGAACCCGGTAACAACGTAACGAACGGAACTCGTTCCGAATCTGCGCCTGTGCTGTCGACCTTCATGTGTTCTTGTCCCCGTTAATTTGCGCCGTTTTTTTGTTTTTTCATGTGTTCTTGTCCCCGTTAATTTGCGCGCAGTTTGTTTTTCGAGATTCGGTCTGTTTCTTGCGTTTTGTAACACATTAGATACTTTATTTCTTTGCCTGTTCATAAAACTGTAGCCCAAGCTTTGGTCTATAGCATACTTTGATAAGGGATCACAGTGTATAGATTTTGTGCCATGCGCTGGATAAATAGGGTCGATTCAATTATCTGTTCTCTGTTAACGAACGTAAGTTGCGATGTAATTATTGAGTGTAAGAGTGATGTGCTGAAAACTTTACGTTTACCGAACTCTGACATTTTGTTGAGCGAGACAATCATTTTAAAACATTTATGGACTAATTAATTTAAACCGTTGTATATCCCTACGTGTAATATTCGACCAACAAAACCTTCCTAGTTTACCCGTCGCAATACAGGGTTGTAGACGTAAGACGAGATCCTACAATCTTCCGGCTGCGTTCAACCGACTCCGTGTTATTTCTAGCAAAAATTCAAGATACCAACTAAAGAGTCTTTGAGAAATCGATTTAGACGTACTGCCGGCTTCCCCCACTGCGTCTATTTGTCATGTATCTTTATGTACACTTCGATTGCCCGAATTAGTTGTTCTCGTATTTGCTTTTGTTTTGTCATATATTTTCTTAGTCTATTTGGTTATTATGACTTCCAGGCTCTGCCACTCAGACTGTTTATCCTGTTTCAATAACAAAATAAACGATCTCATCGTCATCATCACCACCACCATCATTATTATCACCTACATTATCACCTTCTCTTCCTCTGCTTCAAATCTGATGTGAAGGAACACCCTACGTTTTCAGAAACATCCAGGATGCTCTCCGCAAATAAGAGCAGTTGCAAAATGGAACACGCTAAACAGCGTCTTCGATCAGGAACCTTTCTGCGGGGGCATTCATCCACAGGAACGTCCTTCTTAAGGAGCAATTAATTGACTGCGGGGTCCGAAACTACACCTGGGCGATGAGGCGCGCCGTAGTGGAGGGCTCCGGATTAATTCTGACCACCGGGCGATCTCTAATTTGCACACGGGCGTTCTCGCTTCTCGCCTCCATCAGAAAATCGACCACCGCGGCCGCGATAGAACCCGCGTCCTTGGGCTTAGCAGCGCAACGCCTTAGCCACTGAGCCACCGCAGCGGGTCTCCTCAAGGAATACTACCACAACCCCGCCTACGTGCCAGTCGTAGTGTCAGGGAACGTTTTGGTCAAAACATTTCCGAAGATAAAATACAAGAGGAAGTAGATATTTACACTGAATCTCATGTTCATGTGAAAACGTAGCGGCCATCGCCTGGGCGTGCACCGAAGCCACCCCCCCCCCCCCCCTCCCCATTTAGCGGATCACGTGCACAGTCTTGTTGGAGAATTTGAACTCTTCGGCACCCTCGGAGCTCTTCAACACATTCAAGATGCTATTTCTAATTTTTGGTCTGGGAATAACTGTATTACCGCCACTCACATTTTGCTCTTCGTTTACTAAATACCCCCTTCTCACCAAATAAACGACCACTACAATATTTCGAACGCTTCAAGAACTACGCTGCGAGCATGTTCACATCCATGTGGTCTGGTAACCAGGGATAACCAGCTGGCGCACACGGTTGCCACCATATACGGTCCCATCATGCGACGAGCCTGCTCCTACAGTGCGTGTTTTTCCCAGCAACAGCGACAGCACACAGGAAATGGCTTATTGCCGAATCACGACCACTACTCCTTTCTCTTTTTAACTGTCCTGACTGACACGGAGAAATCTTTGCTTATACCGTCTACGAAATCTCGGCCTACACTCCGGATACCATCTATAAATGGACGAATCCACATAGTGACTTTCCCTCCAAAGTGTCCTTTTGTCAATCACAGCTTTAATATATAATGTCATTCAACATGGACGCGCCATTACTTTGCTCACGGTCGAAACCAACTCGTCGCTCCCAACGCCCTCCTAAATAATGTGCAAGGCCGGCCCTCGTCTGTTGTTGTTGTTGTTGCATTGGAGCACCTTTTTCTTTCTTTTAGCGTTTTCGTAATGAGTTGAGAATTACTCCCCACCTATAACGTTTTAACGGAAGCTGCTGCATTCGGCGTTTTTTTCGCCACTCTACATATTTGTCACTGATAGTGTGCGGCTCAATTACTTCGTTAAAACGTTATTTCATTTTAAGAAATGCAAAAATAGGGTGACATATGGTCCATGCCACTATGTATGATTACTATTTCTTTCAGAATTATGCATTACTGAATAACGAATGGATAATGAGAATTTCAGCGTGCCCGTTGTTTACCGTGTTCGAGTACGCTGGCGATACTGTTTTGTCCACGCAAAAGAGACTGAAGGGGGGGGGGGGGTGAAGGGGAAAGAAGAACCACTTGGTCAGCGTACTGAAACATACGACAACCACGCCCAACATCGATCAAGTTATTATTTACATCATGTGTTATGAACAAGAGAGGAGCTAGTTAACTAGGAACCCTGTGGCATACCTGATTTCGAACACACTCTTGACCTCGATCGTTACGCTAGATATGCGAACATACTGGGCACAGTTGGAAAAGCAACTTGTTAGCAGCTGATTGAAAGGTCCTCGAAAACCAATACTTCGTCATTTTTGCAGGAGTAACCAACCGACCTAACTACAAAAGCATTAGAGGCACCCACAAAGGGAGCACATGATGCTTCATTTTTATAGAACGGTGATAAAATAATACACAAAAATTGCCCTTTAAGGTTCTTTAACACTTGAGATTCTTTTTCTTAGAACATAACCAAATTGTGACTCTTATAACATACGGTTTTTAACACAAAAACAACTAAGTACCAAATAAGACGTGTGTGTAAATTTTTGCCGAATGCTGGCAGTATTGAAATGGTACTATGGTTTCCAACTTTAATGTGAGACCGTATTTATGAAGCGGCTTAATTTCAGCAACATTTAAGTCTTCAGGTATGAAGCGATGTTCTAGTTCCGTTGAACATCCATAGCACCACAGGTTCTAGAGCTAAGAAATTGTGTTTCAGGTCGTATACAAATGTAATTATCTATGAGAATAATGCCGGACAGGCCGGGAGTGGACATGAGAGAAAGAACAAGGCGAGACATGGTTCACAACTTGAAATGATAACGTTATTTAATGATTACAGCGGTTTACATGGCCGAAATCCGTAACTTAGAATTAGTTGAAGATGACGCTAAACCTGATTAGCATATCGAAAACAAAAAGAATCTGATCACTTACAGAGATACGATGCCACCCAAATATTTCGTATATCGCTAGCCAGATCTTCTTAGAAGATTCTTTGTTCTTGCAAAAGACTTTAGCGTAATACAAACGGTATACCCTGTGGGTCACAGCAGTCACTTTATTTTGTTGCGCAGTAGCCTGAATTTGGCTCTTGGTTCAAGATGGTATAAATCAATCCCCAAAGGCTGCAGGCGCAGCAGCTTCGGCGCGTGAAGCCCCGATTTCGACCATTAAAGGGACCCTGCAACACTTCGACAAGCGCTTTCACTCTTCCCTTCGCGTCCGGAGTCACCGCAAGAGCTATAGTTATCGCCGGCACGTAGGGGCACTGCGTGATTAGCTTGTCGCACCAGATACGCTTCCATTTCTGCTTTGTTCTTGTGGCTTTTCTTTTAAAGTTTCTATCGAAAAGCGTTATTTGCTGCAACTGGAGGAAAACCGGCCAACAGCCGCTACATGCCTTAGTGACGTAATTCGAGCCGTCGAAGAACGTCAAGACCGGGAAAGAAAGAAAGAAAATTTTTTTGAGCGAGTTTACAAGTTATCCGATGGGCATAGGGCAGTAATTTTTGGCTGAGGTACTTGGCGACCCCCTAATCTAAGTACTGGGTGTGTTGGGTGACTACGTTCTGCAAGCATTTAAGATTTCAAAAAAAAAGAAAGTTGAAGAAAGTGTTGCATGGTTCTTTTATTACGCACAGGCCAAAACTGAGCGGTAGCGGTTAGCTGAGCCGATTGGCAGGAACGTCGGAACAGGGGGTGCAGGGGGAGCGATGTCTCCCCCTCTTTTAGAGATGGGGGAGCATGGCTTCCCCCGTCAAAGAGCGTGCACCCGAAGACTTCTGCTGAGCCCCAGACAGCACGGCGAAGTTAGGTTCACTTGCAAAAAGCCAAATGCGTCATGATCAGACTACAATCATTCAAAATTCCGGTGGCGCTAGTCTTTATTAATTAGACATTTCTCGCCTGTATGAGTGCCCCCAATTCTGAAAAAAAAAAATAGTGATTTTGTAGTTAGCCATTTTCGGAAGATATATATTGGCTCATTTCTAATGGTGGAGCACACTCCGCAGAGATGGGACGTGATAGGAGCTGGCACGCGTGCCATACTGCTGGCTTTCCTTTCTGGGATCACTCAACGATTCCTTCGTTCCAGATTATATTAAGCTGCATGCATTAATTACGAGGGCCTCGGTTCAAACAGCCTTGGTACCGAAGGACGCATAAGGCGGTTTCCCGCCACTCGACTGCTCTTGACGAGCTCAAGACACTTGAGTCACGGCACGCGGGTTGCAGACCCCTTCACCCTCAGTTGTCGGCGCGATATATATACAGTTAAACCTGAATGCAACGAACCTCTATGCAACGAATTCCTGGATTTAACAAAGCTTTTTTTTTTTCAATTCCCCATTGCCAGCCCCATTGAAACCCGTGTGTTAGCGACCCCTGTGTAACGAAGGCGTTGCTGCGGTTAACCTTGATGTAACGAATTCTCTACGCTGATGAGCCTTTCTTTTTTGCAGGTTTTCTGAAAAATCGTGTGGATAAATGCTTTAGTTAAGTGAATTTCGTCCGCACCGCGAACTACCGTGTGTTTCAACGTGTGATTATGGTGTCGGTTAGTGCCATAGACCTGCCTTTCGGCGTGTAGTCGCGCGTCTCCACTGCTATCTGTATCGTCAATGGTGAGTTCTGTTGCTAGAAAACGAAAAGTTTTGTCTTTCCAAGACAAGCTCGCAATTTTAAGTACCGTCTACAAGCTAGCACCCTTTCAAGCTAGCAAGTATACAAGCTAGCACCCTTTCACCAATTTTGTGTGCGGAAAAGAGCGTCAATTTCACGCGCCCTTTCAGCGAAAGTTTGGTACTTAACGCGTTACGGCACCAAAAAGTGTTTAAAGGCAAAATTGCTAGCGAATACGGGGCTGAGTGACGTTGTTTCTTTGGTGTGCCGTGTTCAAGTGACTAAGCTCGTGGGAAAGCGGCAGGCGCAAATCACGTCATCATCCACTGAGAAACAAATTAATGAAGGGTGAGTTCACCGTCACTGACGTCTAGCATTTTGGTTTCGTTTCTGCTTCAGTCACGCGCGCCTTATCTCGAAATCTGCATGTAACGAAACCTTGCGAATTTTCGTCAACTTCGTTATATCCGGATTTAACTGTAGTCGCATAAATACCCGCGAAAGTGGCGGAGAATGCAGCCGACCGTGTCGCTGAACTGGGTAAGGTCGCGGGTGCGGTCCCCTCCACGTTTTTCCCGCTAACTTTTACGTGCACGACGACACGAATTGGTGGGAAAGGCAACAACGCAAAAGCGATCGACACGTCCAAACAGCCGAACCCAATACTGGCCGTACTTGTTGACGGCGCGACGGTTGCTAAGGGACACTGCCGACGGGCCGCGTAAGCGAGGTCCAAAACAACGGAAGAGAAACAATCACTGCCCTTGCCGCCTTCGAGTTGGCCGCACCGGTTGGGAAAACAAACCCTCCGCTTTATACGACGGCAACTGCGCTTTGATGGGACAAAAAGCATTAACAAAAACAACGTTACTGAGACAACAAAACGGTGTGGGTAGAGTAAAAAGACTGCGTCAGGCAAGTAACCCAGCCGGGATCAATGAGGGAATTAACTATTAACAATGTACAGCTTCGTATTTGACGCCATGTCAGATGTAATGGCCTTACATCGCGAATAAGCATCAATATTCTCATGTTAATTTTGACGTCCAAGAATCTATAAATTACCATCTTGTGTATTCGTTTTCCTCTTGGGAGGAAAAGAAGGAAACGGGGAGTGTACATACAAAAAAAAACATCATCATCCATAGCGGTAGCTAGTCCCAACGAGTAATCAAACATCTTCACATCTAGACTCCAATTTCTACTTTCGATTGCTAGTCGCAACGAGTAATCGAACATCTTCATCATCCATAGACTCCAATTCCTACTTTCGATAGCTAGCCGCAACGAGTAATCGTAGTGACGATGAATTATGAGATTCCGGCAATGAAATAACTAATTTGGCTCCTCTCTCCGTGTAGCGAAAACGACGATCATCTAACCTGATCTCCAGTGCTACCCGGCGCCGCCGACGACCGTAAATAAAACCCGCACAGCTGACAGCCCAAGGGCTTCCTGCGATCAGCAGCAAACGTGTTTTCCTCCTTCGCGAACTTCGTCCGGCCGGAAACCCCGGTGAAAAAAGTAAATAAGACATGTTGACAGCGTTATATCAACGTCCTTAACATAGCATCAGTCCAGACGCACACGACCCCGAGGCACTGCCGTCAACGCGACGCCGGCGGAGGTCAGCTGCTTCCCACGCGTGAAGGAAAACAGAGAAGTTAAATGGGCCGAAAGCCACTCACCGAGCGCGTTCGTCCAAGTTGAGAAGCAAAGGAGAAGTAATCCTGCTGACAGTTTGGACACCGAAACGCGAGCCATAGCGGTGCCGATGGTTGGAGCAAAGTTCGGACCGATAGCATTTCGCTTTCCTGACGATGCGGCGTCTAAAGTCGTGCCCGTTGTGGCGATACCTGCGGCCGTCTTGTATCACCTCGTTGCCATGTTGTTTAGCGAGTCGCGACTGAAGCCGCCTCCCGCGAGGGCGCAGTTTAGTATCCGCGCAGGTTGCCAACTTCTCAGAGTTTAGTTCGCGGCTTTTGGTTTTGTTTTCGATAGCACCGGCGCGCTTGCGCAGTGAGCGTCCAGTCGGCTCGCGATTTTCTCTCTCTCCCACGAAAACGGTTCTTTTATTGGTTCTCGGAACTTCGGGCAACTTATTCGATGATGGCGCCTTCCTCGAAACATCATTTGATTCTTTGCTATGGTTTTGAGACGTTTGTGTAAAAAAGAAATTTTTAAATAAATACAAAAAAAGATTAGAGCAGCGCAATTTGTTTCCCGAATTGCTGCTACTCACATCTTTCATGCTACAGAATGAAAAAAAATCAGGATGAGAATTGCCTCGCGTGACTCTCCTTTAATTTTCGAAGTATTTCGAAGTCGACCATTCTAAGCAGCAGCTGAGCTTTGCCTGCTACGACATGAAGTAATGTGCGAACTTTGGATGTCAATCTGTATAAATATAACCAATGAATGTATGATCGACACAGGAACTAACCAACAAATATCCAGCTCAAAGCTGCAGAAGCATCTCTATTCTCTTTTATCAGCGCACGCCAGGTATTGCAATTACTAATGTTCTTTGGGCACTAATGTTTTACTTTAAATATTTTAGACAGCCCACGCCCCCCAATCAAATTACGAACCCGAAATTACTTTCGACTTCGTCAGCCTGTATTAAGAAAAGCTGATGACCCTGCTCGTAGTGGATGGGACATCAAAATGTCCTTTCGTGGTGTTATTAGTGTGACACTCTTTGCTGAAAATATTTGTCATATGTTTACAAAATGTGTCTCCCCTAGTGCGGTCCCTTGTATCCACGTCGCCTGCTACAGCTGTTGACACAAAGCACTCCAAAGATTTAGCGGAAGGCACTGTACTAAAAAAAACCATCAAAAATTAAAGAGCCAAAACATCCCGTTATATGGTAGAGCACATGATACCCACAAAAACCATCTTAGTATGAAACATTTATTCGGTGAAACCTCAAACTGCTCGTACGCCCTAGCCGCCATGCCCTTGGTGATTAAATTAGGGCGCGACTGAGATAACGAAGAGTCTCAGTCGCGCTGTAGTTTTATCCCCATTACTGAAAAACCGCTCAACCTAAACCTGTTTACTGCCACCTACCGCAACCGACGGATGTCGACTTATGTTTGATTTCACGTTTAGGCGATAAGAGGCCGGGCGCAACTAAAACGTCAAAGCCAAGCCTCTCATATTTACGCTGCCTGCCCAATCACCCCGATAGCACGTCGTATTCCAGTGTTGATCGGCATTGATAGCAATAAAATTCCAAATTCTGCCGATTTGTTTAGTCGGTTCGTTACTTTATAATCCTTTGCTTTTGATTTCAAATCAACATGTTCTTTGACCGAAGTTGTATATGACTGGGCTATAACAGGTATCTTCGATTTGGCCTGCACTTTCTGCATGAGTTCAGAATGGGTTCAGTCATTTCAGCGCAGCCACCGCCAGTGCAAAATCCTGCACTTTTGTCGTCTGCTTCTGCACCTCCTCCCTGGGAGGTGCAGGGAAAGCCGTGAACTCATCCTGCACTCCCTGCACCATCGGTCGAAGAGAAAAGTGCAAGCGCCGCGCGTTGAACTCGAAAATCGAAGAGGCGAGTGCTGCATTACCTGAATAAGTGCAGCGAGTGCAGTCAAATCAAAGACACCTAACAATTTTTGATTGATTGATTGATTGTAGGGTTTAACACGCCGACGCAACGCAGGCGATGAGGCGCGCCGTAGTGGAAGGCTCCGGATTAATTTTGACCACCTGGGGATCTTTAACGTGCGCCGAAATCTCGTACACACGGGCGTTTCTGCTTTTCGCCTCCATCAGAAAAGCGGCCGCCGCGGACCTAACAATTTTTAAGTAATTTGTTTTTATTTTGATAAATAGCGCTAAAAACACAACAAGCATTGCTGACGCTGCTAAAATAAATGATGCCTAATGTTGTATATAAATGTATAAAATGTTAAAGGATTGGCACGTTTGCTCTTTAGCTTCGTAAATTACAAAAAAAATATATTAAATGATGATTATGATTATGATTAGTGGCTTTTTTTTTAATCGGGGCGTTGGTTGTCGCTTCCGCCCCCCTTTTTTCTCCCTTCACTGTTATAAATTCTCACTCGTGTGATTACTCCGCTTGCGTATAGTAAATGTAATCTGTGCGAGTTCTCGTCTGGTGCAAGGTGCAGCGTGCTTTGGCGTGTTTTTTGGTGCGCATCGAAGCAGACGGCTCCAGCATTTTACTTGTGTCAGTAAACGGAGTAGAAACGACAACGTTTCCCGTTTTAGACGAGAATGGTCGTCACGAGCAACAAGATAGGCATTTGTGCACGAAACACAAAGTGAGTGCAGGGTGACGCCATTCCGAAAAAAAAAAAAAAAAAGAGAGAAAGCAACGCGAGCGCGCGAACATGGACCGGCCGCAGCAGACGACGTTTGTGCACTTTTGCCCTCTATTCGGCCGCTACACGGAAAGCGCTAGTGTACGGCTGCACTCGCACTGAAAGAACTGGCGCTGCACTTGCACGACACTTTTGTGAACTAGTGCACAAAGTGCAGCCAAATCGAGTAAATGTAAAGTAAATGTAGTACACTGTAGTAAATGTAAATACAAAAGTATGCAGTGCTCCCAGCGGCAATATTGCCAACTAAAAAAAGGCACTAAGACTTTATTATAACGTTTCTTTATATGCTAACATCAGCGTAACTTTCGCGAAATATGCAACTCCAAGCTTTCAAAAATATTAAAACTGCCAGGCGGGCACTGACTGCAGCGATCTACAGAACGCCGATCGAGATCGACACCCGCATTGGAGAGCTCAAGATGGCGGACTTCAAAAGCGTGCGTGTGTTTTCGTATCCACGTGCAGGCGTCAAAGTAACCAAAGACAATGTTTACTGGAAGCGACTCACCGTGCCTGTTACCATTAAGGACATTGCAGCCATCAACAACGTCGACATCTCGCCTGAGGAGCCGCACTCCTTCGCCATCACGTGCTCGTCGAGGGTGCAAGTTTTCAACCCCGTCAGCCGTGAGATCACCGCTCGGTTCTCCAAGTTTTCCAAAGCAGCGTGCGGCGGCATATTTCGCGGCGATGGCAAGCTCATCGCCGCCGGAGGTGAGGACGGCGCGGTGAAGCTCTTCGACGTGAAGACGCGCTCTTTGCTGAGACAGTTCGCGGGGCACCGAGGCCCCACGCAGCGCGTCGCGTTCGCCCGCGGCGGCACGCAGCTGCTCAGCTTCTCCGACGACTCGACCGTGGCCCTGTGGGACATCCCCGGCCAGGCCAAGGTACTGTCCATCGACGCTCACGACGACTACGTGCGTTCGGGCTCAGTGTGCAAAGCGAACCCGGACATAGTCCTCTCCGGGTCGTACGACCACCATGCCAAGGTGTTCGACCTGCGGACCGCCGACCCGGTCGTTACCGTCAACCACGGCGCGCCCGTAGAATCCGTGCTCATGTTCCCCACGGGCGGCGTCTTTCTCACGGCGGGCGGTCCCCACATCAGGGTGTGGGACGTGGTCGCCGGCCGCATACTGGCGCAGGTTACGCAGCACCACAAGACAGTCACCTGCCTCAAGCTCGCCAGCGATGGTCAGCGCTTGCTGTCGGGCTCGCTCGACCGCCACGTCAAGGTGTTCGACGTGGCCACTTACCAGGTCGTCCACACGCTCGACTTCCCCTCCCCCATCCTTTCCCTGGACGTGTCGCCCGTGGATAAGGTGCTGGTGGTCGGCATGACGTCGGGTCTCATATCGGTGCAGAGACGCAAGAGCGAAACGGCGAAGGAAGCCGCGCCGAAGCGCCAACGGGCGTCCTCTTATTTCCAGGCGGCACACAGCGACCCCGGCTTCGTTCCTCGCGAAGGGGACGCCGTCGTTCCCGGTAGAACGATGCAGAGCATGGCCAAGTACAACACCTACCTGAGGAAATTCGAGGTGTCCAAAGCGCTCAGTTGCGCGTTGCGAGACGCCAAGTTCACGAGGGAGCCGCAGATCGCCGTCGCCGTGATGCAGGAGCTGATCAGAAGGCGGGCGCTCAAGTCGGCGCTGGCGGGCAGGTCGGGAAAGGATCTCGACGATCTGATGCACTTCGTCACCAAGAACCTGACGGACCCGCGTTTTGCAAGGATCTTGCTAGATGTCGCCTTGCTGATGGTGGAAGTGTACTACCCCGACGTCACAACATGTAGCGAGACGTATCGGAGATTCCAGATCTTGCAAAGGGTCATGCAACAAGAAGCGACGCACATGCGTGAAATGATGGAGCTGAAAGGGACGATAGAAATGCTTCTGGCCAACTCCAGTGGCAACATACACAAGGAAACAGTGGCAGATGTGAAGCCGCTTACATTGTGAAGCCCAGCTACGCTGCTTGTATTGTTTGGAATGTCACCTCCATGTGTGTAAAAAAGAAAATCTAATGCAGAGCCGTAAATTGTTTATCTCTTTGATTTCGTGTCATTCAAAAGTGCTGAAGCAAAGGCACAGCACAACTGTTCCCCACGCTTTTTAAGATTTATGGTCATGATTACTAATATTTATTGTGTTGTAATATACAAGGCCTTGGAGCTCTGCCTAATGGAGGCTTTCTATTAGATAGGATTATCGAATGTAGCATTTACACTGAGTGTGAATGTTTCAGTTATACCTTCTGTGGCCAGTGCAACGGCTACAGTAATTGAAACTTGCTTTTTTTTTTTATTGTAGCGTGACAGAATTGCTGGCCCCTTCACTCATAAATACATCGATATACAATGCCTACAGCAGTTCAGACAAATTAAGTTAAAATCTCTGGGAGTGAACATGGAGGACATAGAGGATGTACAGATGCAATTATTTTTACTGTATACATTATGGGCCGTATCTTTCAGTGGCTACATGCACTTAAAAACAATAGTAGAAAAAGCTCATACACAACCGGAACCACAGGATGTGTACTGAAGTGCATTGTAGGCCATACTCAGGTATGGCCTACATACTAAGTATGGCCATACTTAGGTATAATAACATTATGCTTTGAGCTCTGATGTCGGATGGTACCCGCAGCAAGACTTGCATTGGTCCTCCCCGTGTATCAGTCCCTGGCCATCCACAGGCTGCGCAGGACACAATCCAGCACTTCATTTTCCTGTGTATTTAGAGTGAGTCGAGCAGCAAAAACACCCATGCATACGAGATTTCGGCGTACGATAAAGATCCCCAGGTGGTCAAAATTAATCCGGAGCCCGCCACTACGGCACGCGTCATCGCCTACGTTGTGTCGGCGCATTAAATACAATCAATCGATTTTCCTGTGTATTCACAGACTTCCCGTGGACTATCAGGACTGGTCACTTGAGGAGACCTAATGCGGGCGTTGCTTGGCACGCTGCAAGGCCCAGCATCACGGCTACATAACGTGTATCATAGATATAGGGCTAAGCAGGGCGATTGCCCGAGATTCTTAGTCAAAGTTGTGGAGAGAAAAAACGACGCAAAGGGGAAAGGGTGGTGATTATCGTGTGAAGACATGTTGGTGAATTGGGCAGCAATGCTTCCGCATTCCCCGCTTAGTTGTTGCTCCCTTGTAACCTTTTCTGGTAATTAGTGTTGCTGCCACACTGAGACCTGCTCTGTGGCCTGGAGAGGGGACCTAGACCACAGCCTCTGCTGCTCTCCCTGGCCTGAGTTTTGACCTTGCAGTTGATTGCTGTGTTGATTAGTAGGATCTTGCTGCGAATCAAAGTATACATACATTAACAGCATGTGCAAGAACGAGCCGAACAGGGGAAAATATTTACAATGCGAAGCTACACGAGAAAAGCACTGGGAAATCGGCTACCACAATCATTGCAGCACTCAACGCATGCACTGACAAAAACATATAGAGGAGTTCCTTAGAGTGACACGAAATTAAATGCACTCTCGCAAGTGTTCGGAGTCTGATGCACGAATGAAATGGGCAGGCAGCTAGCAAATGGCGTAGGGTACTCTAGATGCTAAAAAGTGGCTAGTCAAGAACAGAGGCAGTTCTTCGTAAGGCTGTACGAACCGTGTCCAGGTGCACTTTATCCACTCGAATAAGCGAATGGAGCTAGGCCTCACCCTGACGCAGTGGGCCTTCCAGGTTTCCTAACAAAATGCATCCTGGCTTCCCTAACCACTTTCAAATGTGATCAAAATGTTCCTTTAGCGAATTTCACATACCCACTCAGGGAACTGGCCAATCATTAGTCGTTGAAAATGAAAGATCTTAGATCTAACTACAAAGCCCTATACAAACGTAATGTAGAGCAGCTAGAAAGTGTTTTGAATGTAAAATTAAATAGAGGGGGAGGTGGGACTAGGAAGAATTGTGGCCTTCTCCTCTTCTTCAACTCCTGTTTTTTCTTCCTCCATCATTTTGCAATTCCCCCAGTTCCCCCAGTCGCCTTATACGGCTAATCATCACAATGGACCTTTTTCCAGTACCGGTCCCTCTAGCGGCCGCCACGGCGAACTAAAAATGGCAGTAAGGCACACCGCCAAGAAAGTTTGGCTTTCGGAGAACTCGTGCACAAAATATCCTGGTCCTGCTGCCCCTCCCGCACTGACCCGTCACCCCACCTTTCACATGAATGTCACGGTAGCAGGCGAACGTTCTCGTGACATCTTCCGTGTTCGAAGCGCCCCCCCCCCCCCCCCCTTTTTTTTTTTCATTTTTGTAACCCCCTCACTGGCACCCATGTGCTGGAAGCGTGGTCAGTCTCAAGCGACTTCGCCCCTTTTCTTAGAAAGCCATTATTGTATGCACGTAGGATCCCACCACGAGGAGTTCAAAGAGAAGAAAAAATAAAACGTGCAGATTATAGCAGCTCCCTACGCAGAAAACGGAGGGGCGCGCTTGTTTATTTTGCCCCAGGCGCCTGCCAAGAATGGCGGACCGGCAGCCCGCGCATGCGCAGATCGCTACTCGAAAAAGGTCCATTGCATACATTGCTGCCAGAAGACGGGTGACAGCATGCGATCAAGATTGCATAAAACGCAATGGCATGTCCCTAGTATATATTTGTTTAGTATGAATGTATGCACGGTTGCGCGAAACCGGAACTGTTATTAACATGGAGAGAGAGAATCTTAATTGATGCGATGGTCGGGACGGCCCATACTAGCCCGCGGCTTGCGTTTGTGCTGCTGGATGCGGGTTGAGCAAGGTGGCCTCCCATCGAGCCGGCTTATTTTATCTAAACTAGGGATTGTGTGCAGGACTACACTGTGTGACCTAAGTAAATCTCCCGCATGATCATGCGCCACAATGCGCACTGCGGTCGCAGTGTGCATTGTGGCGTCATTGCCGCCGTTCCGGTAAGCAAACGTGAATGCCTAGAATTTTCTTATGCTAAAGCGAAGCTTGAACAGGAGCCATGGCAGGAGCCCTGTGTAGCAGTAGTATTAACTCTATGCTGTGTAGGATCGTGCGCAACGATGGGGGTGAAGGCGATCGACTCGTCCACGGGGTACACGGGTCTTGGGACCCGTGGACGAGTCTTAGGACCAGAGGGGCGAACGCGCGGAATAAAGAATTGTGGGGTAATGCGTTCGCAATGACGTTCCCCACGGTCTGTTCCTGATGACCCGTTTCTTGGCGTCTCAATTTGGCGGGAGAAAGTTGCTGGTTCCACGACTCTTCCCAAAGAATCCAAACTCTCCTTACTCTATTGCCAAAAGTAAAAACATTATTTAATATTATTAAACTACGTCAAAAACATCGAACCCAAATATAACGGCCTTATGAGTTGTTTTTTTTTTTTTTTCCAAGTTCGTCGTCTCAGCAACCCCCGTCATTTGTGCACTTCAGGGGGCACTGCGATCGGGTCACCATTGCGGCTGCAAGGTTATTGGTTCGAGCTTGTGCGAGGCCCGTGTATCAAGTTAAAAATGTCTCTCTTTCGGGCAAGTTTAGCCGCCTGCCGCAATATTAGGCCAAAAACAAGGCTTCTGGCATCACAGGCAGTGCAGTCACGAACCTATGCCGACGGCCAAATGCCCCTAACATTCGCGTCACCGGCAGAGGTGAGTCGAGCCACATTTCACCAGCAGTGTGAGCGAAAAGAAACCGGCTAAATTTTTAACCGCATTTGCTAGGAGTACCAAGCCATAAGCAAGCAATGGGCCCCGCTGTTAGCATCATGGGGCATTTAAAGTGACGCGATTGAATTTGTGCCGGCTTGTAAGAGGTGTCCCGAAAACGCCCCGGTTTAACTGCCTCTCCGTCCCCATGTTGCAGACGTTTTACGACAAGGTGGACGTTAAGCAAGTGGACGTGCCGTCGTACAGCGGGAATTTCGGTATCTTGCCGAACCACGTGCCTGCTTTGGCAGTGATCAAGCCGGGCGTCGTCACAGTGTTCTCCAAGGAGGGAGACGCCAAGAAGTTCTTCGGCAAGTAGCAACTCGCACGTGTTTTTACCTACTTGTGAAGTAGTGAAACTGCACGGCGCGTCGACTTATTGCGGTCTTGTGGTTTACGTTTTTCCAGTGAGCAGCGGAACGATCACCATCAACGAAGATTCTTCTGTGCAAGTGTTGGCTGAGGCAGCCGTTCCAGTTGACCGCCTAGACCCCCAGGTAGCTTTTTTTTGTTTGTTTGTTTGTTTAGAGCTCCAAAAGCTGATTTTTTGAGGTGACGATGTGCCAGTTGGCAACGACACTACCATGTTTACTCGAATCTCGGCCGACCTGATTCTATGCCGACCCTAGAAATCCAGAAGGCCAGAAAAGGAAAAAAAGCTTTCCTTGAATGCAAGCCGAATCAAATAAGGCACTGGACTGAGACTAAAACATGAACAGAGCTTGTTGTAGCACATTCAATGCTCACTTGTTGTCGACATCGCTGTCCTCTTCCCGCGGCGCACTGTTCTCACTTCCATCCAGTGCGTTCGAGATGCTTTATTGAGGAAGGCCTGCACAATTAGCTCGGCTGGAATTTCGTCCCATGCCATGGCGACCCAGTTCACCAGCTGGCTGAGTGAAGTACGCTTGATGTGCCCGGTCGGTGTCAGTTGGTGATCTTGCAGCGTCAGCCAGTCATTGTGATGCTTCCACAGCCTGTCTCAAAATGGCTTGTTGACGGCCGCGTCGAGCGGTTGTAGCTGGCTCATCATGCTGCTGGCTGTTACTGCAATGTCTGTACAGCCCTCCGAGAGCAAGGACCTCGTGGAATTTGTCACGTGGCCGTGGTAAAAGTTGAAAACCAGGAGCGACTCCTTAAGCAGCAGAGCCCCGGCACGGCGCCGCCAAAATGTCTTGACCCAATCTTCCACAAGGGCACCACTCATCCAACCATTCTCACGGGAAGAGTCTCCCTCTTAAAAATAATGTATGGCGGCAGCTTTTGCCCGTCGGCCGTGCAGGCTACGAGAAGCAGCACACATGGTGGTGCGCTGCTGCTCGTAGCCTGCAGTTTTGACTTTCACTTCTTTCGCGCCCTTCCCATTCACGGTGTAGGCCACAGGCATGTCAAAATACACCGGGGTCTGATTGGCGTTACCGATCTGGTCCAGTCAGTACTCCTTTTCCACCCGCTTCTTGATGACAAAGTGCTGGACTGCGACCAGCTTCTCCACGAACTCAGGGGGTAGATTTTGGCACACAGACGTCTGCCGTCACAGGCTGAACCCGAACCGCTTCATAAAAGAAGTGACCCAGCCCCTGCTGGCTTTGAACTGAGTCTGTGCGATGCCTCGAATGTTTGCGATCTCCCTCGCCTTCGCCTACATTATCTCCATCATCGCAGGCGTTTGTTTCAGCCTCTCTTTGTTGCTGGATGAAGTCAGCGGCATCCTTCTCCACCTTGTGGTGTCGACGTTCCTGCGAAGGCCATTTGCTTAGGCAGCGCAGTTGAAAAGTTTGTTCCGCTGCTTCCACCATCCGCGCACGTTCTTCTCATTGACTCCGAAGTTGCGCTGTGCTTAAAGGTCTGAGGTTCTGTCGGCCTCCAAGACTACCTTCCGCTTTAAAAGCCGCGGTGTAGTGGCACCGCTTGGTGGGTGTTGTGCCACAGCTTCTCGAGGTCAGGTGGTGACGAATGCAAGCAAGCCCGGAATGCTGAGAGCTGGGTTCACAATGTTCAAACAAACAAAATAGAGCCTGCAAGCTTGGAAGAAGAAACTGCAAGGTGCAAGCCTGTGTGGCCACGAGGTGGCATTGAATGTCTAGCGGGGACAGGAAAGCCCCATCCTCGAATCTGGGCAGACTCCCAACTTTTGTAAAAGACTTTTAAAAAAAAATAAGCATCGGCCTAGATTCGAGTAAATACGGTAATTAGGTTGTGTTCGCAGCGTCCATGGCAGTATTTGTTAGCTGCGAGGCGACGTTTTTGCAATGTCGGCCGTGCGTGTCCACAGCTGATGTCTGCTAGGGTTTTTGCAAACTTTTGTGCTGCTTTTCCTCCAGTCTTGCAGGGACGGACTCACCAAGGCCCAGCAAGCGGTGCAGTCGGCAGCCAGCGACACTGCTCGAGCGGAAGCACAGATTGAAGTCGAGGTACACGAAGCACTGATCAAGGCCCTGGAGTGAGCCACAACAGGTTGTGGCACTTGGATCACCGTAGGAGCAGAAGGCCAGACTCTCGCAAAATACCAATAAACTGTTCAAGATGTGCCACGTGTTACTGTGTTCCTACTTCTGCATTGAAGCCCACTCTGGCTGAACTAATTGTTGCCGCTTAATGTTGATAATATGACCTATACTCGGTTACAACTCAAGAACAGCACCACCTCATGTAGTGTATCACTCCGCCGAAGCGCCGGACCCGTGACGTCAGTGCGCGCGCGTTTTGAAAGGGGTTTGCTATGAATGCGTGATGTCATCTGCCTTGCCTCACGCAGTTTTTGTCGTCACTGGAGTCGTTTATAAGCATATAAAGTCCAAAAATCACGGGAACGGCTCACGCCATGTTCAAAATATTACCAGTAACGCCCTACTTGTCCCGTGCGGAGAAACATCCGGCTACGGTGATAAGGCACAGCGGCAACTTCCGGTGCCGTTCTTAGGTTGTCACCGAGTATAGTTTCAACAATAGCAGAAGGTTGTACTGATCTATTTGACGGTGCAACTTTGTGTTTGAGTAATGTACTTCGGTGGTGTCGACCTTTTTTTTTTTCAAACATCATGCGCCTCAGCACACGAGAATTTCAGGTTTCATGTTGTTAGAGCACTGGATTACCTTGTTCAAACTTCAAAGCAGTGAAGGAGCACACTGTGCAAGTCTATTGGAGCACACATTACTGCAGTGCTGCAGCAATTGAATGAACACCTGCCCCATTCCACACTGCCTGGGATCTAGCAGGGTATATTTGTGATAAATTGAGATACGAACAATGGAGCGCGTGGCTTTCAGTACGTGCCATGCATCCTGGCGACGGGCCGCGTATGCGCAGTGCGAACAAGTTACAAGAGTTCCGTGTCCAACGTTGATATGGAAACATCGTCGTTCAGCGTGTGAGCGTTTTGGTTTGTCTTTCCACCACGTTTGGCACCCGCTTATGCAAGCGTTATCTGACATTGTTGCTGTGGTGAGTGGAAACTGCGCAAGTAGCTATAATTCGTTATTTTTAATTTTACGCTGAGCGCTCAACGGATGACGGAAATTCGACAGTCTTTCCGTATCGAGGTTAGTCACGAACTCTCGTAACTTGTTCGCACTGCACATACGCAGCCAGACGCCAGGATGCGCAGCATGTACTGAAAGCCACACGCTCCGTTATTCGTATTTCACGATAGTACTCATAAACCCAACAAAACTTTTTGCCCAGAACGATGGCTTGTGCATGAAAAATTTGAGGCTTGCAGGGGCCCTGCCTGGTTAATGTCTGCTTAATTATTGTGAGCCCCACCACTCAACCTGTATTAGGCACTTAATTCAACAGAAACAGGCAATGCACGCCTGCACTGCTGACAAACAGCTGGATTGCTTCCCTAAAATGTCAGTTCGGGAACGTGTTGGAAATGGACATGTCCAACTCTCCAAGGTGAATGTGATGACGGGACCAATTATTGACTGCACTGCCCAGAGTCGAACAATGTTCAATGCAAACAAGTTAAGACCTTACTACTTCTTCATTTGCTACTCAAGCTGTTCGTATGGCTGGTATTCGATGGCTTGGAATGCATGCAGGCAACCATGCGAGTGCGCCGCCATATCTGTGGCCAAGCGTCTGTTGCTAGGTGACGTGTGCACGGGCCCCAGACCAGGCACCCCTCTTCTCCTCCATGCAACCGTGCGAGTGCGCCGTCACTCGTTACGTCGGGCTCCGCGGGATGGCGGCACTTGCCTATGTCCGTGGCGCATTGGCCACGTCTGTGGCCGTTTCCAGTGTTGCCAAGCGAAGAAATTGACCGCTAAACTTTTCAACGAATACCATCTATAATCTTGTGCTGTATGGTCGCTCATTACCCGCGGACTTTTTGTCACTGACATTTGAAGCATCCGAAATTCTGCCGCTGACAGCCACCATTCACTGCACCTTCATTTGCAGAGACCCCACAAATTAGTTTCGAAAGCCAGAACTCGCAACCACACCGAAGGGTACAATTAGCAGCGCTCCCCAATACCTGTCCTACACGAGCATTTGGAAGGACATTTCAGTCGAACGCCCTTCGAAATTTCAAATGCCATTCGAACTGGAAGAAGTTCTGTCGATCTACACGACCATTCTCAAAGGCAGTTGAAAGTTTCCACATTTACCCGCCACGTTTTGGTGTCGCCACTGCTGCCATGTTTCGTTCTTGGTGAAAATTTAATTTCAGAGTTAAAATGGGAAAAAAAAAGCAATTATTAGTGATCAAATTGACAACGATCTACAAGCGTGCACAAAAGGTGCCCAGTTTCTTTTTGTCTTTTTCCACACCACCGGTGTTGAGAGTAATCATATAGCGAGCAACAGAGAATGAAAACACATGAAAAGTTATGAAGATAGTGCACTTTAAACACCACGTTTTACACCTAAAGAATTGTTTTTGTTATTACGGCATGCAGAATTTAAGCCCGAGGGTACGACCGTTAGTGTTTTAAAGGCCTTTGAGCGTCTCAAATGTCAGTTGTCGCGACTCAAATGCCATTTTAACCAAATGCCTTTGAAAAACTTTGTGTAGCAGCTGAAAATTGTCATTTAAGTCAATGCCGACTCGAAGGCCTTCGAAATAATATTGTGTAGCACTGGCATAATCCAGGACCTTGATCATGAAGGCACAGTGAAGTTACTAACAGAGCTCGCGGTTGATGGCATGAACGTTTTAGACCACGACATATAGAGAACCTTTGTCAAGGCTAGGCGAAATGCAGCTCCACGGCTTTTAACATAATGTATACGGGGCATTATTGAAAGTGCAAAAGTAGCAGACACGCCTGTGACGGAATTTGCTACAGAATTTGTAAACAGCTACTCGTATAAACACAGGTCCCACAGACGTTGCTTTGTGCGACCAAAGCAGCCAAGGGAGCCTCGCTATCTGCATTTCCGCTACCAACTTCTGCTTTGTGTGGTACACTGTTTTGAAGAATACCATAATGAATAGTGTTCCAAACACCCGGATACCCTCAGTAGCAGTTAATTATCTTGCAATTAGATAGACGGCAATTTGTATGCTGTGCAACTCTTTTGTTGGATAACGTAGTCCTGAATAAAGAGCTTACATGTCCTGCATGCATCGTAGTGCATTACTAGCATGGAATTTCCACCGAGCAAACATGAAAACCAACTAAGTGTGGACCAGCCTTAAAAAAGAACTCGGCAATGAAAGGGACAACAGAACCCCAGCCATTTCAGCCACAATGTGTGAACACGACTTGCGCCTTCAGATGCTTTACTCCTTCCCAAACTGCATATGAAAAGTGCACACCTTTTCTAACCTGTAGCACAGGGCACGTGACTGACACAGCACACATTTTTTCAATACTGGCTTTACTAAAATGAAGGTATACAATATTTACACAGGGACCTCTGGGAAACAATATTGTTTGATATGTTTTGGTCGCCGCAACAAAGCCCCTCCTCTTTTTCACAAAAAGCTACCGCATCGCACAAGCGAGTCTTTGCTCACGTAAGAAAATAGTGGTAACTCTATTTACAGCTTTCGCTATCCTGGAAGTCCACACAGTACTTGGCAGGGAAGGCACATGGCACGAAACCCTAAACAGCCCACAGGGGCCCAATGTTAGACACACGCCACTGAGTGCCACCCGTTCAGCTGTCCCTACTAGCACACATCCTGTACAGCAAGACCAGAACACCACTTCTCCCAGTATGAAAAACGCATTTCTTGTGCATTGTGGAGCACAGCCTCTGTTCGTTCTACGAGACTTTTTTTGGTTTCATGGGTTGCAGAAGAAAATCTTTGCTATAACAAATGAAAAATGTTTGCACAAGTAGGCGTTCCAGACAGAGGGAGATGTACGCTCATCTTTCTTCGTTTAGCCATTCAGCTGCTTTCGAAACCCAGCCAGGCTTGGGCTGTAGTGCTTCCACCGCTGTTCCTTTCTGTCCAAGCCAAGCTGAACTGTTGCACGTGCACTAACACACAGGACCACTAACTAACTCTTGTGGTCTGCGTAAAAGCGCTCTTGGCTGTATCTGCTCAGCTTATACAAACACACCCCCAAATGGCAGCGTTCACATGGGCAACCAATAAATACTAGCGGGCACAAAGCCTCCTTTGTAACGGGTGTTTACATTAACGCAAGTGAAACATAGTGAACCCAAGAAAATCCCCTGCCCTATTTTAACCTTCTAAATGTATTCTCTCCTTTTGTAGAAATTTGGTGAGCCTGACCGTGTGTGTGTGTGAATCTTGATAAGCATTCCGACACTGATTTCGCACAATCTTCACTGTGTCTCAAAAGTTGGTTCCAGGATCCCAAAAATTAAGTTTTCAGCTCAGTTTTTGCTTGTGCTACAACACAGCAAAAACAACCAGCCAAGCCACATATCCTCCCAGCAGCAAACAATGCAGAAATGCCCGATCCAATGCTTCGCTGGCTTAAGTAGAAATCGACCAGGACCAACTACTGCGGCTGAACTCCACACCAGTCAATGTCACGTCATGCGCGAACAATTTCTGCACCCAACCGTTATAAATACACAGCACTCCAAGCGTGCTAGACACAGCGGCCGAAAGTAGGCCCCATTCTATTTACACACACGCGCACTTATATTTACAGGCACCGCTTGCAAGATATTTACCCAGGCAACACCGACACACAGCAACAAATAAAACCTCACGGGCTCCAACAATGCGTTTTAAAATTTTCGATTGCACGGCAATCCCACTGCAGCCAAGCCACATTAAGAAAGACAAACAAAGCAGCCGCATCCACTTCTTTCCAAGCTCCTCAGCGAGTACTGCTGCGACAGACAAACGCCCCTCTGAAGGGGCAGAGACAAATGGTGAAAAATTTCCTTCCTACTTGCAAAACTTGAACCGAACACTCAACGCAACTGCATTTCAAGGCTCTGTCAGGGCGACTTTTGCATCCACACAGATTTGCACACAACTATACAAGGTTTGCTACACTTTTCGGACAGGCCACAGGAAAACAAACTCTACAAACCCGCCTCAATGGACGACATTTGAGCATTTTCTCAATGTACATTTCCCCTGGAACATATGTGCTGGCTTTTGTGACAGCACTGGCCCGTTTGGGGGGGCAGCGGCACACTTTGTTGCCAACCTCTCCGCCACCCAAACATCAGTGGGCCTCTGTCCGGAGCACTGCTTGCACTGTTCTCAAAAAACTCCGTGCACTCAGCATTGGGGCTCAGCATGGAGGATGCCCTCATGCTTCCGATTCTTCTTTGGGTGGCAGCATCACAACGTGGGGTATCCTCAAGATGTTCTCGGCTTCCTCGAGAAATTGCTGAAACAGAACACAGGGGCACTGGTGAGGAGGAGCGCACTGCCTCGCCAACTCGCCTGCACATCAATGCTTCAAGGTGCCTCTCCCTGAAGAGACCGGGAAGAAGAGAGTAGCAAAAACTGCCTGGTAATGTTTAAGGCAGGTGGAAGATTACTGCTCACGTTTTTTTCTATCCTTCTTCCTGTCACTGCAGTTTTCTTCTCCCTTCTTGTCCCAAAAACACAATAACCATTCAAAAGTTTTATTTCCCTTTCGCTATACTGGCAGCATGATCTGGTGATGTCAGTGAGTGCCGTAATGGCACAATCACAAGTTAGCAAGACATCATTAGCAGGTTATGAGCACGTGTACTTCCCTTTAACTCTTTCTTTACGGCGGAAAAACAGCCGATTTTGAGTGCTTCCACAAAACTATTTCTTTCTCTTGAGCTAGTGGACACATTTAGAATTGCTATGCATGGAATTGTAGCTTATAGATTGCGCTTACAAACACATACCAGCAGTTTTGTGAAAGGTACAATTACTTACAGTTTATTAGTCAAATAATCAGAAAAAAAATGCACAAAAAGTATACACACAACGTATATAGGCGATTGTAATAAGCCTAAAAATTATTTTAAGAATTCTAAGATATAAAAACTGCGCCTACATTTCTTGGCTATGGTTCAATACATATACAGTAGAATCTCGATGATACAAATCTCGCGGGACCGTGAAAAATATTCGTATCATCCGAAATTCGTATGAACCAACACAGATAAAAAAATTGAGCGCTGAAAAAAGTTTTCGTTTATTTCTTTTCTTACTTTCGCGTGCACAAATCCGTGATTTTTTCTGTTTTTTTTTAAACCCCCACGTCACAAAGCAGTCCTTTCTGGAGCGCGTAACGCTTCGCCTAGCTTCGCGTTTGTCTCCTCACTCCCGGTGTCCAAGCTCGCTACACGCCGCAACAGTCAAGCGTGAACCGCATGGTGCGTTTTTGCACGCGATTCGCACGCCTCGGCTTTGCGCGCGCTGTATTTTCACGGCCGCATTGACGATTTCGCGCCCGCGGTATCTCCTACCTCGGTCAGAAAAAGACGCTGACGACTTGCGAAACGCTCGAGACAGCCCGCTGGCTCCGCCCGAGATGTTTAGGCTTAGCACTCCGGCAGATATTTTATGGGCGCTTTCACTAGCGGCGCGGATGGCGTTTTATAGTACCGTTTTCGCCAACGTTATCAGCTCCTTTACTGCACAAGAAACTTCGTGTCTCCCTTGAGCGGCATTTTAAAGAGCGGCTAGAAGCAGTCGCTCAAGCGGCCGTGCCACTTCGCGGCCGAAGCCGCCGCCATGTTGCCGCCGCCGGCCGCGGCGCGCGCAGCGTGCGGGAGGTTTCGCGGCGCGCATGGGGCGTGCGGGGCGCGTTTTCGCGAGCAGAAAACAACAGCCCGGCCGTTTCTGGAGATAGAAGAGTGACAAATGGGGAGAGAGAGCCATCACTTGCTTGTTCGGCAGTCGGGCCCCTCGCCGGCTCGTTCGTATCATCCGCCGGGCCGCGCAGACCCGTTCGTAACAGCCGAAATTTTTCCCATTGCAAACAATGCAATTTTGCCGGGACTTTTCAGAAATTCGTATCATCCCGAAATTCGTATCACCCAGAATCGTATCATCGAGATTCTACTGTATCAACTCTGTACACCAAGTTTTGTATTTTTGTGGGCCCGTTAACCTTGCGGAACTGACGGCTGTGCCACTCCTCGAAGCCACTCGAGTGTAAATCGGTCATGCATCTAAGGACACTTTTTTGTGTTCTGACACAAAATCCTTTTCACTTCAGTGGTAAAAAAACAGAAAAAAGAAAAAAAAAAAAAAAACCAGCGCTCTTGAGAAGTGTTGCGCATCGCTCCGTAGCGGTAATCTGACACGAGTGCCAGGCTATCATGAACGTGGTAACGCGATATGATGCGGTGCATTTGGCAAAATATCCCCACCGTACGTTGTCCAGACCCTACACATCAATGTGTAAAGCCGCAGTCGTCAGATAGGAAGCCCGTTTTGTTTATAAATACAGTCCAAATACAGTGGACACTGTTTTCACACAACTCGCCACTATCGCGGGTTCAAATTTCATTCTTGGCGCGGTCTCTGCACGCAAAATATCAACAAAACATAATAAAATAAAAAAATGAGTTGTCAATAAATACGCCAGATGGGGTTAGTTGCCCGCCAGGCGCCGTTTTTAGCTTTTGCAGGACGTTTGAAATCATCGGAACTCCGTGTCCGATGGCCTATGGCGCCATAATGAAAGAGTTAAAGGGGCCAAGCAGACAAAATAAAAGTTTGGTTCATTCAAAAGATTGCCTCGTTAGAACCATACTGACACCACTTTTAACGTGAACTTCGCTCAAATAAGCAACATAATTAGGGAAAAAGGGAATGGCCATGAGACCCACCAGCTCATTTCCCACAACAGAACCTATGATGTCACACGAGAATGCTCTGCGATTGGCGGAGGCCGGCAAAAGCAAACGCAAATTAGGCAGGGCTTACAAGCTTGCCGAACGGGCTGTTTGCGCTTAAATTAAGGGAACATTCTGTTTATAGCAGTAAGAATGGTGTGGTAAGCGTAGAAGTACTGATGTGTACTGCTGTTGGTACTGTGCGCAGTATGCTGTTTTAGCTGCACAGCACAGCAGCGCTTTGTGGTTGTCTCACACGACACTGGCCGAATGGCGTAAGCACGGGTGTCTTGCGGGACCATATTTGTCGAGAGAACACCATGTTTCATGAAGCGATTACTTTCTACCTTGAGAAAAACGAGCCAGATACATATACTGTCAAAAACAAAGCAAAGGCCGATAACACCCCGCCACGGTATGGTGGCGCCATCTTGGTTGACTAACTGCTCCGCAATCAGCTGCAGAGATGCTCCTGTGATGTCATTGCAGACAACATGAAGGCACACGATTTGGTGGGAGAATCAAACTTCGAACTTAAACTGATTAAATTAATTTCTCAGTGAATAAAGCATCTTTTGCTTCTCAACAAGCGCTGGGGGCACTATAGAACACGAAATCTTCCGAATAAAACAAACTTGCATCTTGTCTGCATGGGTCCTTTAAAGGAAAGAGAGACATGAATGAATGTTACGTGCAGACTTAAACAATTTTACACCAAATTTGCAATTCCGGTTTCATTATAGCCCCTCTCATAATTAGGTTTCTCAACAAGGAGGTGCTATTTAGCTGGCTGTTTTGCTGTAACACAAGCACACGACTGTGCTGACTCTCTAATGCCCAGATCAACTGGAGCTCGGGCAATCAGGTTCTTGACCGCCACTGGACTTGGGGGAAATCTTTACTGTGGCGTTTGTAACTTATCTCAATTACAGAGTAGTGACATCACAATCATGTCTTTAGGTGTTATGTGTCCGTAATACTCTTTTTGATGCCCGTAATCACAGGAAGACTGCTCTACACAGTCAATTATAAATCGAACTTCGGCGCGAGTGCTCTTTCCTGTAGCATTACTCCTTCCAATGTTCCAGTCAGGTGGGAGCCAGGTAACCTCATTAAAGAAACACTCAAGGGATCCAAAAAAACGTGTCTCTTGTAACCAAGGTCTCTTGTAAGCAATGTTGCTAACATGGGGAACATAGGAAAACCGACCAAACCGCCTTCATTCAAATGTCTCTTATAATAACCAAGTGTCTTTTGTAACAGTTTCACTTGTAACGAGGTTTTAGTGTAGCAAGTGGTACCTGCTCGAGGCGAAGGTCGAAGAAAAGTTCCTGGACGAGGGTGCGGGCGGCCAGCCGGTACCGGTACCGCGACATCAGCAAGCACACCTCCGAGTACAGGCACACGTCCTGTTGGAAGGCCCCCGGGTACTTCTGCTTCAGCCTGCGTTTGGGCGGGCAGGCTCAGACGCGGGCACCTCGTAACAAACTGCCTCACACTCATGAACACAGGCTTCACGACAGACGAGACGACAGAGAAAGCGGCGCTCACGTCAGCAGGGCCTGCTCCGAGCCCTTCATGACGACCGAGCTGTTGAGGTTGGCGATGTACTTGAGCATTTCCCGCCGCACGGCAACCGCGTCGTAGTCGTTGTCACTCGGCCGCCTGTTCTTCCCTGCACGGCCAGCACACACAACGATTTCCTCAACACGTCTGGACTGTGGGGCTGCCCCAGATGTGCACGCCCGAGCCATTTCTAGCCCCGACACACCGCCACATTTGAAGGCATGCTTTCACACCAGTGTTACACCAGGGGCACTGTCACCCTCCATCTACGTTTCTACTAAGCACAAAAGACACCTCAGATAGAGTGGTAGCGTACGCAGCAATATTTGTGCTCTTTTCCAGCTTCCAGGGCGAAAAAAAAAAAATTGTACAGGACACCTACGTCTGTTTAAGGGAGGACGCGGGTCTTAGCATGGTCAGAAATGGCCAAAATGTCGATTTTGAGAAAATCTAATTTTTGGAATAATTGTACCTTCAAGCACCTTCCTTCAAAATATAAACGCTAAATTCTAGGGATGGGCGAATATTCGGTATTGTCGAATATTCGATCGAATAGCTCTCTATTCGTTATTCGCTTCGATCCGAATGCAGGTATTCGATATTTTCGAATTATTCGATGCTCCCGAATAGGCAGCTAAAAGCCAAGCTTTTCGGTCAAGCTTTCCGAGAGTTACCCCAGGCTTGGCTCAAGACCCACCAACGCGGACATTTCTATTATCAGTGCCGGCACTGCCGAGTTGCTGCCTTGCCTAGAGGTTCGACGAAGCTCTCGGCCGCCAGCACACTTTAGGCTAAAAAAAAAGGCGGCACTGAAACGACACCGCTCCGAACATAGCGGCACCAAGCCAGCAGACTTGTACAGGCCGCCATTTTGAATAGGCATGCCGCCATTTTGAATAGGCTCGCTCAGTGCGGCAGTACGCCTATGGGTACGCCGCACTAAGCGAGCCTATTCAAAATGGCGGCCAGCCACTTGCGCTTTGCTTGGCTACGGCCGAGGATACTAGTGGCTACAATACTTCTTTTTTTAGCGGAGCTCCTAGGCGGCGCTTAAACTTGTGAATGAGTAGAGTTCCTGTATATAGCTCCCGCAGGGAGCTAAGAGTCGCGCGACCCTTTTCCACGCGCCGCCGTGATTGCGACACTCCGGTTATCCATGCCGCGCAGAGAAGCTCCCACTACGGCTGCGCCGCAGCCGCCGACGCGGGCGGCACCACGCCCCGCCCAGGAACAGCAGCAGCAGAAGCGTGAGGCGCCGCCGACCGAAGCGCCCCCACCCCGCGTCGGCCGCCGTCGGAAGCGTGGCGGCGAGGCTCCTTCACCCGCGACGGGCGGCTTTCCCGCAGCAATCCGGATAACAAAGATGGCGGTCGGTCGCGCAACTCTTAGCTCCCTGCGGGAGCTATATACAGGAACTCTATGAATGAGCAGCCGGCGGAAACTGCTGCACCTAGAGCATGTGGCGCAACAGGCATTTCTTCATGAAAACTTGTGAATACAGCAAAGGAAAGCTGTGTGTAAGATTTTGCAATAAATGTTCAACTGGTAATAGTTTTGCACAATGCTGTGCCTACGTGAGTTCTAATTATTAGAAAAAATTGTGTACATTAGTCAGGTCACAAGTTGCTCATTTGTCTTTGTGATTTGCAATGTGTACTATTCGAACTATTCGATTCGAAATTATTCGACCAAATCACTATTCGCTTCGAATTCGCTTCGAACCTCAAAATCTATATTCGCCCATCCCTACTAAATTCGATCGGGAAATACTCGAAAATCATGTTTTGAAACGCCTCGGGGGCCACGAAATGCCCCGAATCGGGCAAAAGTTGTTTCAAATTCCCGCGCCGCAGGCGAAGCAGCCGACCGATCACCGCCATCTTGGTCTTGTTTTGAAGCTTGTTTCTTTGTGCGTATTCTGCTACATCTCAAAATGGCGTCGCTTTAGTAGAACGACCGCCCTTGCCGGTTTTCCGAAGGCGCCTTCTGAGCCGCCGATTGGCTGCAGCGCGCGCGCGCGGTTTGAGTTCATCGTTTGACGCCTCCCATTGGTCGGCACGACTGCTACGTCAGGTTTTTTTTTTTCTTTCGCCATCATGGCATCTGCTACCCACATCTGACGGAGTCCGCTCTTCTGGCGCAGCGCTCGCTTAGATTAGTTTTGCTAGACATTTTCGCGGTTTCTTTGGATTCTTTCATCGCACACATTCGTGACTGATGCCAGGAGACGTACGTTCGAAGAGGACGACCCGTCATGCATACAGGAAGCGAAAGCATTGTCCGCCCGCATAGTGCGACTTCGGGCCGCTCGACTCAGCCGGATGAAAATTGTTCGCCGCCTCGTATTGCTTCGCCTTTCCCATCGCCTGACCAACTACTTCGGGAATCCAGACCTGGTCCAAGCACGTCTTGTCTACTTGACACAAGGTATTACATGGCGGAGGAGATCGCCGCGCGTACGGAACACGCAGACGAGATCAAGCGCGGCAGATGAGACCAAATCACCAACGCAGCGGAAATTCGATCTCCTTGAACCGGATCTGTCGCACTCGGAGGTAGAATTCCGGCACAGATTTTGTCTTAGTGGATATGGCAGTGCTGAAAGACCTTTTTGCGCCTGTCCGGTGCGGACTGGCGGAGCCGGATTTGAGACGGCTGACAGGCAGTACAGACTCGCCGTGAGGCTCCAGGTGACGTGCTCGGTTTACGAACATCGTGTGGAGTGTTTTTCGTCACCAAGGACCGAAGAATCTGGCAACATCACTCCTTTCGAGGTAAACATAACGGCCTTGAAAAGTATTCAAAGCATCGGAAAAGGGGTCTGCTCTGCTCTGTCGGATTTTTGTGCTGGGATGAACTTATCCCACAGAGGCAAGCCTACACCTCAAGACGTTCCAAGCGCACTTGAAAAAAGTGGTCCAGGTTTGCGAGGACACTGCAGCAGCCTCTGAAGCAAATAGCTAGTGTGTGTGTCGTCAAGGGCTTGTACAGGGACCTTGCTCAGCCGCCAAACAACATTGATGTCATGTTTGATGGCATGTGGATGACCAGGGGACGATCGTCACACATTGGAGTGGTACAGCAAGCCTTCTACAACTTGTGAACCCCCCACCCACCCACCCACTTAAAACTTCAGTGTTGCAAAATCAAAGCTCAGTGTTTTGTCAAAGGATCGCCCGAATGTTTCCTGCCATACTGCCATAGGCCAACGAAGCTTGCCCTTCGGCTACTTTTTTTCCCCAAAAAAACATCAAGTCGTTTGACCCCTGTATCCTCTCTGCCCTGCATTTGACCCCTGTATCCTCTCAAACTTCCTGCGCAAAAACCACGACTAAAAGAGCCTCAACGAAGAACAAAAAAAAAAGAGGGCAGCTGAAGCAAGTTTCATCCCTCCCTCCTCCGCCGTACCCAATATTCTGGGTAAAAAAGTGCAATGTAATGAATGATGCCAGTTTACGAAGGACTGTTGCAGTTTTCACAACGCCAGTGAGACGACACCAGATTTCACAACGCCAGCAAGACGCCGATTGATTTGAAGTCGATAAATTTTGCTGAATTCCTGATGGTGTACGTTACTTGGCCTCTGGTATCTCCAGTTGTAGTTGACATTTTTGGAATCCAAAGAGAGATTTGGAAATGGGAAGAACATGTCTTTGTTATATGGAAATGCTGCAGTTACGCTACTGACCGTTCATTTCATAACACATATGGCCAAACTTCAAATGCAGTTTTCTCAGTTTCATATTTTTGGTCGTTTCCGTCAGCCTTACGCAGCTTTTTGGAAACTTCTTTTTGCTTCATAAGGTTAATCTTGGTACCGTTTTTTTCAGTACAACCTGAGGCACCCGATGACATTCTTCGTTTTTCTATTTAGGCCATGCATAATTAATGACTTGCAGTTATTTTGAAGAGCCAAAATATTGAATACTGCCATCTTGTATACTTGACATATTTTTTTGGGGTGCCACGACTTTAGACAAAAAAGAAGAATGTCATCGGGTATGGGAACTCTCTGGCTATCAATTCATGTAATAAAAAGCTACAAAATGCAATGCGAAAGTTCATTAAAGATGCGTAAGAAATTACCTAATTACGGTTTAGACTTTGCATGATAACTTTCAAACCAACAGCAGCAGCTCAAATATAATTGCATATTTGAAATCTACAGAGAAAAATACATTTGTGTGTAAATTTTCATAAGTTTCTACACATAAATAAAAAAAGTTAGTTTTAAGACCCTCGTCCCCCCTTAAAGGGACCCTGCAACACTCTTTGAGCAGTGCAAGTAAACCTGCGCGACTTTTAGATTACACTGCCGGGAATACCCGAGCCAAATACCGTATTTACACGATTGTAAGTCGACTCGAATGTAGGTCGACCCCCAAAAAATGGCACCTCTCAAAAAAAAAAAAAATGCCAGCGCCGCTTAGAAAATCGTATCACAAAGAGAAGCTTTTCCGTCGACCCACACGGCGGCTCCACAAGAGTGGTGCGCTCGCGGTATGCGCGGTATTTGTTAAAAAAGAAAAGCTTTTGTATAGGCACCCGGAATAACCATGCGCCGTGGGTTGAGCGGGAAAAAACATTCGCTGCGAGATGACAACCATCGAAGCAACCGGCAGCGGCCACTGTCGCCACTGCCGCGCGATACCAAAACAAACATGGCGGCTGACGGAAGCGGCCGCTCGCGATTTCTTTTGAGCGACTAACCTCCCACCATCGCGTTCGGAAGTGTACTGAACAATCTGATATGATTTGGGCTGCGTTAGCGCCGTGCATTGAATCAAGGGATTTGCTAATACTCATTTTGTTTATTAGAGACGAATAAAACGCTTCTTGACGCGTTTTTGCACGCGATTCGTGCGCGGCGACGCCCGCGTCAACGATTCCACGCGCGCGCGGCAGCAAATACTGGTTTTACCTCGGTATTACGCGTGACGAGCGCGGCAGTGGGAGAAGCCTGACGAAGAGCGCGCCTCCCATTGGGGAGGCGCCCTCTTCATGCCGGCAGTTTGAAAGCGCTCGGAAGTCGGGACAGCTGGCTGGCGCCGCCGGAGATGTTTAGGCTTACCACGGTGGCGGCGCGGATGATGCTAGTGTCGTTTTCGACCACATTTCTCCTTTCCTGCTCAAACGCCTTTGTTTGTGCCTTCAGTGATATCTTAAAGTGCGGTTAGAAGCGGTCGCTGAAGCTACGCGCACCTGGTGACGCCGCCATGTTGCCGCCGCCGATCGCCTAGCGCGCGCGGGTGGCATTCGCGGCAGTGTCAGCGCGGCGCAGTTTCGCGAGCACAAAACGCCCCATGCGGTTCACGCTTTAGACCATAACCATGGGAAAGAGGGTGCAAAGCTGTCCCCACCTCGTAGCACCCCCGATTTCTTGTTTCTCTTGCCGTTACTAGCGGTAAACGGTTCCATTTCGATTCTAAGTCGACCCCCCAACATTGGATTGTCATATTTGAAAAAAAGGGTCGACCTACAATCGTGTAAATACGGTATTACACGTGCACGTGAAGCGGTGAGCGTGCAAATCGATGTGAAAGACGCGGAAAAACCAACCGCTCTCTCTTCAGTTGTCCTCATTATGCAAACCCTGGCATGGCCTAAGGGACGTCACATAGGCCATGGCTGCCCGATCGGCTGTCACTGGTCAACTTCGCTGCTTGATTATCCCATTTCCGTCGTCGTCATCGCTGTGTACGAACCTCTTCTATGCTTGAACCTGTAGGCACAGTTTTGCCGTTTCTTTTGTATTTTGAGTGCGCTCGGAATTTGAGTGATGAGCTCAATACTTCCCTTTCAACGGGACCACTCGACTACAAAAGTTTATTGCTTCACTTCAAAAACGCCCTACCAGCCCGAGCGCGCACTTGCGAGCAGGCACCCATGCCTGCTTTTTTGTGGCACCAGACCGGAAATCGGCCCCTCCGTGATGCGGAGAAAAGGAGAAAACTACCCGGCATGTGATATATCGAAGGCCGTCGAAGAGAACGCCGCGAGCCGCCCCCCCCTCTCCGGGAGAGAGCGCGCAGCTTTCGTCGCGTTGTCCGCGGTCGAGTTGAGAGGGAACGATTATGCGCGATTTCTCATCACGCGTAGTTTCGTTAATTGTGAACGGATTTTCATAATTATTGCGGGAGGAGATTCCTGGGACAATAGACTTCATACCAAAATACATTACTAGTAGTCGATGGCATGTGTTGCAGGGTCCCTTTAAAGGGGCTCTGCAAACAAAATACAAGTTTGTTTTATTCGGAAGATTTCGTGTTTCGTGGTGCCCCCAGTGCTTGTCCGGAAAAGAAAAGTGCTTTATTCCCTGACAAATTAATCAATTTAAGCTAAAATTTTGATTATCCCGCCAAATCGTGCATTTTCGTGACGTCTGCAATAATCGTATGTTCTGGGGCACGGCCGGGCTGGAGGAGCGGCGGGCGCGCAGTTTCATACGGCCTGCGCTTCGGGTATAGTTCCCACCTTTCACCGCCGCTAGTTTGTGGCGCTTCGGACCAACCCTCGCCAGTTGACCCACAACACGGGCGGGGTAGAGGAGCGGTGCGCGCGGATTTGCCGCTGCCTTAGCCCTGCCGTGGCTACAGGTGATACCTGCCAGTGTTAATTTACATGGGCGTTCTTAAAATAGTTGATTCCTTACCCCCTTCTGAATTTTCGGTCTATTAGGGTCAAACAGCCTAACATTATCATTCGGAAGCACCGAATCAAACATTTGAAAGAAACATTTCAACGCGGGGCGCATGACGAAAAATATGCGAGGTCTTCATATCTTATCAGCGACTGTATTATATAAAAATGGTGAGACAGGCAAATAAACACGGCACTTTCCGTGACTGAAATATCATTTCTTATTTTTTTATTTTTCCTTTCGGATGATGTCTTGGTTTGCACACGCACAGGGCACGACCAGTGACGCGAATGATTTCCCGTCGAGGGAGATAGGGTTATCGCTTCGCTAAACGTGATTCTGCTATTCACGCTCCGGTCGGGCTGAGCGGCCCGCCGGCAGCGAAGCGCACTGTCAAAAACACAAAACTGCTCGGCCAGAGGCGATGCGTCGACTAACAGAAAGGCGGGTTGGAAGGGCAGAGGGTTGGTTCGAAGCGCCCCCACTGTAAAGAATCTGCTGTATGGGTTCCTTCTTGGGTGCGCAGGCCGTATGAAAGTGCGCGCTCGCCGCTGCTCCAGTCCGGCCGTGTCTGGGGGGCCTTGTTTACTGTTAGTAAATCTAGATGGTGCCACCATACTGCGGCGGGCAATTTTCTGCTTTTCTTTTTCACCATTTTTGTACCTGGCTTGTTTTTGTTCAGGGAGGAAATAATCGTTTCGTGAAACATGTGATGGTGTTCGCTTGACAAGTATGGTCATGTAAGACTTGCACCAATCAGCCACTGTCGTCTGAGACAACCCCAAGCGCCACATTGCTGTGCAGCTAAAACAACAGAGTGCACACAGTACTTCTATGTTCATGTGTATTTCCATAACTTCCATGGTTTACCCCACCATTCTTGCTGTTATAAAAAGAATGTGCCGTAAATGCAAGCGCAAATAGCTCGTTCTGCAACTCATAAGCCCTGCCTAATTTGCATTTGCTTTTGCCGCCCTCAGCCAATCGCATAGCCTGCGCATATGACATCATAGATTCTGTTGCAGGAAATGAGCTAGTCGATCACATGGTCGTTCCTTTTTCTCCTAATTACTAATTATATAGCTTATTCGAGCGAAGTTTACGTCAAAAGTGGTGTCCGTATGGTTCTAACGAGGCAATCTTTTCGAATGAACAAAACTTGTGTTTTGTCTGCATGGCCCCTTTGAGTGTGAGGATGCAAAAGCACAGGTGTGCTGGCTGCATGATGTTTGTGAGATTCCACTGCTACCTGACCCCCCACGTACGGTGGAGGGAGCTGTTGCAGTCAACGTTAAAAGAGACACGCACACCGAAACAGTTGATGCTGAGGCAAAATGGAGCAGAAGCAGCCAGTGTATGAAGCTCCTAACGACCCGTGCTGAAGACGCACGTCCTCTTATTATCACAGCACAATTGGAGGCCTAACGCACACAGCAAGAAGCAAGACAGGAGGGTGAACTTTGCTTCCTGGGGGGGTTTACTGGATTTACTTGTAATTTGAAACTTTAGAAAATTCACAGGCACACAATCAAACAAGTCTTGTGAATAAAGTTCAGGAATCCTCGGTGAAAACGTCCATGCACCGAGTGAGACAAAACCCAGTAAATGGCCACACCAAGGGTCAAGGTTGGAATCCACACTCACTGCTTTGACTAGAACGAGAAAAGGGGAAGGCTTCAGCAGCCACTGCCTCTCGGGCCTTCCCATTGCAGTGGTCACCCATGGCAGCCGCTCCGCCCACTGGCCCAACTGAAACGACAAAAGCCCGCAACAAATTGTAAGCAATAGAGACCGGCCTGTCAGCTGGCTGGTCGAGACAGCAGTGCCTCAACAGCTACACAACCAAAACACTGCCAGTCGGCCCCAGCACAGGACAGAGTCCCACCCTCCCTCGGGACTTTGCAGTCAGAATAGGGAAGCTTAGCTGAGACAACAATTTCTCCATGACTGCACATCAAAGGTAGGGGACTAGAACGGTATGGCAAAGTGCAGCAGATGACAATACAGATGCTTACAATGCATCGACTGAATTTAGAAGCATTAATGAAAAGGGTTAAACTGCAGAATTTGGTCTAGTGATTGTTTACGCCACACCAGCCAGTGTGTAACAAATGTTCTCGAAAAATTAAAACAAATTAAAACCGTCCCACTCAACATGAAAGCTGTCGGAAGTGCAGAGCAGTGATTTGTCATAATTGGCTGTAGCGCCGTTACCCACTCACTGCTACCAACCCAATGCATTTCAAATTTCCCGCCTTCGCAGCGCTCGCACGCCCCCTGCCTGAAACTGCGCCATTGGGAGTTCTGTTCTTTCTGTGCTTGCTTTTCCTCCCGCACGTGCTGTCGTTGCACTGCCACTTTTTTTCGCTTAAAAAATTAACCCAACGAGCGTTCCTAACTAAATGAACGCGAGCGCTGCCGGTTAATTACGTATATTTTGCCTCAAATGTACCTCCTGCGGTTTTCTTTGCGCTAAACAACACGGAGATGTATGACAAGCGAAAGCGGTTCACGAGTTTCGAACGCCTACGACGACTATTTAAACCGCTTGGTTTCGAAGCCTCTGCGGAACGCCCAATGACGGTACGCCGTGCTCTACTTGGGTCCGTTCTCTCACTGCGGCGCCCGATTCCAGCAGTCACTTGACATCAAACGTTACAACGAAGGATGACAACAAGGCGAGCTCCTAAAGTGCTCTGCACTTAAAATACATCACAGTCATCGCATAAATCACCATTATAATACACCGCCACCCTGGACAATGCCACTCACTTTCACAGAAGGTAACGCGTGCTCTAAATGAGTCCTTGCAACTGGCAAGTACACTGGTAACGTTTGTGCATGACAGGTAAAGAATTTCGATAAAAAAAATTCCATTATAATGAAGCAAAGTGCTGTTTCTTATGTCTTCATTATATTGAGGTCTAAAGAGCAACTGCAATGAAATTTTCGGCCCCTTAAATGCACTGTGTTCCGGTAGTATTAACTTGAAAGGCGCTACGTGCAAAATTTGGAGGCTTAAATGTGTGTCGCTGCATTGTATACGAAGATAAAAAATTGCTCTTTTCCAAACCGAAATTGGAGAAAAGGGCGGCCATTACGGCCGGCCGGAAGTGGCGTTACACTCAGGAATCGAGTGGGCACGGCCGGGGGATTCGCCCACGGCTGCCTGAGAGAAGACGCATTCGATGCGTTTGGGTCGTCCGTTTCTTTAAACACTCCAAACATGGGTGAAAAGGGGTTGGGAAGTCTGTGCAACCATTATAGCTTGACTGTGAGCGGCTGAGATGCACCTCTTGTCTGGTTAAAGGCAAACACGGGCATCGCGAGGCGTTGCGGTGAAGCTGAGAGCTAGGAAATAGGTACACAAAAGGCAGTGTTGAGAGCCAGATGGGCACTGGCACAGGGCATATTGGCTCAGCTGATCGAACCACCCTGTGTTTGTGAGTGAAGAGAACAAATAAAAAGGCACCATGGGAAGAAAGCGCCGAAACACGCCGGCCAACATATAAGAATTTGATTTCAGCGCATATTACAGTAAAGCCCCGCTACACCAAACTCCGCTTCAACGAAATATTTCCAATTCCCCATCAGTTAGCCCTAGAGGTCACTGCGACAAAGTGCCCGCCACAACGAACCATTTGTTTGGCTTGCTTTCGCTTCAACGAAATTTTCGCTCATCGGGGCTGGGCTTGAACATTTGTTTTACAATAAAATAAGCATAACGCCAGCTACCTGTAGCTTTGTATGCATTCAGGACGCTTAGTAGCACCGAAAATGTGCGCCGCGCGCCCACGCCACCACCCAAAACAAAAGTAGACTCATAGGTGGACGCCATTGTTTGCTGGTGATAACAATTCGGCAGGCAGACTTTATGTGAGGCGCAGGCCTAATTCGCCTAGCCAGAGCTACAGCCAATCTGTATCCAGTCGAAGTCACGCGAATGTGCCCAGCTGACGCCGTGGCGCCGTCATGTATGTGTAGCGGGCAGCTGTCATTGCAGTTTTTTCCTTCTACAATTTCTCAAAGTCAAAATCAAAAATGTTTTCGTGTCTAGTCTTGAACCCGCGCCATGCTATCTTAGTCGCGACCGCATGGTCGTGTTACATGCAAGCACGTGCGGCTGAAGCAGTGCCCAACAAGGATGGACTAGAGATGCGGTGGGCACGAGAGGGGGGGGAGGGGCTGACCCACCGGGGTTGTCCGGCCCGCCAGCACGCTCCCTCTTCATGCGGGCCACCCTCTCCACGCTGTGGCAGAGGAGGCAGTCCTGCGGGGTGTGCAGCTCAAAGCCATCGCTCCGCTCGGGCTCCTCCACCGACTGCTGCTCAGGGAGAAGGGGAGGGGACGGGGGCTCCTCCGCGGCCCCGTCCGTGGGTGGCCGGACGTCATCGCACACCTGCAAACAGACAGGGGGGCACCCCTTCACACATGGGCCACCATTCTGCCCACCAGCCTACACAGTAGAGGTCTTTGCTGTAGAGGTCTTTGCAACAAAAAAAAAACAAAACCCAAAACAGGACCTCCCTTGTCTCCCAAGCACTCTCGGGACTTGGTTTCAGCTCAGTGAAGCAGTGTAAACAGAGCGCAGCAAAGAGGACAGACACGACACTTGTCACCCTCCGCCACTGGATTGTTTACGCTGCCGTACTCGCTGAGCATGTACTAATTAAAGTGCCGTGAAATTCCGAACAAGCGTCCCCACCCGTGTAAGCAACCCCCTTAAATCCACTGTTAAATGAATTAAAATTTCTGCAAATTCCGGGAAAGAGCCCCCCCTCCCCTTTGCTCTGCATCCAGAGATCTATCGCCACCAAGCAACACTGGTATGCCACGGCCAGTCTATAATCCAATGCAATCCAATCCCGGTTAAAAGCCGATCTCTACCAGCCATTTCTCGTTTTTCTTTTGGTGGTGTTGGTTCAGCCATGCATTCCGGAACGGACTTCAAGTGGAATGCTGCAAACTATTCTATTGGCTGACTTGGAGGAGTCTTATGATGGTTTGGATAGTAATTACTAACATTCTTTGGCAAAATTTTAGTCCGTGTGTGTTGTTTTTTTCCTGGCAGGGGATCTTTGTTGCCGCCATCTTGAATTTTGGTGCTATTCCGGGATAGCGCCCCTTCCCCATTTCGCCGGTGATCCTTGCCTACAGCTTGCTCGAAATTTTACGGTAGTGCCCAGTTGTTTGTGGTTACTTCCCGACTCTGTCACGTCTGAATTTTGGTGCATCAATCTTAGCAGTTGGCCCAAAAGTCAGCCACTCTTTTCCTTTCACTGCACCGTGGTTTCTTAGTCTAATGTTTTAGGTTTATAGTATTATTACGTTTTGGAAGCATGTGAAAGCCCTGACAGCAGGTCTAAAGATATTGACCTCAAAGAAAAGAATTTGCTCCATGACAGCAGAGAACATGCTAGACAATTAATTCTATGGCAAGATCAAAGATTAAGTTGCTGCTCATTCAAAGAAAACAAAGGGGGAAAAAATGAAGCCAAAGAAGAACAAGAATAACGGAGCCCCAAGGGAGCAACCATTGAAGCTGCAGCAAGGAGACAGAACTATTCGGTTGTTTGTAGACCTTTCCTCTCGCATAATTATCGAACCAATTTGCCACTACTGAATCGTGACACCAGAAATCGTAGTGCAGGAACGTTCATGGGGTTAAAATACCCACTTTTCACACTTAAGAATGTTCTTTGTCCATAAGCAACTTAGAAGAGCGGCAAACTGAGCGAGTTGGTACTGGTTCAGTGTAACAAAAAAAAAAAAAAAAAAAAAAAAAATCAGAAGGAGAAACGTATGACACAGGCGCAGGCTATCAACTATGTTTTATTAAAATCGAACCGAATAAGCAACTGCTGCTTGCATGAGTGGTATACAGTTGATCCCGGATATATCGAACTCCAAGGGGATCGCAAAGTTGTTCGATATATCGATAATTCTATATATACAAAACATTTTCTTTGGCATAGAATTTTCAACGGGACGTTTGGACTGTTCGATATATCTGGGTTCGACTGTATTTGTGTTCACGGCACAGTAATCTGCTGACAGAGTCCAACCGGTTTCTACACTTTACTGCCTTTTAGGGACGAAGCCCCTTATGGGCTGGAGTTGTTGGCGTCTCCTGCCGTCATTGTAATCGTTGTCTCGTGTAGTCACGGTACTAAAACACCGGGAAACTCGTTTATGCCTCGCGCCAGGACGTACCGCATACTATAAAAGCACCGGGACACTCGCTTACGCCTCGCGCCAGAGAGCTTCGTGCTTCAAAGACACGAGACTTTTACAGCAAAGCTGTACACCTCTACCCCCAACGGTTTCATCTCCGTTGGCAAAAATGCTAAGGCGCCAAGAATACACCCATACACTGCATGCCTCACCCCTCCCCAGGTTTCACGTTAGTGGAGATGGCGCGGGATTTTCTTCCTACAATCACGTGTTCAAGCATTTCGATAATTTTTTAACGAGCAAAATAAATTATAATGTAAAACTACACGCGTCCCGTGGAAATGAATTCCTCCTGCTTCACTACACTAAATGCTAGTACCAGGGCACAACCCCCATACATCAGGCACACTGACCCACGAAACAAGTCTTTCCAAACGAGAGCTGCCTAGGCCTGTCTTTGAGGGTGCGTGCAATGGTTGAACCATCACCCCAGGAGGTAAAACTCACCGTGAAGATGAGCGCTGTGTCGACAGGCAGGCATAGCCCCATGAACTTGTCCTCGTCGGCTCTCCCGGCGGCCACCGTCTTTGTTCCCGACGTGTTGCTTGACACCGACAGCGTGCGCGTGCTGGCTGCATCGTCCAGGCACGGCTCCTCCCCTCTGCCAACAGCAATGCCCCAGGTCACGACTCAGCGTCTTCCCCAAGAGGCGTGCATTCTGGGAGGACGCTTGGCACCACCACAAGTTTCCCAACAAGGCTTAAGTCTACACTTATACGCACAGTGCTCACACTCACATTATTCTTGCATTACCCGCCACTGGCCTTCGAAACTTTCTACTTTTCTTTTTCCCGCATAATCACTGCACTCTCAAAATTGCTGCCACAAGGGTCGCCTGCAGTTGCCATGTGACAGCCCAGTGCAGTCTTTCAAGTGCTACGTGGTGCGTGCTTACCATGGTGGCCTACGCTGGAGAACTGGCTAGGTTGCCCCAAGAACCCCACATAATCCACAAGGCCTAGGTAAGGGCTTGTCAGTAACGTGTGCTTAAAAATCTAGCAAGAGAAGACGGGATGCTCTTAGGGCATCTGAAATGAAATCATTTTTCTCAACAATAAATAGTCTAGTGGCATAAACAAGATTTGTAAAAGAAACTTGTACCGCAGCTGCATACCGTAACACTTCAACAACAGCCTGCAATGTGCTTTGCCATTAACCACTATGCGTTGGCCAGAGAGAGTATCGAATGGGAGAAAGTTGCAGGGCACACACAGGCACAAATTCTTCACCGGAGCCAGTAATGTGTGTGCCACATTTCGTGATCTGATTACGCGATCAAAAAAGAGGAGCGCGGTAGATCTGCATCCCCTCAGTAGCCCCATCAGATCAGCATTGGCACCTTTCAAGTCACTTCGAAACCCTTGCAGCACCGAGCACTCTCTTCGCCACCGTCGTCTGTCACCTCCCCATCAACGGCAATGGTGATGATGAAGCAAGTGATCGATGCGAATAGAGTGATGCCCCAATAGCAAGAACGCGGCAGACGACTCCCTCCGCCCCACTCACATGTAGAAGCCGCCCCTGTCCAGGCTCCAGCTGGCATGGGGCGAGCCAAACAGGTCCACCGGGTCACCGCCCACCACGTCACAGCCCACCGAACACACCCGTTTCCGCCGCCGCCGCATCGACGAGGCCTCGCGCACCGCACGCAGCGTCGCGTAGCCCGCCACATCCCGGGCGCTCGTGTACATCAGCACGGGGGAGTCCGGCGACGTGGGGCTGACGGAGGAGGCGCTGCCGCGCGCCAGCACCCCGCCCACGAAGCCCCGCGGCCTGCGAGGCACCGCCAGTGCCCCGCCGTAGTCGCGGCCTCCCCCACCGAGGGTGCTGAGGGAGGTGGAGCTGGCGATGGGGCTGAGCGTGGTGCGGGCGGGGGCCGCCTCGTCGCACGAGCTCACCCCGCTGGTCGTCGAGTCCGTGCAGCTGTCGGAGCGGCTCTTGCTCGTGCCGGCCGTCATGGCGCTCTCGTTGCTGTCGCTCCGCTCGCCCTTCACCTCGGGGTTGCTGGCGCTCTTGTCCGTGAAAGAGGTCTCCGTGCCGGAGTCGCGGCTGCCCCCGAACGAGCTGGACCGCTCCTTCGACGCGTCCGGCACGGAGAGCAGGCGGCTCTCGGCACCACAGGCACGCACGGGGGTGGACTGCAAGCACGGTGCGACCCAATTCAGTCCCCTACCCCATGACATCTGGCGCTGCAGTAGCGGTGAACACATCAGAGTGAACGGCCTGTTCTAATTAACCCTTTGATTCCCAGGAGCAACAACTCAATATTTTTTATCATCTCGCACTTTGTGGTATTTTCGGTATTCTACACCATCTGCGACAGACAAAGGATCCCAGACCTACAAAAATTAAAGAAGAGAGGGCAGCACATACTTCCGTGTGAAAAAAAGAAGTCTTGTTTATGAGTGTCGACTCGCACCGAGCCTGGGTAGCTCAATGAGCTCAATGGGCGCCTTCGTGAGCAGCGCGTATGACGCTGTAAAGTGAAAATTTCGCCCACGTTATTCGCTTTTTTTTTCTCACATGCCCCTCTCGTTTGCCCCTCGAGTTGCGTTTCAGCGAGCGGAAGCGGTCGCTCGAGCTACTCGCATCGCGCGGGTTATCTCCGCGGCTGCGTCAACGTGCCTGTGGCTTGCGGGGCGCGCTTTTGCGGGGAAAAAAAAGCTCCATGCAGTTCACTCTGATGCCCGCGTAGACGATTAAGCTCCAATAGAAACAGAAACAGTGCGCCAGCCGTGTATGCGCGCCACGTTTTCTTTTGCAGGAAATGCTTCACGGGATGAACACTTCATTAAAACCGCGAATTTCAGTGTAGCGAAATTCAATGTAACGAAGTAAATTACGAATTCTACTGACTTTGTTACATCAAGGTTTAACTGTATGTGTTTTCAGGTTTGTCAGGTCTATGGGAGCTTAAAATTCACAGTCTGCCAGCCACCTGGACTGACTTCTCGCGGTCTGTGCGTTGGCGTTCCGCTGCCACATGTGGCAGTCGAAGGTTACCTCCCACATGCCAGTGCTCGCCTGCTCGCTAGCTTGCGTCTGTTCAGCAAGTGGTCTGGCCCACCTGAGGACCTCTGCACATCAAGCAGTGTCAAACGAGGTTAAGAATAAAAAAAAGGTTGGGACGAAGCAGCAAAGTGGTGTGAAAGGTGGGAAAAACGCCAGCTTGTCCCTGCCACGGTCTATCGTATCAAACGGACCACGAGCACCCGAGCATTATATAATTGGGGTTTTTAATGAATTGTTTCTATGGGGAGCTTGCCGGGACCGCGGCGATCTGCCGTAAGAAGCGGATCGTCGCAAAACCGGCGGACATACCATCAGGGCTCCACTGTATCACTCACTTTCAGCCGTAACAAGTTTCGTAATTTTACTTCCAAGCCAAACTGAAGCTTGTGAAACCGTCAAACAGTTTCGCAAATGTCACCCATCAAAGGTTCATGTTCATTTTTTTAACCCTTCTTTTTTTCTCTCTCTCTTTTCCGCCCTACTTCCTTTACAGCCGTTATTCCCTTCTCCCCATCCCCGCAGAGTAGCATGTAGGCGGGAACATGCCAGCAAACCTCTCTGCTTTCATCTAATAAAGATCTCTCTCCCTCTCTCTCTCTCCCTCTCCCTCTATCTCTCGCCATTTTCGCAAGAAGACAACGCCCCAATGTGTTGCGGCAATTCAGCACACCCTACATTAATTTCATTATAACAAGGCTTAACTGTATTCTGTCTTCACGGCCCCGTTAATGAATGCTCTGCGCTTTTACAGACTGTCAGTGCAGTCGTTTCTTTTTGTCCAACTAATACTTCTATCTTTGATAGTAAAGACACGTTGAGAATCGAACGCCACACTACGAAGCCTGAAGCTGGCCAATGGAGGGAGCGAGCACCACACGCACCTCCTGCGGCGGCCCGCCCCCTTTATCCTGCTGCCGGGCCTCCCCCGGCCGGCAGTCGGACGACGAGCGGGGCCGGCGGGACGAAGCGACCAGGGCGTCGTGCCGGGGGGACAGCGTCACATTGCGGGGCAGAGTCTGCGAGTGGCGCACACCGCCGCCCTCCTGCTGCTGCTGCTCGGTGGAGGCGAAGCTAGGTGCCCGCCGGGGCTCGCCCCCATCACATAGCGAGGAGGCAGTTGAGCCGTGAAAGCGGCGGTGCAGGGCGCTGGCCGTCAGCACCTCGCTCCACTGGCTCCCCGCGCTGCTCACGGACCACGTGTGGGCCCGCAGCGGAGCCGGAGAGGTCTGCACGTTGCGCAGGGAGTCGGCTGCCACGGGCCAGGCCTCGCGGTGGCCGTGCTGCACGCAGTCCCAGCCCAGGCCCCCCAGGGGCTCCACGGAGTCGGCCGTCGTGGCCAGCAGGCACAGCACGTAGAAGCACACCCTGCACGGCCAACGAGGAGGAGGCGGTCGGGCCGAGGCAACTGACAACGGCCGGCCACAGACCGCTCAACGAGCACAGGCACAAGAGGCTTGCAACAATCTCCACCATACGATGATGCGATGAACACAGCTCCCGATGAACACAGCTCCCATTCTCTTGTTTACAGGCCTTGTTACTATTTCACAGCCTATAGAATACTTTTTACTCCCTTCGCTTGCAGATGCATTTCTCCTACACCTTCCACCACCATGTTATCTGTTATATGATTGCCTTCGCTGCAACTTATTGTGACCCTTCAGAGGTAAGGGCGAATTAAAATGACGATGGTGCAACTCCAGATGTTAGGAACCAAAATTGTGCTCGTGGGCCCGCACGGATTGGCAGTGGCAGTACTGTGTGCCAGGTAGTACGCAGCATGCTGTTTCAAAGCCCTGCATGCAGTGCAGACAAGAACAAAGTGAAGGAATGACTTATAACTTACCGTAATTACCCGATTCTAACGCGCACCTTTTTTCCGGAAAAATAGGACGGAAAATCGCATGCGCATTAGAATTGGATACGAAACTGAAACTGCCGAAACAGCGGAAATTTCGTCCCACCCATCGCCATCGCCATCTCAAGATGGCGCCAAAGCCTTTAGCAACAATTTTTCGAACGCAGAAAGCATAGGCGCCAAGGCTTTTCTATCGGCGTTCACACAAATCGTTCCACTTGTGCGCTTGATAACAGCAATGGCAGCAGCGGCTCTCACGCGTTCAAAACGAGTGGTCGGCTGAAGCGTGCGCCTCTGGAGAAGCTTGCGAGATTGGCGTGCGAGGCGTGGGCCACGATCCCATCGAGCATGGTTGAACGTTCGTTCAGAAGTCTGGCATCGCGAATGCTCTTGACGGCACTGAGGACGAGATAATGTGGTCAGCGGAAAGCGACGAGGAGTGAGATGAATGAGATTACTTCGGGAAATAAATCGCTCATTTCTCTCGCATTCGTTTGTCTGGGTCACAAAGTTCCGTGCGCGTTACAATCGGAGGTGCAAGTTTTTTCGTTTTTTTGCCAGGAAAATCGGGTGCGCGTTAGAATCGGGGGCACGTTAGAATCGGGTAAGTACGGTAGTCCGCATGAAAAAAGTGCATTCACAGAGCAGCTAGCATGACAACAAGTGAGGAGATCGATGCGTGTTTTCTAAGCCTTTCAGTGGTCTCAAGGTAAAGAAAACTGCGCAGAAAGTGTAACACAGCCCCGCAGACACAAGCAGAGGCAGCAAACATGCATTTTCTCTGCTTACTTTTGCTTCCTCACTTTGTTTATAATCATACAAATTTCAGGTGATAAATATTTTTCGCCGTCCCAAGAGGTTCTCGTTACAGTATCATCAATATTCTACTGCACCCCATGAACCACGTCGCCCCTGTCCACCAAGGTCCCACAATGATAACAGGTCATAGATAACAGATAACAGATCATGTGAGCAAACAGCAGCAACGCCCCAGCATGCAACGCTCACCCCCGGATGGAGTAGACGGGGGAGTCCCGGGCCATCTTCACAATACACGGCAGCAGATCCGCTTCAGCCACCAGTGCAAAGCCTTCCGGGGAGGTCCCCACATGGCCCTGCAGCAACAAGATGTTGGCACCAGTTACCTCCCACCATCTCTCCTTCCCACCATCATCCAACGCTCCAGCAGCTGAGCTCCTCAACTGACTCTGTCGTCCGTAACATGGCTCCGTACTATGGTGTCAAGCTGCCCGTTTAACTTCCCTGGCGTACAAGTATTTACACAGGCTTCCATATACGAGAACCGTACCTGGGCAGCATTTGTGCTCCCCAACAAGAAGCGGAGGAAAATCTCAAAGTAACTCCCAAAGAGGAAGATGCTCAATCTCCGTTGGAATTATTACGACAGCGTACCCAAAAGCTTCAATATGACACCCACAGGTGGCAACCGAGCAAAGCAGAAAAAACCTATTACCCCCTGCCGGGCATGCTCTACATAGAGCTCCCGATCTGTCCGGCACAAAACGCCTTTGGCAGAACCCAAACCGCGTTGAATATCTGTGCAAGCATGGTGGACATCTGCAGTGTATGGTTCGAGAGTACCACTCATCTGGTGTCAGTGGTGGCACTTCTTCAATCCCACCATGTTGGTCATGCACTGAGATGTCTCAACAACCAACCACCATTTCACGACTCTAGGTTCAGTAGTTAGTTCAGAGTAGTAAAGTAGCCGAAACATTTGGGAATCAGCTGGCTTCTCCCCCTAAATAATCAGTGCCCCCACGGCCACAACAAATACCCATTCCAACAGAGGGCACTACAGGCCCTCCGTGTTGGGCCTCCACTGAAGGGGGAGAGGTAAGGAGGGAGCTCACGGCAGTCCACAGGGAGGCCTTGAGGGCCAGCAGGGCGTCCGGGGTGGACATGTCCCCGGCGCGGATGGTGTCCCAGTGCCGCTCGAGGCTGCCGTGCTTCTGCAGGAACTCCAGCCCTTCCCGGTGCTGGGCCAGCTGGCCGTACAGGTGCCCCGGCGCAAACACGTCCTGCACCCGCAGCCTGCACCACAGGGGGAGTACAGCGGTGGGGTGAAGGGCCCGCCCTCAACACTTGCAACACAGGAAACAGTTCGTATTCTCCGCTTACCCTGTTTGAGTGCGAACAAAATTTAGGGCAAATCTTTAGCTCCCCAACTGCACATAAGGCCAAATAATGAAGTCAGGGCTCAGGGACATACAGAAGAAGATAGCTCATAAGGACTTAAACGGGCAGCAGAAGCGGCGAGGAAAAGCGAGAGATGGCAGAAAGCCACATGCCATAAACCCCTCACCGCACGCCACCAGGGAGGCACGCATAAAGGGGCCATGCAGGCACAATACAAGTTTGTTTTATTCGAAAGATTTCATATTTTGTGGTGCCCCCAGGGCTTGCCCGGAAGCAAATGATGCTTTTTTCACTGACAAATTAATCAATTTAAGTTAAAATTTAGATTCTCCTGCCAAATCATGTGTTTTCGTGATGTCTGCAGTGATGTCATATGTGCTGGGAAGCCTTGTTTACCGTTAGTCAACCTAGATGGCGCCACCATACCGTGACGGGCCGTTTTCTTCCTTCGCTTTGTTTTTGACCATTTTTGTACCTGGCCTGTTTTCTTTTAAGGCAGAAGATAATTGTTTCGTGAAACATGGTGTTCACTCGACAAATATGGTCGCGTAAAACACCATCACAATCCAATCGGCCAGTGTCATCTGAGAGAACCCCAAAGCACAGCAGTGCTGTGCAGCTAAAACGAGCATAGTGCAAGCAGTACCAACAGCAGTACGCATTGGTACTTCTATGTTTACGCGTGCTTTCGTAACTTCCACTGTTTACCACACCATTCCTACTGCTATAAAAGGAATATGCTCTAAATTTAAGTGCAAATAGCTCGTACGGCACGCTTACATGCCCTGCCTAATTTGCGTTTGCTTTTGCTGGCCTCAGCCAATCGCACAGCTGGCTGGTATGACATCATAGGTTCTGTTGCGGGAAATGAGCTAGTGGGTCGCATGGCCATTCCCTTTTTTCCTAATTATGCAGCTTATATGAGCGATGCGTACGTCAAAAGCAGTGTCAGTATGATTCTAACGAGGCCATCTTTCGAATGAACCAAACTTGCGTTTTGTCAGCACGGCCCCTTTAAAACCAGCTCTGTAGCTCATCTACTGGGCCATCGTTTGCCGCGCACCAGGAGCACAACAAAAGGTAGGAACAGAACCGTGGAGTGTGATGGCGAAGTCGCAGAACAGCATAGAGCAGAAAAGGAGTGCGAAGTACGTTTGGTGCTTTGTTCACAAGCCGCAGTGCTTTCATGGCACTATACAAAACAAGGTTTGTTTTGTGTTCAGCAGGTGGCGCTCCGCAAGCGTGTAATTTTCAAATTGTGAGCCACGGCATTTGCGCTCCACGTCCCCAGCTACTGTTGAGATTTTTTTTTCCTTTTTTGTTAGAACGCTTTTTTTAGCATTTCTGCCCATACTAGCCCATACAATGGCATTATATCAAGTTACTGCGACAGTCAATGGCATCAGCAAACAATGACCATTTGAAGTTTGGACTTGGAAGGCGAAACCGGTTTTAAATGCAGAGCATTTCAGTAACTCACGATGTCGCCCGCGTTGACGTCCGTAGTCGTAGTCCGCACCCCTCCCCCTACACTATATAAAAAAAAAATACTATCCGGCGCCAGGTTTCGATCCCTCGACCCTGCGGGCGGAACGCAATGTACATGGTGCTCTACCCACTGCGCCACAAGGCCGACACAGAATGGGAGGCTACGAACGCGCCTTTTATCCTTGACTCATTCAAACTACGTCAAGAAGCTGCTGATACAACGCATCAGGGGGGTAAAGCGAGCTCTGAGACCGTACGAATCGTGGGCGCTGACATGATACAATTCCCATGGTTGCCAGATCAATTGTATTCAGCCTTCTAACTAAAACAAATAACTGAAGCAAAATAGTTACAAATAATTGCCTCAGTAATTAAAACTAGCTTTATAAAAAACTTTTAGTGTAATTAAGCTTTAATTAGCGGAGAAAGAGTAAGTGCGTAGTTCAGTTTTGGTTTCGATTTTTTTTTAAGTGTGCTAGGAAGTGGCGAGGCCCTTGCGCCTGACTTGAGCAGTGTGTGTGTGCAGTCTCCGGCTCAGATCTGCGTGCGTGCAAAACGTATAGAAGTTATACAACTCGGATGCACGCGCTGAGCAAGTGCCTCCCCGGGCGCTTGCGAGGCTGTCATTCTTTCTTCATGTTAAAGGAGTACTGACACGAAATTTCTCGCTTTCAGTTTTTATGCTGTAAAGAATACCTATGGTCCCAGTAATTACGAAAATCGAACCGAAAGGCGTCAGCCACCAACATATAATTAATTATAGCACGTTTATTGCAACCACTTTCAAATTCGGTCGCCGCGCGGGAAAATGGCCGTTCGAAGGAGAGCCTGCAAGCGGACTGCCTGACGTCACGGTCTCCGTGACGTCGGACCGTGACGTCATGGTCTCCGTGACGTCAGCGACGTTCGCTGCATCGTCTGCTACGGATTGCACGCGGTTCACACTAAAGCGCTGGACACATGTACGATTTGTACACTCGATTCGCATGCGACTGATCGTTACGACTGTCACCACGACTAGTCGTACGCGTGAATTTGAGACACATGACCCGATGCGTGCATGCGATGTGTCGTTGGCGTCGCTCCGCCCACCGTTTTTGCTCCATGGTCAACTACGACTATCGCTGAGCTGAATTTGTAGATCCCGCGCGTTTAATCGCAAAAAATGGATAAAGCAGGCAATCGTGAAGCGTTTCCTGCCTTCGGAAACAGTTCGCGCACACGCCGGCCGCGCCTGCCAGCTCGGACACTCAGCGGCTCGATCCGGCGCAGACCACGGTAGCAAGACGGTAGCAACCGCTTGTCGCTGCTCTTCTGAATCAATCTGATCGTTAAAATGAAGTTCCACATGCGAGAAAGTAGGTGTTAGTGTGGTGAAAAATTGTGCTTGGGATTGTTATCAGGGCTTATTTTAAAAGCGGCGATCAGATATCTGCCGCGATGCAAGCGTATACGCTGACCGGCCCCCCGCGGCGCGCGGCGGGCGGTGCGCCGACCGGTCGAGAGATGGCAATACCTGCGCGGAAACGTGAAGTGCGCACTTCGCAAGCCTTGCTCACAGCGGTACCGCAGCCAAGCCAAACCTCCTATCGAAGCGAGACCGCCCACAACAACAGCGCAGGCTATCGCTTCCGGTTCCGGAAACAACTGTATGACGTCATGCTGAATCGGCCGCAAAATCGCGGATAGCCTGACGTCACACCCTAAGCGATTTCGCTAGTGCTGCCGATTTGTAATAGTTCGCGGCCAGGGCAATTAAAATCGATGTTTGATGCGTTTCCAGCCTCGGATCGCTCCAAAAATTTCTGTGGGTAATCTGTACAAACTACTGAAGCCAATTATATCGTTATTTAGGCCTCTAAATTTGGTGTCAGTACTCCTTTAAGCACCCTATCTATTGCCCCTGAACTGACGCCGGAACAGCAATTCCGATCTGACCTTGACTACCGCAAGTTCACTACAGGCTACGGCGTGGCAGCCAGCGATCGTTCCCGCTGGAAGAGAAATAAAAGGAGCTTTTATAATCGTTCGGTTCCAGTTGTTTTATTCATGAAACTTCTTACAGCTCTTCGTGCTTCGAACTTTCGCGCAATCGTTCGTGAAGGTAGAACGAAAAGATAGGTTATGAAATGCGGTTTCTTCTTTAATCAGTCACAATAAATCAACAAATAAGTCAGTATTCTCTCCTCACGCGCTCTGTGCGGTAAATTACTGCCCATTCGAAACTGCGCATTCAGTCGCGCAAGCTTTCCCTTTGAAGTGGTGGAAAGCAGCTATAACTTGACGAATACAGACAGAAAGGAAAACGGGACACGCCGCGGACTGTATTTCGCATACTCCCTTGGCATGCATTCTTCCACTCCGTTGGCCTGCGATTGACTGCGCTCTTTCGTTCCTGTGCTTCAAAGCGCCGCGACTCACCGGCAATATCAGCGTTGGCCCATGCGATGTTTTTTTTGTGTGTGTGTATAATAAAGGTTTTACATTGAGCTAAAGCCACAGTTCACTTCACTTCATTTGAAAAACATTGAGCGACTCGCAAAATGTCACAGAATGGCAAATAATGCTGCACAGCGCAAAAATGCACGGAGATCATGACGGAGATTCATTTTTCTGTGCGCCCCAGTACGGATCAGGTGATTCCTTGGCGTCCTCGCGCATGCGATCAGTCGCATTCGAGCTTGCGCGCAAGTGTTGTGTGAGCATTGCCACATCTTGCTCAAATAGTCTCAGTACATATAAGTCGCACGCTAAACCGAAAACACGTCGGTTACCTACCTACAGGAGATAAACTACCCAATGCTGTCGACGCCGTCTACACAAAATCCGCCTGGCCAGCGGTCCGCCACGTTACAATTAATCCCGGCATGCTTCGCTAGCCGGACGCGGAAACGCCACAGTAGCACGTTGCCAGATTACAACCCATCGCTTTCGCCGTTTTTAGTAAGCAAAAGCTCAGCTGGCAACCTTCAAATCGTTGTATCATGTCTGCCACTGTGTGTCGAACGGTTCCAATGCATTGGCTCAGTGGCGCGCTTTCCCTCTTGAGTCAGTATATTATCTCTATGCAACGCATTCACTACCACCAACTCCCCAAACACTAAACGTTAACGCAATACACCCACCCCCTATGCGACGCATTTACTCGAGTCCCCCTCGCGGGGAGATGGGCCCAATTTTTTTCTAGTTCCCACCTTCCACGCCCAAACTTCGAACAGTCGTAACTTCTGCTATAGATCAGATAGAATGATGATGTTAGTCTTATTGCACTCCTCTATTTGTGCACAGTTCATTGGTACCCTGTTCAGCTGCATCCCTCCAGCAGTTTTTTTTTACAAAAGCTGTCAAAAAATCAAATATGTATAAAAATTTGAATAACTTTGAACGTGGTCGTTTTACACAAAAACACACCTCATAATCTACAATTAGAATGGAAAACTACACATGTCCCCCCAATCCTTACCATCATAACTGTAAAAATAAACAGTTTTGGTTTAAGACCAGTGTGCCTGCCTCCTTAACACCGAGAGCCCAGGGAAATGCTAGCCCCTCGGAATGCTTGAAATTGGAAGCCCCTCGAGTGTTCGGATTAGTGGCAGTGCACCCACCTGGTGTTGCTGCTCCTCCTGCCATAGGTTCCGTCGTCCCCCCGCTGGTGCCAGGTCACGGCCTGGCTGATGAAGTCCTCCACTATCTTCACGTAGCGCAGGTGGTCCACCTGCAAAGGGGGGCACGAACCATGAAGAAACGTCACAGCAAGACCAAAGGGGGATGCCTCTGTATTGTGGGAAGCTCCCCAATTCGGGGTGGCCAAATGACCAATCAGACAAGTTTTTTCCAGCAGCTGGAATTTCAGGCTCTGGAACATAGCCACTTTTAATACTTTCATGAACACACCTATTCCCATCGATACAGTGGAACCCCGATAATACAACTTTCAAGGGACTGCACGAAAGCGTCGTATGACCAGGGTGTCATATTATCAGGGCACGGGCAAATAACGGCCTAGTAGACGGTCTCACGTGACATGTGGGCTAATAACTTACTTAAAACTACTATATTTAGCGCGTTTTTGCATAATTTGCGAACCTCTAAAAGAAACCTAAAGAAATTAGAGCCTCCAAGGTTCTGTCCCATAGGTGAGTACTGGTAAGCATAGGTCGGCGTAATCACTCGTGAGTGCACTCATTTGTACTCATTTGTACTCAAACTCACGAGTGAGTACAATCATGAGTGAGTACACACCCATAAAAAAAAGTGAGTACGATGACGAGTGAGTACAGGGGTAAGTCCACTAATCGTGAGTACAGTACTCATGAGTACACTACTCATGAGTATGAGTACTCATGAGTACAGTATTCATGAGTATGAGTACTCATGAGTTTGAGTACTAGTGAGTATGAGTACTCATGAGTACACATACTCATGAATACACAGTACTCATGAGTACACAGTACTCATGAATACACAGTACTCATGAGTACACAGTACTCATGAGTACAATGCTCATGATTACTGGTTTTGCGAGTGATTGCACTCCTGAGTATATGCACACGTGAGTGCTGTAGTGCAAACAAGTTTTATCAAGAGCTCGAGTCCGGACGCGCGTGTACGAGTCGCAAACATTTAGCGGTGCCGCTGTGCAGCTTAACTGGCAAGGATGGTAAAATTAGACAACGAAAACTGCACCTCCCTCCTTTCCCGGTCCCTGTTTGGCGCTGTAAGCGTTTCTCGGCGGTCGCTGGCAAAGGGGACCCGGTGAAGAGGGAAAAACGAGGGGGTGAGGGCCCAGCGGAAAACGCGGCCGCAGTTGCTCTTCTCCTATGGCACTTGTTGACTGCCGCAGTTATTTTTGTTGACGCGGCCTGTGAACGCGTGGTGGCTTCATTGCGCTTGCTCCCTTCCAGTTGTTTTAGGGGAGAGGCGGTGGAGGCTGCTAACTATGCACGCACTAGGCCTACTGAAGTCCCTCTTTTGCGGTCTTCAGAAGTTTCCGTAGACGCATGTCACGCTGTGTAGTGGTATCGTGAGCGGAACCGCTCATTTCTGGAGTCGCAGTTAATTTACGCAACTCGCGTCAAACCGACTGCGTGTTTTGTAACGTTTGTCTCGCCGAAATTGTCCGCACCATTCCGCTCTGCGTATTCAAGCGACAATTTGTATGATGTACTGTCGGGAGCAAAAGTCTGGATTCCACGCGAGCGGCGGCCGAAATGCATTGCAGCGCCACCTTGCGAAAGCTCGCCTGCTGCGAGACACCGGCTGTAGGGCCTATCTTAACTGCACGCATGTTCGTTCGATTCATTCGATAAAAGCAGTCGCGAAGCGACACGCTTCCTTAAACCAGTTTGAGACTATTGTTTTGCGGTGCAGTCGCAGATTGCAACTACTTTCGATGTGCAACGCTGATAAAGAGTGACGAAAAACTACCCGTTCAACGCATCAGTGGCCGCTTACTGCCACTCACTGAGACCGTATCGCAAATGCTACACGCCGACGGAATTGCCCAGTCGTAAATGCTAGACACGGCCGAAGCGACACCGTTCGGTCTTTCCGTGAACAGAAAGCGTATCAGACTCGTGCGAGCAAACGAACATGCGTGCAGTTAAGATAGGCCCTACAGCCGGTGTCTCGACAGCAGGCGAGTTTCGCAGGGTGGCGCTGCAATGCATTTCGGCCGCCGCTCGCGTGGAATCCAGACTTTTGCTCCCGACAGTACGTGCGCCCATATGGTTTTATTAGGTTCCCGTTTTGAAACATTTTGCTCAGTTTCGCTAGCAATATGGTCTCGTGTAGTGTCATTTACAAGTAAGCATATAACCCCACCGTGCAAGCGCGGCGGTGGAATTTGCCCCAACAATGGAAATAAACTATCCAGGTACACCTAAGCACGTTTGTGAGTTGTGAATCGGACATCATAATATCCAGTTGAACGCGTGCGACGCTTTGTTTATCCTCGCATATTTTGTCGGAGAGCTCTGGCATCTTGCCGCTGGAGGAGCATTTTGCTTTCGAATGGCTTTACTTTCGAGTGGCAACCCCCTTCGCCGCTCTTCGTTTATGCCACCTTGTAATGAGGGCGCTGACGATGACGGTGAATTTCGGTTGTTACTATTCCTCTACCTTCACTACTGTTTACAGGCGGGGCGACCACCCCTCGCTAGCAACTACTGCCGAGTTTAAGCTCGCACTGTGGGAGGCCTCGTGAAGGAATCGTTTTGAAATGATGAACGCCAACGCCAGACGCCGGGATCGTCGCTTAAGCTCGCGTCTTCGAACGTCTCGTAAAACATGTGGATTGCACATAACGACGCCAGCGCACTTTTTGGTCGATCGCTGTCAGCTTCATCCGCGCTGCTCGAGATAAGAGCTGCAGATTTCCACTGTGCAACCACGGCAATACAGTGACGGCAGTGCAAGCTATCACGCCTCCGAAAAAAGCGTCAGCAAAACGTGTTCTCCAGTACACAAAGCGCGCGCGCGCGCGCACGCACACGCACACGCACACGCACACGCGCGCACGCGTACACGCACACTTTTGGGACTGGGGCATTCCAGCTCAGTCACCACTGTTGGGACGTTGCCCTGCTCAGTCCGCCATCGACGCGGCGCAGAGCAGAGCGATGAAGTTGTCGAGCCGACGGTGATTTTAAGCTGCATTTATAGACAGTATATAAAATGGTAGCAAGAGCGTTGTTACATGGCTTGCACAAAGGCGATAGCACTACTCAACTCAGTGCCTCCGATGAAATGCCGCCGCACAGCAGCTGCTTCAAGACCTGTTTTATACCCCCGGAGTTCCGTCGCAGCCGCGTGCAGTTCGAATCTTTCCAATCAGGACTACCACTGGCCGCAGTTTGAATTCGGCGAATGAAGGCGAGAGAGAGAGAGAGAAAGTGTTTATTAATATGAAAATATTTACAGGGCGAAGTTTTGCCTCTCCGTAGAGGGCACAGGTCTCGAATGTAGGCGAAGTCATTGCGTCAGCCGAGCCACGACAGGAAAGGGAAGGCGACTCAGCGGCGCCGTCTCCAGGGTCTACTTCCTGCGTGTCTTTTGCGGGCCGGTCGTCCCAGGCATGCTTTGGTGCGGCCGTCTCGATGGGAAAAGGAGAGTAGACTTGGCGGCGCCGTGTGCCGCCCAGTTGCGGCACGTCTGCCGCGCGCGCTGTTTGACCGAGGCGCGAATCGGGCCCACCATCGACGCGTCGCAAGGTGCAGCAAATTTGTGTCGGGCGCCATGGTTAACCGCACACGTACACACGCATATAAAAATTAGTGATTAAGGTCAGACCCATGTGGGTCTTGCCCTTGCTGTTAACGGAAATAGTCTCAGCCTACAGAACCCCGCGCGCTTCGAAGTCACACGGAGTCTCGGGAGTTGTTATTTACAGACAGGAAATATACACAGAACCGTAGCCATACAAGCTTGGCTAACAGCCGTGCGCTTTCTGACGCCACCGGCGTCGAGAGTGCATTATTTATATGCACAGTGGAGCACAGAACGATTAAAACGTGGCCGCGCTTTCTCGAGCTATTACGGGAACGGCATGTCATGAAGGTAAAAAAAAAAAAAAAAAAAAAAAACTTCAGAGGGGCGATTCAGAGGTATCTTACTAAGAAACTCTATGGGTTCAGAGGGCGATTTTTTTTTTTTTTTTTCCTCTTCGCTGAGCCGCCTCGCTGGCGCGCCGGCATCGGGAGCGCGAGCGTGAAAGTAAAAAGAAAGGGGGTGCAACGGACGGCACATGGGGGCGAAAAATCAGCTTTTTTTGTTTGTTTTGCTGACATCGGTTAACCCACGCCATTGACCAATGAGAGGCGTCGCATTGTCTGTTGCCCTCAACTCTTTTCCTAGCACCGTGATAGCATCCCTGGAGAGAAGGAAAGAAGTGGCGCGCCACCCTGACGCCTTCGCCTGCGCCCTGTTAGGAATACGCAAGCCAATACACATCAGGGAGGGAGAACTTGTGGCGGTTGCGCCGTGAAACTTGAAACTTCGCGCTGCGTGGCGCGAGGTATTGCAGTGTCGCCCGTTCTCCTTTCGTAATAAAAGAACCAAAGCGCGACAGCAACACCGGCTCGATAATAAAGCCAATCAAGTAATGAGCGTAAAACCATAGCGGAGCTGATACACACATTTCATTCCAGCACCTTGCAATCCGCGCGTGACGGGTTGCAAGCTTAGTTGTGACTGATATTAAATTGCGGAGTCACATATCATTAAATAATTCGGGTTTCACACCTATGGGGTGGCGCTTCAAAGACGACTGGGAAACAGCAGCGACCGTAGCTGGCGTTCTGCTGGAATAACCGCATCTTACGGCGCAGTGGAATGTACGAGCGAAATATGGGTAACGTCGATGTTATCGGTTGTTTTTGTGAAGATAGATACTGCCGCCCTTTGTCTACCCATTTCCCAACACCTCTATCTTGCTTTGTTGTGCCTCAATTTGTGCGTTTGTGATGAAGGAAGAAAAGCTGTCTTTCGATTCGACAAACTGGAAGCGGCTAATTATTTCTCAGTTTGCGATTTCTGTGCCATCGCCCTGCCCGGACGCTGTGCAGGAGGTCAAAATCCTGAGCTCGCAGCTGCGCAAATAACTCAAAATATGCTTGTAAGAGGTTGTTGGGCTGCTGTTGTATTTTCTTACAGGAGATGTTTTGTGCGGTAATCGTTGCTGATGTGTGTGTGTGTGTGTGTGTGCGATGCTTGTGGTGGGCTGTTGTGGCGTTCGATCGAAAATAAGTGATACGGGCGCTTTTTTAAAAAGGGGTACAGACACAAAAATTTTGTATCTCGTTTTTTTTTTTTTTTTTTTTTTTTGCTGCGATGAACAGCTAATGACCTACTTATCACGTGTGGAAACCTCATTTGCTCACAGCGTGCGACGGTTTTTAAGTAGAGGCGTTTTGAATGCGGCCATGCAGTCGCATTTTCGGGTTCAGCGGCCGCCCCGAAACGCAAGATATTGTGTAAACAAAGCTGACCACGTGACGGTCGATCGGATATCACAGAGAAGAGCTGCCGTAGCACTGTCGAATCTGCGTCGGCGGCAGTTTCTGCGAATGCCCCCACGCACTGATCTCGTGAGCCGCTTAATTAAACAGCGACCGTGGCTGCGTGATGAACGAGAAAGTTTTCTGAGACAACTGGCGAGAGTCGGCCGCATGTTTCCCATGGTGCCTGGACTGCACGAGATCCGGACACAGGCAGAATGCACGACGGCGCGCACGCGAACGAGACGACGCATGGAAAATTGTGCCTGCCTGCTCACCGGACCTCTACCAGGTAATCGCCACGATTACGAAAACGCATCGAATCTCAGTGCATTTCTGGCGAGATCACGAACACACGTTGCTCTGCTACATCGCCCACGAGCTACATCGCCCACGCGAAGGTCATTCCATCAGCGAGCAACGAGACGCGCAACGTACGCAGCGCGCACGAGCCAGAAGGCACCACGTTCCTGCAACCCGCTCTTGCGGTCCAAACGTACACGAACGAAACGCTGAGAGCGCGGAATGCAACGGGGCCAGTACTTACATTTTCCGCATGTCCTGTACCGGCGCCGGTACACGCAACCGACGACATCGCATCCGGATCGGTGGATATAGCCACGACAAGCGACGAAGACGCACGGCGCCCGCAATGCACCATGCGTGGCGAACGACCGCACATCAATTATACGGCAGTTTCCCAGTTAAAATGAGACGAACAGCGCATGAAACGCACCAGAGGTGACGAACGACATCCAACTTGAGCCAGTAGAGCTGACCACGGCGAACGAAATGCACAGCGCACGGAACGCCACTAAGCCAGCACACGCGGAGGAAACTGCTATTCGCGACGTCCTCCGCTCCCGCTGCTGCTATCCGGACTTGGCCAGCGAATGTTACAAGCGCCGAAATCAGCCTGGCCACAAGCAACAAAAGACCCAGCGCACGCGGTTCAACCCTACCGGAACGTACGAGCTCTCCGACACCCGCTGCTCCAGCCCGAGTCCAGTGAACGAATGACATTACACTCGTGCAGGTAGTTCCGTCAACGAGCAACGACACGGCCACCGCATGCGGCACGTCCGAGCCAGAACGAACAAGATCCCCAGCACCCACGCTCCGATCGAGACTCACACGACAAACACCGTTTCGTACAAGAGGACGCAACCGTGGGCAAGAGGACTCGGGACGAACGGAGCCTGCTTGTTTGGGAGCGATAGCGATTTTAGCATTCTTGAAACAACGGGCAAAATACGAGGGCTTGAGCGACGACACGGACACGGCAAGAACGGCAACGAATAAACCCGATCCAGACGAACGCATCGAATGCCCTAACGATGAAGTCACGCTTGCGACGCCAAAGAATGTAGGACCGAACGGACGGCACGAACTACGCCCGCTACCCCACCACAACGGTTTCACATCCGAAACAACCACGGCGACTGCGAGGACGGAGCCGCAACGACTTTGACCGATCAGCAATGTCACCCTACGAAAACGCCACGCTACCGCACACTAAACGAATATCCAAACAGCTACCGCACCATACGCAACGCACACGTCAATTCAAGCAACGTCCTCAACGCGCCGAACTATGCCATCCCTACACAGCGCAGCTCGCCACCGGACAAACCGGACGTCTACGCCCCCACATGCATCAAGCACGCGACGAGCTACACGAACACAATCGCCGACGGCAGGGGCGCGACTAACGCAACGCCGTAAACACTGTCAAGTTCATGTCTGACGAAGTGAATCCCATGGCACACACACAATAAAATCAAGAAGATTTGAACTTCACCGAAACTCAACGAGACGAACACCCTCTTAACGAAGTTTCTAGTATCCGGAAAAACAAATAACAAAAGCCAGCATCGCGCATCTGTGAATAAGCGGACAGTGATCTGGATAAGAACGGACGTCAATCTACGCGAACGCTTCATTGTGCCTGGTGGCAGGCACAATTTGGATTCGGAGCACGGTTACGAGAGTATCAGCGCGCCCGGAAACGAAAATGGACGACAAAAGCTGCCACCCGAAGACACGCAGAAAACCGCAGTTTGCGGCCACGGCCGCACCGACAATCCCGAGCTCCCCTGAGCCCGACCGTGTGTTTTTCTAATCAATTAAACATTTTATTTTTTCTATTTAGTCTTTAATTCGAGATACGACCTAGCTAACAGTGCAGATAAGTTGATTATTCGTGAGTAATACAAATTGAGTACACATGAGTGCAGATTGAGTACTCATGAGTGCAGAATGAGTAGTACTCATGATTGCAGAATGAGTAGTACTCATGAGTGCAGAATGAGTAGTACTCATGAGTACAGATTGAGTAGTACTCATGAGTACAGATTGAGTACTCATGAGTACAGAGTGAGTACTCATGAGTACAGATTGAGTATGAATACTCGTGAGGACAAATGAGTTTGAGTGCAAGTGAGTATGATTACAAATGAGTATTTGATGAGTGAGTACGAGTGATTTTGTGAACAGACGAGATTTTTGAGTGTGAGTTTGATTGAGTACAGCGTGAATGAAAAAAATTGTGATTGAGTTTGAGTGAGTTCTTTCTGTTTTGCCGACCTATGCTGGTAAGACACGTTCCTCTTCAGTTACGCTTTCCACCAGCAATACCACGAGTCAACCGAGTGCGGCGTTGAGGCAAACGTAAACCACACGATAGGAAGGGAGGGAGGGAGGGAGGGAGGAGAGAGAGAGAGAGAGAGAGAGAGAGAGAGAGAGAGAGAGAGAGAGAGAGAGAGAGAGAGAGAGAGAGAGAGAGAGAGAGAGAGAGAGAGAGAGAGAGAGAGAGAGAGGGGGGGGGCACGCGGCAGACCAGACCACCTCCTTCAAAGAAGGGTGCCCCAACTGACCTCGTCCCACTTTCGCAGCTGTGCCTCCAGCAGCTGTGCCTCCTCGTGGAGGTAGCGGAATCCACTGGGCACCGACAGCAGCCGAATGTGCAGCAGCAGGCCCCGGTCCCCAAAGGACAGCAGCGGGGGCCGCAGGGCCACCAGGGCCTCCAGGTTCTCCTGATGGATCAATTGAGGAGAGGAATAAGAGGGGGAAGAGGAGAGAGATGCAGAAGGAACACTCCTATTATCCCCCCTTCCCCGTACACGCTCCCAATCCTGCCCTCGTTCGCCCAATTTCCCACGGGGGCAAGAGGGGGCAGTTTTTGCAGCAGGCAGAAATGTGGTTTTGGAGCAGACTCTCCAGCTCCCAAACGAGGTGAATTTGGTTCACTCTTATACCTGCACTACACAAGCGTTTTAAAGGACATTTAAGTCGAATGGCCTTCGAAATTTCACATGTCAGTCGAACTGGAAGGAGTTCCGCCGATCTACATGACAATTCTCAAAGGCAGTTGAAAGTTTCCGCATTCGCCCGGCATGTTTTGGTGTCGCCACTGCTGCCATGTTTCGTTCTTGGCAAAAATTTAATTTTAGAGTTAAAATGGGCAACAAAACAATTATTAGTGATCAAATTAATAACAATCTACAAGCACGCACAAAAGATGCACTAACAGCCAGTTCTTTTTTTTTTTTTTTTTTTCGCACCGCCGGTGTTGAGTACCAAGTTGCTTTGTAATTGTAGAGTGAGTGATAACAAACAAAAAGCAGTGAAAAATTATGAAAATCGTGCACCTTAAACACCAAGTTTTGCTCGTAAATAATTGTTTTGTAATTCCAACATGCAGAAACTGCACCCAGGATTACAACTGTTTGCGTTTCAAAGGCCTTTGAAAACCTTAAAGGTCGGTGGTGCTCCTTTGGCTCAAATGGCATTTCAACCAAAGGCCCTTGAAAAACGTCGTGCAGGAGCTCAAAGGTGTCATTTGAGTCAAATGACATTCGACTCAAAGGTCTTCGAAACATTCGTGTAGCACGGGTATTACACTGTCTCACAGCCACTGTTTGAAACTGTGCTGCTTCTCAAAGCGCAACAAAATGGACATCAAACAGCAAGACAAATCATGCAGAACATTACAAAAGCAAATGAAGAGTTCCCAGCTAGGGACCATAAATTAATTTCAAAACATTAGGGCACCAACTTTTGAAAACAACTTGGTACGAACAAAGCATAGAGGAAACATTAGGGTGTTTTACGAGATGAACATTTCTTTCTTTCTCTTTTTTTTTTTTTTTCTTGCAGAAGAGAGAGTCCATGTTCACACATGCTCCCAAAAGCTTCCACCAGCCCTCCCCTTCAGAAGGCCTGGCCACATATGTGTCCCAGACAGTTTTTACTTGCACCGCTTGTAGTAAGGAGCTCATCTCTACAGAACATTTTCTTGAACGACACGATTTCCACCCATGTGAAAATTATCTGACATTGCACAGCCCCAGTGGGAGCACGACAGGGTGAATACCTTTTATTATTCTGACTGAAAGGCCACACCTTTTGTAGCTCTTTCGGCTTTTGTTATCTGTTGCTTTAGTCCTCTTTTCTGCGAGATACTAAATTACGGCTGTTTTTCAAAGTGAGGTTTATCACAATTCAACTCATAGAGTTACCTTTTATCCTAACGTAAAACCACTGTTACTCATTTCAGGCAATTTGCCTTGCAGGTACTTTAACAGGTGTTCCTTTTGGGACCTGTTCCAGCCTCTGAGTAGGTGTAGATGTAGCAACAATATATCACTCATTTTAAAACTGCAACTGCTAATTTAGCTGCAGCAGGGAATGAAGTGAAACTTGGCAAAGGCATACGAGTTCCATTAATGGCAAAACTTCTTTACCATACACAGATCCAAGCACAGGTTAGGGCCATTTCTGGGGCTCTTGCTGATTTTAATACAGTTGAAGCTTGTTATAACGAACACTGATATAGTGATTTATCGGCTGTAGCAAACTAAATACGAACTTTGGCTGGTCATGCTTCATTCCAATGACACTTATTCTTTTATAACAAAAGTGAAACTGTGGGAGCCGCATGCACTATTGGATATAATGAAGAAATATTTGACCAGTAGGCTAAGAAGGTAGTTGGAAAAACTGCCATCATCAAAAACTGCAGAAGTGGGAAAGGCCCCTTTGTTCGTGGACACTGTGGAAAACTTCGTCCTGCTCAGTGCTGTGAATAGCCACCAGACAAAGATCACATCCTTCCTCGAAAAAATTGGAACGCTGGCCTGTTTTGTCAAATGAAAAAACTTTGTTCTGTAGTAATTTCCCGTTCCATGTTCCGGTTCATTGAGCTTGAAACGCCACAAGAAGAAAGGTAAGGGTTAGCCTGTTTGCAGTAGGTTCGAAGGTTAAAATATTGAGTTTCTGTATCAGGGATTTTTGCGGGAGCCAGATTACTGATTTGTCTGAGCCGGTTTTTCGCTCTACTGTTACAACGAATTAAATCACTGTCCCTATACTACTTCGTTGTAACGAGGTTCGACTGTACCACGCATAGCGATGTGAGAAACGAGCCCATAACACCCAAAAGGTAGCCCGCAGCAAGCATAGTGTTTGGACAAGTGATCTTGTACCAACCAGTCCCCTCCTTCCCCTGTTGGTGAACGACCGTCCCGAATCTCTTCTCCCTGTGCACCCGAGAGACAAGATTGATTGATTGATTTATTGATTTGATTTGATTGATTGTAGGGTTTAACGCGCCGACGCAATGCAGGTGATGAGGCGCGCCGTAGTGGAGGGCTCCAGATTAATTTTGACCTCCTGGGGATCTTTAACGTGCGCCAAAATCTCAAGCACACGGGCGTTTTTGCTTTTCGCTTCCATCAGAAAAGAGAGACGCACCCTGAGGTCGCAGGCCTCGTCGAGGATGGAGGCGGCAGCCAGCATGACTGCGCGGCTGGGGTCGCACAGCTGGGTCACCAGCAGCTCCAGCACCCACTTCCGGAAGTCCAGCAGCTCCAGTCGCAGCAGCACCCGCAGGAACTTGGTGGCGTACAGCCGAGACTCCTGCATCAGATGTAGAGGCGACGAGAAGCAGAGGCCTGTCAGTTCTAGCAGCTGACGACGGCGCCTTTAGGCTTAGGCAATGTCAGCCGGTACTGCTTTTGTTCGACATGCAACTGACACAACGTGTGCGAAGCACTTGCAAGGCCCTGCAGAGCCTCTCACACTGGCAGCATGTCCAATCCAATTCTACCTAATCAACTATCTTTACAGGAATATAAATAGCCTCAGCATGCATGGTAGGTTTTAAGCTACACGTCCATATCATTTATTCCTAAAAATTCGAATAAAAAGCTCCTTAATTACCCACAAGAAATTACTTAATTAGGCTCCAGTACTTCCCTTATAACTCAAAAAATTGATATGCCACTTGAAAAGTAATTACATATTTGAAATGAGGAAGACGAAACACATATGCACAGTGATTTTCATTATCACACACCAATTAACAAAACGTTCATTTTAAGACCACCGTAACCAGTGTAAGGGACGCTCGTCTTAAAATGAACTTTTTTATGAACTACTTTCCAAGCCATGCTGGTAGGCCTTATCTAGTGCATTTTACAGCCGACAAGATCACAGAAGCGCAGTATGCCGATTACGGAGGTACAGTCAAACTCCGCTACAACGAACTCCGCTACAACGAAATTCCCGCTTCAACGAAGGTTTTTCGATTCCCCGCCCGCATCCCATAGGCCCCAATGTATTAAAACTCCCTCCACAACGAACCACTTTTTTTATTGTTCTCCCGGTTCAACGAAATTTTCCCGGGACACAAGTCACTCGATCTGCAACGGACTGAACCACTCAAACTAATTTTGATAAGTTCTAACAATGTAAATTATTAGTAGCAACATTTTCTCCGAACATCCAGACATCGAGAAGCTGCCGCTTCTCGATGTCCGGATTACCGGCGCCGACGGCGCTCAAAAGCGGCGGCGGCGGCGGCGAAGGAGGAGGAAACGGCCGAAGCATGGGCAGCTCTCGAGGAAGCCGGCATTGTTCCTGAGAACGTAGCATTGAGCGACTACGTAAACGCCGACGCGGACGAGATCGTCTACGAGGAGCTGAGTGGTGCCGAGATCCTCAAGAGTGTTCGCGCCGCCTCCGCCGCCGCCGCCGATTCATCCGACGACGAAGTCGGGCATGGTGTTCCGACAGTCCCGACGTCAGTGACCACGTCGCAGGTCATGGACTCCTTGGAAGTTTTACGTAGTTTCCTTGGCGCCCATGACGATGATGTCGCCATGGAGCTCCTCGCAGACTGTGAGCAGCGCATTCTCCCGTTGCTCGTGCGAACGCGCAAACAGTAAAAAATCAGCGATTTTTTCAAGTTTTGGAAATAAAATGCTCCCAGAGTGTCGTGCATATCCTGTGCATATCCGTGACCGCAAATTAAAATATAAACTCCGCGCTGTGATTTCACGACGCCTGCTTTTGTGCGGATCTCCACGAGTACGACGCGCATATTACAACGCTGGTCTAAGCGCCGCGAGACGCGTTGTGACCGAAAATTACGATATAAACTCCGTGCTATAAAAAGGGTGCTATTTTTGGCGGAGCGAGCTCCAAGCAAGTTGGCAACATTGGGGCGAAAAGGTAGGTGGGAGATTTCACGATGCCAGTTAGACGCCTGCCCTGTTTTCTTTATTTACTGATTTTTCCGCGACAACGAAATTCTCGCTACAATGAAATTTTTCGCGATCCCCGTGAATTTCGTTGTAGCGGAGTTTGACTGTATTGAGAACGCCCATCCAACGATAATGTCAGATGACAAGCACATCGTTTCACAGAACCGAAACCGAAACTTGTTTGTATTCTAATCTTAGACTTGTTTGAATTCTAATCACCATAGAATTCTGCGTGAACCGAGCTGTAGAGTTTAAAATGCTATTCACAATAAAATATGGCACCTTTTGAAGAGGAAATTTGCAGACTGATAGAAATTGATTGATTGATTGTGGGGTTTAACGTGCCGACGCAACGCAGGCGATGAGGCGCGCCATAGTGGAGGGCTCCGGATTAATTTTGACCACCTGGGGATCTTTATCGTGCGCCGAAATCTCGTACACACGGGCGTTTTTGCTTTTCGCCTCCATCAGAAAAGCGGCCGCTGCGGCCGGGAATCGAACCCGCGACCTCGTGCCCAGCAGCGCAATGCAGACTGATAGAAAAATGGCTGTGGATGCCAAAAATGATATCCGAGGGCGAAATGCCAGCTCCGCATTGCAATCGAAGTGCCGTTTCACCATCGAATTCTGCGCGAGCTGAGCTGTAGAGTTTAAAATGCTATTTACAATAACATATGGGACATTTTGATGAGAAAATTGTCATAATGATAGAAATGTGGCCGTGGATGCCAAAAATTCCATTTTTCAGAAAAGATTTTTTGGACCATTTTCTCGAACCCAAAGACCCATCTGCCTCCATAAGCAAAGTTATCGCACATATGAAGAGCTTTAACGCCGCTCCTGCTTTGCCACTGGCCCCAGCCTTTGTCCCCCGTACCTCGGACTTGGCGGTGAGGGCGGTGGAGAGCAGGGAGCGCGCCATGCCGGGCTTGGTGTAGTCCAGCGAGGCCAGCACCAGCTTGAGGTAGACGGGGGGCTCATCCTGGGCCTGGCCGCCCCCGACCAGGGCGGCCAGCTGCTGGTACAGGCCCAGCCGCTCGAGCAGCCGGCCCCCCCGGCCCGAGCTGGCCAGCCGGCCCAGCAGTAGGAAGTAGCCGGCCGAGGCGTGGCCCAGCAGCCGGGCGGGACCCAGAAGCGTGGAGATGAGCGCCCCCGGCTGGCGCACCTCGGCCAGGCAGGCGCACAGGTCGCCCAGCAGGTCCTCCAGCAGCTCCCCGCCCCGAGCCTCCTCCGCCTCCAGCAGGAACTCCACCAGCTGGCAGCCCACCACCGTCACCTGGGCGTGTGGGGCCAGGGGTGCCGCATTTTCGCGCGTATAACCCGCACCAAAAATGCGAAAATGTCAGCGGCAAAGTGGGGGTGCGGAAATACTTGGGGTGTTTTTTTTAATCCAGCTTCGCGGCAATGCACATTGTGCCGGGAAGCTCCTACGCAGTACAGTAAAACCTCGTTATAAGAGACACTCAAGGGACCTGGGAAATGTGTCTCTTGTAACCAAGGTCCCTCGTAAGCAATGTTGCTAACATGGGGAACATGGGAAAACCGACCAAACCGTCTTCATTCAAATGTCTCTTGTAACCAAGTGTCTCTTGTAATGAGGTTTTACTGTAACACTCACTAAGCCCTCCATGGCAGCGATTGCGCAAAACATACAAGGACAAGGAAGGAAAAACAAGGACAAGCACACTCTAACAACTGAATTTTATTGGTGAATTGTGACCTTCGCCTAGCAGTCAGTGTGACTGCAAGGCGCTTCCTAAATATATGCTTGCTAAATTCTGCTTGCTAAATATACGCTTTTTCAGTCTACATAGTACACGATGTGTTGCATGAGCAGGAGCTTTGGTGCAGCCTTTCCTGCATCAAATGTGCGAGCAATACGCGAGGTTTTTTTTTTTTTTTTCCCGGTGGGCTGAAAGTGGGGGTGCGGATTATATGCAGGGGCGGGTTATACGCGCGAAAAAACAGTAAGTGGTTGCGAACACCAGGTACTCGGCCCCTTTCAGCGAGCCTGGTCACCACACTACACTTGCTAAAACGCCAAGAATATGAGTACATTGCCTTTGCACTGCGCTTCTGCTGCCTGTCGCTTAGGCCTACGGAAAGCAGAGTCTGCTACGGCGGATGACGGCGTAAGTCACAGCACGCAGCCTGAACCACACGCGGCCAGGGCAGTGGGACAAGACGTCCATCCACCCAGACTTGGCAAGCGCAGCCACCTAGGTAGTTCAGCAGACTCAACCACCCTCCTCTTTTGAATGACCCGTCTCTCCTTTTTGGCCTACTTAGCACATGGCATATGGCCTTCACCTAACCGGTAAGTACTAGAATGACACGATGCCTCAATAGAACTGTCAGTGGCGTCACATCCCAACCCTGGTTTGGTGTAATGGGAAATCGGTGCAGGAAGCGGAAGGCCGTCTACTGAAATTTTTTTTGCCATGTCCAGGATCTGGACTGCATTTCACTAGATAAGACTGATTTGACACTGACTGCGCGCAAACAGCCCACACATGGACAGTTAGCAGCCCAAATGTGAGGCTGCACACGTTTCCCCCACAAAATGCCTGCCTGCTAGTTTTAAAAAAACTGGAGCGTGAACCCTAACACAGAAGTTGTGCCGTGTTTGACTAGTTGGACAGCTCTGCAAGTGGACCACTCTTTTTCGTTGCGACACAGAAACCATAGCTCAAAAAGAAAAAAAAAAATCAAAGGAAAGAAGAGATCCTAAAACATCACTTCCACAGCTGTTTTAGCAGCAACAAGGAGATTTGGAAAGCAGCAGTGCAAAGCACTAGTAGATGGCCTCTTTGTGAACACAGTTACACGAGGCAACCCACAAGTGCAAATCACAACCAAAAAGTTTGCAGCACTGGAACTTCTATTGCGCATCCTATGCTGCCCAAAATCCCAAACGGAGCTCTTGCACTACAACTAAGATTTCCTACAAGTGCATTTACACAGAGAAGATGGCGAAAGTGTGAATATATTGTTTGCATCTTCCACGGTTCATGTTCCGTGTCCTGTCTCCACGCAACACTACTCATCTTTTGAACACCACAGCACCAAACAGAGCAGACAACAGGAAGCAACTAGAGAGGTGTTGACAAGCAGATGTATATGAGCAAACAACATGGCAGTGTTGTAGAACATGCCTTTTGGTTGGACTATTTCCTCAGAAACATTCCCCTGCATTCATTCCGCAAGAGTTAAAAAAAGAAATAGGAAAGAGCAACACATTTTGACATAGTAAGTTGATGTCTGGGCCGGACGTCACTAACTGCAAAGGAATTGGCTTACTTACATAAAGCACGTGTTGGCACTGGAAGGCAACGGCGGGCAGATTAAGTGTAGTGCATTTGATATCTTGTTTATCTACTTTTATGCTGTAGTGTCACTATGTCTTGCACGTATAAATGTTTTTTCCCAACTATCAGTTGGAAGTCAGCGCTGCGTATGTCCCTTACTCGTACTTGTGTGTGTCTTAATTGCGCTGTAAATTTAACATTTAACATTTTGACAGCCGATGCGAGGAGCGACCACTAATCCTCCTTACCTGGTGGGCGTCCCGTCGCTTGGCCTCCATGAGGGAGAACTGGCGGCTGCTGGGCTTGTAGAAGTGCACGAGGCGCCGCACGAACGCCCGGTGGGGGCCCTCAGCCAGTGCGCGCAGGGCCTCGCTCGGCGAGCGAAGCAGCGTGCTCACCAGGTACCAGTCCCACGAGTTGTACTCTCGACTAAGCACCAACGAGTCCCGGATCGAGCGCAGGGCCCCCTCGTCTGTCTCCCGCCGCAGGCAGCCCTGCAGCCGGGCACGCCCGGCCGCCTCGCAGAAGCCCCCGTCGCCCCCGCCTACGGCCGTTGACCGGCCGCCGGCGCCTGCCCGCGTGGGGCTGCAGAACTGCAGCAGCTGGTCCAGGAACAGGCTGCAGGGGATGATCCCCTTGCGCCGCAGCGCGTGCAGCCGCGACAGCCGGGCCACCGCGGTGCTCGCACGGCTGCACAGGCAAACGCCATACAGCGAATAATTACTGCACTCGCACTGAAGACGGCCGCCGGACAACTGCTGGGGTCAGGGCAGTGAACTGAACAAGTGAATTGAGGCAGGCTAGTTGGTAGTATGATGCTACTTCGAAAAACAGCGCTACAAACGATACGACAGAGTTATAAAACAGCGTGGAAAATGGGACTACAGACAGGGCACACAGACAGCGCCCTGTCTGGGTGCCCTTTCTGCATTCCCGTTTCCCACGCTGTTTTATAACTCAGTTATGTACTACCAACTGGCCCGCCTTCAATCCGTGTTGCAGCCAATACGACAGGAAGAACGATACGACAGCGCAGTGTTTGTCGTTTCTTCCTGTCCTGTCGTTTTTGGCACTGTTTTTCTAAGTAGCAGCGCAGTGGCTTACATGGCACACAATTCCACAGTATGGGTGCAGAGTAAGAACAAGACAGGAAGGGAAAATTCGCTCCTGGGGCAGCTAGACAACGCCGCAAGCACTTGGCCAAGGTTAAGCTAGCAGCATCTGTTGCGCAATGAGAAACTGTGCAGCCGCCACTTTCAGAATTCCACTGCACAGCCAAGAGTTAATTGTGGCTGCAGTTGAACCTCGTAAAAAAACAAACACTGATATAGTGAATTATTGACTATAGCGAATTAAATAGAAACTTTGGTTGGTCACGCTTTATTTCAATGACACTCAACGAAACTGAAACCATGAGAGCCGCACGTGGTATCGTATATAACAAAGAAATATTTGACCAGAATTCTGAGAAGCTACTTAGAAAAAAAAAAAGAAAAAGGAAACACTGACCAAAACCACAGAAGTATAAAAAGGCAGTTTCGTTTGTGGACACTGCGAAAAACTTCATCCTGCTTAGTGCTGTGAGTAGCCACCAGTCGAAGATCCCATCCTTCATCAAATAGTAAGGATGCAGGCCTGTTTTGCCAAGTGAACTTTGTTCTGTTGTAATTTCACGTACTCATGTTCCAGATCATTGAGGTTGACATGCAAACAAGGAGAAGAGTAAGGGTTCACTTCTTTACAGTGGATTTGAAGCCTAAAAAAATGCATTTTTGTAGTAATCTTGCACGGGCCAGATTTTCGATTTGTTAGAGCCGATTTTTACCTCTACGGTTACAACGAATATCGGATATAACGAACTTATTTACTGCCCCGATACCACTTCACCATAACCAGGTTCGACTGTACTATCATTTCATTCACCAGGAGCCACTATCACCCCCTTCGCCACCGCAGTTGCAAAGAATTGCGGTCTGCACTGGTTTTCATCGCAACTCTAGCCGGTCACTTGCGTGCACATGCTGCAATAAGTGTTTCACCTCCTACGTATATTCTTCCTCCGTGATGGACAATAAGGCACGCGCACACACACACGCACATTCTCGTTTCACCTCAATAAGCTTAACCCCTACGCATGCCCCGGCAACATTTGACCCTTGGCAATGTCAATTTCTTGCACACACCTGTTGGGGTGTTTTGCGAGAGGTTAGAGCATGACACTAGATACCGCTTCATCGAGGCAAAGTGCACAGTAGCACAAGTGGTGCTTCCACGGTGGCTAAAAGGTTCCCTAACAACCACACACAAAAGGTAAGAGAACAGGCTCCCACTGGCCCCAAAAATTTTCAGGTAACGTGCCCAGTGCCTGACCCTGAGCAAGCAACCTCTGCAGCCTGTAAAGCCAATGCCTGCTTGCAACAGCGAAAGGGCAACTGGGAAGCGAAGGACACGTTCATCCGCCTCAACTGTACCACTGCATACTCTAGATCATCAAGGGGGTGTTAAAGGCCAACTTCCCTAAAATTTCACCTCGACCAAATTTAATTTTGGGGCGAAGCACCTTATGACCTCGCTTCGTCCGTGGCTTCTCCCTTGGCATCCGTGTACACAGCGTTGCGCATACGAGAGGAGCATTGGATTGGGTTGGATTGGATTGGAATTGTATTTACTGTACACACGCGTTGTCACTCACTTACATTTGCGAGTGACCAATGCCACGGGTGATTTACGGGAAGAACGATCCCCAGTGCTTCGCCCACTCGCCATGATTCACTTCGTGGAGATGTGTGAATTTTTAACGTGTAGTACGTACCCCCCAAATCAGCTGGGACACGAGTGGTAGCCCCGTGAAACGCCTGGTTAATCAGTCAGAAGCGTTTAAAAAAGCTCCGCCGCAGACCACGCTCCATCTGCTGGCGGATCGCGTAAACAGCCTGTGACGCTCCAGGTGGCGGGGGCTTTTTCCCCTGGCCAGCCACGCAGCTGGAGTACTGGTCGAGCTCTGCTCCAAACGCTTCACCCATTTGCTTCCCTGTGCGCGCATAGAGCTTGCGTGCAGGCTTGCTCCCGAGCTGCTGACCGCCCAGCCGCTCACCGGCCGGCTGCAACGTCCTTTTAATGGTTGCGCTTCCCTCGATTTCGGTTTCAAAATTTTTGCTGACCGCTTGCGGCGCCCACGCGCGTATTTCGGCTGTCGTATTTTGCATCTTGGTTTCTTTTTAAGCAGACTATACGGAAATAGGGTTTTCAAGAGGTCGAAATTTTCAGCGCGGCTGGCCTTTAAGCAAGGATCACTACACGCTTTCGCACTCCTTTTTCGTCAAGGTAATTTTTATGCATTGCCATTTTTCAGCAGAATCTCAATCGGTGGAAGCTTAACCGGCAGATGTTCTCCGGCTTTAAACTGAAAACAGGGAACACAACTTTGATAGAAACACGAAGAACAGCTTCCACGAGGCTGTGCCCAGTGTGCGCATGCGTTTGGCCTTACATGCGTTTCTCCTGTGCGGACCCAAAGGCTGCTGCTTGTGACATCAGAGTGGGCAGGCAGTGGCAGTGACGACTAGCTTCCGAGGGCAGGCTCACACTCGCCTGTCGAAAGGGGAAAGGGGCACAGGGCAACATCTTAGAACGCTGTCAAGTGGCCTGTTTAAACAAAAGGGCAACGCTAGTCTAGCCATTTACAGCTGCTGCGAGAAAAGCTTACTTTCTTCACCATACTTGACAACCCAAAGGAATGGAGTCGGTGGGCGTCCTACTGACCAGGTTTGGGGAAGTATGGGTTACCAACAATGGCCTGAGTTGAATAGCCTCAGAGACATCTGTGCGACTGGCATCAACAATCTGCTCTGACAAAAGATCTAACTCACACAGACTTCACTCATTACAGTCATCTACTCTTGCTTTCTCCATTCTGCGATTGTCCCTCACTTTATCTGTAATTTTGCTTGCCTCTGCAAGAATACCATGCCTGCTTCAATACATCTTTTTTGTTAACTGTACAAGCTAGTCTGCTGTACTTTTCCCTCAAACTAACACTTGCCACTTCAATTCATTGCCCCAGAGCATAGCCTACTGACCTCGGGCTTTCTCCCACATTACATTTGCACAATGCACGTGAAGAGAAAAGGCAAATTCCATTGAATTTACACACTAGCACAGAGGAGTGCACAGCACATTGTTGCCAAGGCCTGCTGAAATGTTTTGCTACATACAGCAGTTAGTATAAGCAGTTTTAAAAAGCACAGAGGCACAAAGCTCAGTATTCCTCGATTCCTAATTGCCTTGCAGAAATGGTTAAACACCACAACCTCCCTTTTTTAAGTACTTTCCAAAGGTTCACTGAAACATCAAAACAACGAAGGACAAAGCAAGAATACACTCCTCTATTCGGCAAAAATTTTAAAAGGAATGCAAGCGTACCATGTAAAGTAGTTCCGCCAAGAGTATTGTCGCTTGAATGGCCAGGGCCTCTTCACTGGACACAATAACTTCAACTAGTGCCTAAACACCACAGAGAGGAAAAGTGCAATGTTTAAAAAAATTGCAGAGCTGCTTATTAGTACGAACCCTAGCGCAAGAAGGGTTTAGGCTGACGGCTTCACGCTCAAAGAAGTGTCCAGAAAAACGCACAGCGCAGCACATGAAAGGTCTCTCGAAGCTCGCTCACACAATAATGGGTCGCCAGAGAGAAAGCGCCTTGAGAAATCCCAATCCTCCGTAAAATGACGAACGGCGTTCGCAAACCAAGTGCACACCAGCTTTTGCTCACTGTGAAACCAAAGGTCAGCGTCTTCACCCAAACCCTTCTAACACCAAGGTCGCATCGGTCATACTAAATCAACAAACGTGCACACGAGAAATACATCGCAGGCCGAGACGCCTCACCAGTGAAACTTGAACATAACATTCGCATGTGTATGGATATCGGAAAATTCAAATTAACTCTGCAAACAGCGTTTTCTACTCCGCCAGATTTGCAGTACACCTTTGCAGCTCAAAGTGTTTGCGTTATCTTTTAAAGTGAGAAAATTGAAAACAAGCAACAGGAGATGAAGGCTTTAACGCCTTCCTGCCCACGCCTATTCAAATCAATAGTATACTCTCGAAGCTTTCAAGTTCAAATTTTAATGTTTTTCCGTTCGAATTTGCCGCTTTTTGAGAGTGCGCTCTGACAACTAGAGCCATCTACTGAGTGGTAGACACACTTACATCCTCTTGTTTGTTTTTGCGCGCACCGCGATTTTTCAAAGCACCGCCGGTGTCATGTGACAGGTGCTCAGATGATACGGAGATCGTGTCGTCATCGCGCACTACGGTGCCACGGAAACGCTGCACATTTAGATTGATTGATTGTAGCTTTTAATGCGCCAACGGGCGATGAAATGCCCTGTAGTGGAGGGCTCTGGTACACAGGGGTGTTTTCGCTTTTCGCTTATATCGGAAAAGCAGCCACCGCGACCGGGAATCAAACCCACATGCTGCATTTTTAGTGATTTAGACAATTCTACATGTGATTTTTTTCGATGACATTAGCAGCACTGACTCCGCAGACAACTTTTCATCATCCGATTTCAGCACCAAAAGTGACTGCGCACCACACCCACCAAGAACCTGAGACCCCTGTTCAACACAAGCCCCGGAAAATGCAGAAGTATCGAAACTGTAAATTGCGTTACGAACAAAAAAGAAGAGTGGAGCAGAAAACCAATAGTTTCTGCAATGCGTGTGTGGCCAACCTATGTTTCAAGGAACTGCATTGCACGGTGGCCCGAAACACATTAGTGCTAACATTTGTTTTGTAAGTCAAGAAGTTTTAGTTAGGCGTTTTATATTTCCAGGACTTTTGCATTGATAGCATATGTTCAAAATTTATATCTTAATATGCTGTTTTTTTCTGTGAGGAGCAACACCGCCATTTTTGCTTATTTTTTGTATTTGTCCCAGAACAATCCTGTACAGTGTTTTTGTTTTGTTTTTTTCAAATAAAAATTCCTGCTTGAAGCAATTACCACTGCAAAGGAAATTTACTCTTCCACAATTCGATACCACAGAATTATATGTTGCATAATTTTTGCGACAGGGAAAAAATTGCTTGCTAGAGTACCCACAACCACTGCTTTTGCCGTGAGTTCATAGCAACTAGAGTTTTTATAGCAACTGAGCATTTATAGCAACTGAAGGAAGATATCTGAGAACCAGCTAGACGGACGGGTCTTCTCTCGTTCACAGTGCTGACAAAAACGAAACGCAACCTATCTGCACACAACAACCGCTCACCTATCTGCACACAACAACCGCTCAGGCATTCAAAGCAAGAACACAACCAGGATTAATTGCTGTTTGACGGAAGGATCACAACTGGCGCACTGCACACCCCCATCACCTTGGCCAACGCTGCCCCACCCTTCGTGCAATCCCCTCGGCTCTTCAAGTCACAAATAAACCAACGAAACTTCTCACATGCGATGAGCAAACTGCGAATACGAAACAGCCACACTCACCTCGAGGATACCGGCTTGTACAAAGGCTAGCAAAAGAAGGGCTAAGTAGTTTGCTACTAGATTGGACCTGGAAGAAAAGAGGGTGCCAGTCAGACAGAGCCCTGCAAATACACCCTTCACAGGGCCCCCAACATTGGGCCACAAAGTGAGCGAATAATGTTCGGAGCTCAACGTTGAGGGTAAAGGTATAAGCCAATCAAACTGGTATCCCATTTTAGAGGGAGAGCACCTCTCCAATTGGACACATTAACCGACAATGCCGCATAGGTCAGTTGCCAATAGTACTTCTTGCTTTCAATCAAACATTTTGGCACAGAAGTTATTAAAATTGCTGCATTGTCACCTCGAAGATTGTAACAACATTGTCATGGAAGAGAATTATTTGCAACAGGCCACGAGGTTATTCTCATTAGTAGGTCTTCGACAATCCCTGGTCAGCCTGAGAACTCGTTTAGAGTGCCCGCAGTCACACGACAGGAAACACGTTTGCGCAGAGCGAACTCTGATGAAACTGAGGTCAAGAAAATGCAAATTACTGAACTGCATTTTAAGCAAGAACCATTTTCAGGGGAAAAAAACGATTGATAACAGACAGTAGATTCCCCACCTCTGGACAGAAAATCTTGTAACTTCCTTAGTTCTATCTTGGGCCACACAACACTCTTAAAATTCAAGGCAGTTCTGCAGTCTTTCGTTTATTTCGCCAAACCAGGTTGCAACAACTACTGGTTGCGGCAGTGACCATTCGCTGGCCTGTCATTTTTATAAGTGGGCTTGAGTAGGACTCGGTGCAAAAAGAGCTAATAACTTGTGGTTCAACTTTCAAATTCAACGTTTAAAGAAGGAAGCAAAAATCTTCTTGGCACTGATACGCTTGTTTCTAAAGATACACACTCCATGTCCCACCCAAACTTCATTAAGGAAGAATAATCTGGCGATTGGACTCGTTCAAAACGATTGATTATAATTGCAATGCACAACATACACAAAAACCCAACACTTGATTCAAAAATTTAAGGAAAGAAAGCAAGACGAACGCACCTATGCTTGGATGGCGGTGGTAAAAGGTCTAGTGCTTCGGCCACCACAAACCCCTCGTACAACTTCCACGACTCTCGTAGAGCTGTTCGGTCTGAAATTTTTTTGTTTTGTTATTATTGCACAGCAAACGAGCAGCAAAATAAATCAAGAGCTTTTGTTGAAGAAAGAAGTACAACTAAGCAGCCTATGTAGCTAAACGGAAGAAATGGAGAGACAATCCTCTGAACAAAACTTCCCTTACTACAGCTTCCCTTGCTATACGTTACTCAAAAGTGCATAGCCCTGACCAGCACTAATGACCGAGCCAACAAGACAAACTTGACAACTAGGCAGGTGCTCTCGCTCGGCAAAGGCTAGCCAAACGAAAATAAAAAAATTAATAGTAAGGCCATGCTAATACCCCAGTTTCGAGTTCTAGTGGTGAATGACTGAGTGAATATTCCATATCAAAGGTTTCACAGCAGCCTTCAAAGCCACGAATCATTTTGAAAATTGAAAAAGGGTGCATGTGTCCTATTCAACGCTCATTTAGAGACCTTTAGACAACAGCTGGAATTAGTGCCAAATGCAACAAAAAAGAGCCACTGCCCTCTCTGTGCTCCATCTAAGATGAAAGAACCGCACCTTTATTACACGACCCAGCAGCACCCTCACATGCACACATCGGCATTCCTTGGTTTAGAATACCCCGAGACAGTGGCATTTCGTCAACACTGGTACAGAAAGTACAAATGCCAGCAGTTATTGTTCATTTTACACCTCTTTCTCAAGAAGTCTAAGTGCATTTGCACTGCTGGCCCATCTCGCCTTTCAGATATACACCATTTTTTTCGCCGTTTGGGAACCACATCGCATCGCATTCCCTCTGAGCTGAGGCTTTCCTGCTTGCACCAGCAGAAGTACGCAGATGCAAACGATTTCAAAAAGATTCCGAGGGGAAGGAAACCCACCGGCCGACTTGATGGCAGATTCAAAGTCACTCGTCCACTCTGGAGGGCGCAGGCAGAAGACGTCAAACAACAAGGCCAGGATGTTCTTCTGCGTGAATTAGAGAAGAGCCGCGCTGGTCTCAACCCAACCGGGCCACACTGCTGCACACGGAAACGGATGCCCAAGCTACTCCCTCACAAACGCATAGTCAAAGCAGCAATCTCAGCCTCGTTTCTCGTGACTTCGAAGACGACACCCAACCTTGCTTCATTTCAAACACCAGCAGCAAACTTGCAAATTGTAACGCACCCCGCATCGAAATAGGCTGCACAGTTCGAAAAAATTAAAGCCGTTCCACTCAATGTGAAAGCTGTCGGAAGTGCAGAGCAGTGATTCGCCATAATGGGCTGTAGCGCCATAATACGCTCACTGCTACCACCCAGCGCATTTCAAATTTCCCGCCTCCGCAGTGCTCGCACACCCCCTGCCTGAAACTGCACCAGCGGGAGTTCTGTTCTTTCTGTGCTTGCTTTTCCTTCCGCACATGCCAGCGTTGCACTGCCACTTTTTTTTCGCTTACTATTGTAAAAACCAACCCAACAAGCGTTCCTAACTAAATGAATGCGGGCGCTGCCGGTTAATTACGTCTATTTTGCCTCAAATGTACCCGCAGTTTTCTTTATGCTAAAGAACGGGGAGATGTATGACAAGCGGCAGCAGTTTACGGGTTTCGTACGCTTATGACTATATGAACCGCTTGGCTTTCGAAGTCTCTGGGTTACACCGCGACGACTGCCGCTATAACAGAACGCCGTGAGGCTCTACTTGGGTCCAGCAAGCGAGCTACGACAAGGCGAGCCCCTAAAGTGCTATTTAAAACAGCATTTGGACTTGACACCCCAAACAAACACGCGATCTGGCCGACGACAAGAGGGTCGTGGGCTTCTGCGAACACACCGTGGCGAAAGTGAAAATTCTTCCCAGTGACAAGGCAGCCAAGTAAGAGCTACAGCAGGAAGAGCTTGCACAAAACCACCAACTCAAGGCCAACATAAGGGGTGACAACTGCGACAGCAGCTTGTTCAGGCTGGGGCCATAAAATTCAAGCCCATTGAACTCCGGCTGCAGCAGTGTCCTACCACACAAAGCAACAATGCAGCTCGCCTCAGGCACTCACCCTCGTCTCGGGAAGGGGAAGGCACAGAACTTCTACCAGGGACTGCAGACCAGAAGGCGGGGGCTTGCAGAAGTACACCATTCCTGAGAACGGGGGTGGGGGACAACGCTCACAAACCGCCAAACACTGCCGCCCTCTTTTAAGTGGAAAATGTAGCAAGGAGAATTCTAAAGGAGCCTCAATGCAGCAACGCTGCGCCTACTCACCCACAGTTTTATAAAAGCTAACCATGCACCCATTACAGCGAGTGAAGGAATGGGGCGACTCACCGGGCCAGGATCTCAGGACCGAAGTCATGGCGATCCGACTCGCCTGAAACCTCAACTCCCTGTCGTCACTGTAACCGAGGTAACAAACACGATACAATTCAGTAAACGTTAACGTAATAATGACACCGAGATAGCAAACAGGCTACACCCGCATCGAACAAACGTTCACAAGGCACGACTTGTGCGAAATGCCACCCAAAATGAAGGCAATGAAGAACGCCGACGTGACCAAGTGCACAGAACAGAAGGGGTCCCACCTCAAGGAGTTCTCCGGTGCATCCTCGCCATACCGGAAATGGCTGTCGGTGAACGGGGCCACGAGGTACTGCGAGAGGACAGGGAGGGCAGGCTCACGTTCAGGGCACAGCGCTTCTCCGCTCAACCCTCAACACAGCAGGGAAACTAATCACCCGTTCGTGCGCTTCACCTTACAGCCTGGCCATTGCGAGAACGACTACAGTGGAAACTTTCAAGGCTGGGGGTACAATCAAAGTGTGTTCCTACATCCACTTTAATGGTTGCTCAAAATGTTTTTGCCCTAAATTTCATTTCTGCCAGTCCCCAGAAACAAATGCATTTACGTAGCTTTATAGTACTTGGAAAGTAAAAGTGTGTGTCACAAAAAAAAAAGGCCGAAGCATGACGAAACAAGGAAGTGTTCAATTATTATTCCTTATTACAGTTAAATCTCGTTATAACGAGTGGGCTATAACGAAATAATGGATATAACGAGCAAATTGCAATTCCCCTCGGAAGTCTCCATAGAAACCAATGTATTTCAAAACCTCATCTTACAGGGTAAAATTTGCCCGTTACCAGACATAACGAACAAATTTTGAAGGGGAAATGAAATTTTGAGCCAGTTTCACGACAGCGCGAAAAGCAGATTTGAGACGGTGCACAACGCGACACCTCGCATTTAGCAGTTCAAAACTCCTGCCACGCATCTTCCAGCAACTCGTGCAAAGCTGAACAGCGCGCCATGCATCCACTGTGCCCTCGACACCTATCGCGCCTTTCTCTCGCTGCACACGACACGCGGCCAATGCACCCGGCAATGCACAGTCGCAGGTGAGCAGGCTGCAGTGTGCTCACCTGCGACTGTTGTCACTTGCCAACGTGCACCGCGGGAGCCACGTTGCGGAAGTTATGTGCGCTTTTCTCTTTTTTCCCCTTTTTGAGTGCTTCAGCCTCACTTTTTATTGTGCTGCACGCGTGAATGGAGCAGCATGAATGCACCAGGCAGGAAGCAAAAGCGGAAGACTATAATGCCAGACCAGAAAGCTGCTAGGATAAAAGCCGTCACATTGGGCACAAAGATGAGCGAGCCATCTCTCAAATCAGAAAGGTGCATCAATGGCCAATTACAGACTTCTTTGAGGCAAGGTCTGTTTGAAGTACGAGTTACGTATTTTGAACTGCAATAAAGTAGGTGGCAAACTTTTACTTTGTGTCCATGGCCCCTCGAAGGCCTCGGATGGCAGACTAGCCCAATTCCCGGGGACTGTGAAGGAATGGCACGCACCTCGAGGTCGATATCCCGGGCGAGCAGCTGCCGAGTGGCGGGGTCGTTGATGGAGTGGAAGATGACGCTCAGCATGGCTTCTGCCAGGGGCGGGTGCGGGCAGTCCAGGACCCCCTGGAGCAGCGTCCGGAAGCCGCCCGTCTCCACGCACAGCCGCGGGTTGAGCAGAGCTGCAGAAAGTGGGGGGAGGGCAAGGGAGACACTCGACAAAACGCATCTCTCGGGGTACAGAGAAACATTGCAATGCAAGGCTTCAGCAGCAGGTGCAGAGGTAGCTTACGCCGTTATTTGGTCCCCTAGACAATACTGGTATCATACGAAATTTAAATTACAACTAATCAAGCAAAATATGCCTGGTTGTTCCCTCTACTTGCACATGCATGAGTCGGCTACACACTCTCTTTTTCTCTCCACCCTAAGATCACTGAAAGGCTTATCCTCGGACTACCTGTGGACTGGCATTTTGTTAGTTTTTATTTTTGCATATTACGAGATTCATGATTCCGTTTCCGCACTGAACACTTTTTTATGTATCTCCTATAACAATGCCCTCTGACAATGTAGTAAGCTGAAAAAATAAAAATAAAAATAAATAAGTAAATAAGTAAATAAACAAATTCATACGGCGTGGGGAATCCTCAGACTACCCGTGGACTATCTGTGGTGAGTCGGTGACCGTAAATTAGAGAGCACCACTGAGCAGCAAAAAAGGCGATCAAATAACAGACAATGCACCGGTGAAAACCGTTGAAGAAATTCGGCAGCAAGTGAATAGAGCAGAGGTGTTCGTAGACAACTCTTCTGGCTATGTTTTTCTGATCAAACACGGGAGCTGCATCCCTTACTTGCGGGTTCATAAACCTACTTTGCACGCCCTGATCTTCAACATTTACTTGCGCTCATGCAGAGTGACCCTAAGCCATGCATGGTAATTCAAGAGTGCCAGTGTTCTCGTATCGAGCGTGTGCCTGCCGAGCTCGCCGGGCGTGTGAACGTGCAACTTCGCCATTGAAACCTCCCGTTGCCATCACCTCCCGTTGGGGGCAAATTAGAAATGAGAGAAGTGATAGGTGCGCACCCAGCTCGCAGATGGTGGCCAGGCAGGCGCGCACGAGGTCATCGCGCTCGCGGGCGCCGTCAGCGGCCACGGCCACAAGACCGCGCGCCAGCTGCGGGGGCAGGTCGTGGGGCGCCACGGCCACCAGGCGACGCACAAGCCGCAGGGCCTGCAGCCGCTCCGTGCGGCTCTCGAGGGCGGCGTCGAGCGCACGCGCCACCAGCAGCGGCACGTGCGCGGCCACCAGCGCCCGGGCAGCCTCCGCATCCCGCACCAGGTGACGCAGTGCCCGCAGGCAGCCCGCCCGCACCTCGCTCGCCTCGTGCACCAGCAGCACTCGCAGGCTGCGAAGGCGACAAGGCAATGTTAAGGGGATGAAGGGACACGACACGGTACGCTCGTCGGCCCGAATTATTACTCCGCAGGCAGCACGATTCCCAGTGGTACCCTTCATGTCCGTTTCAGTCGTGACATAGGTGCACTCGAGAAGTCTATGGCCAATGACGTGAGCAGGAACCGACACCCCCCGCCCTTGCTTCTGCTGCATCACGCCTGACCGTCTGCTTTCAGCCAATCAGGGCTCGCTGGAAATTCGAAATGGACAAAACTGAGAATTCAGCCCCGGAGAAAGAATTCCGAGTGCTGTCTGTTTAAAAAATGCCCACTTCGTATCCGTTTCATGACAAGACATAGTTGCAATCGCACGACCTTTAATCTGTACCACTGTGCATAAGAAAACCCTGCTTCACTTGCGACACATGCAAGTCGTCGGCGCTAAGAGCTCGCTCGAAGTGGACACATTGAAACAGACATGAAACGGACAGAACTCAGCACTCCAACCCAGAACACGAGACCTCAATCCTCGATGATTGTACGGTTTAAAACGCCGACGCAACGCAGGCGATGAGGCACGCCGTAGTGGAGGGCTCCGGATTAATTTTGACCACTTGGGGATGTTTAACAGGCGCTGACATCTTATACAGAGACTTCAATCCTAATGCAACCTAAAAATTAAACTAATACAACCTGCAAATGAAGCCGACGAGCCCCACGTTTGAGTGTTGTTTCGTGCATAGCATGCACAGACAGCCGGAGAATTAACTTTAGAAAATGCACGATTAAAGAAAAGGTTAGAGCTCAACCACTGCCCGGCAATTTTTAGCAACCATTTGTAAATGTCTCACTCGTGAAAAACGACGCTTGAGATGCACTTACCAACAGAATAAGTCTTCAAGAGTGAGCCCCAGCTCTATTTCCGGGACAATCTTTGGGCTGAGCTTGACGAGACAGTTGAGGAAGGCTAGTTTTCTCTGCTTGGTGACTCCGTCCTGGCGCACCAAGTAGATGAGGATCTCTCTCAAGTTGTCCGCCACGCCTGCGTGAGTTTCGGTTAAGTTTACGCCGCGTAAGTTAGAAAAGAGCAACACTGAAATAAATGGAAAACGTGAACACTGTGTCGCTCGTTGTTGAAAATACGGCTCACACATTAGCACATCTTCGCGTGCTCAGAAACCGAGTTTCACCGATATGCGAGACTCCACTACGAAACTTATGCGCACATCGTTCTAGTTAGGTGCCAGGAAAACACAACATCAAAAAGGTTAGTTTGTTGCTCCAAGGCGATCACTGAGATCTGGGCGAGTTTAAAAAAGGCAGCTCTGCTGAGTTTCACCGCAGGTTTGATTGCCATAACCACTGGGCGGCAAAATAATGAGTTCAAGCAGTTCCAACTCCCAACATCAAAACAGCACGGAGTGGTCGAGGATAAATGAAAAGTTAACTGTGCAAGAAGGTCAATCTACAAGGAAAGGGTAGTTGATCCACCTTAAGGCGACAGCTGTCAAAGCACAATAGAGCCACAGGAAAAAGCATTCATCTGCAAACATGCCAAACGCACAGACGAGTACGAAAACACAACCATAAACGTTTAGCAAATTGATAAGCCTAACCTTTGGTTAAATCAAGGTGAACCGTTTCCTCCTCGCTGTCATGGCGTCCTGTGGTTAAAAGGCACAGTTAGGTCACTTCCGAAAGTATTGTAAACACAAAGCACGGTGAGTAAATGCGAAACAAGCTTACTTCTTAGAGAACGACCGCCTCTCGAGCTCCGCTGGCGAAACATGACGTGCGCCATGTTTACTGGGAGGCGTTCCGGTTTGCGGACGGAGGCGCCAAATGCGGTCTCACGGAGAACCACAGTAGGCACGAAAAATAACATTATCAGCCTTTATCTCGCTGGACTCTTTATATGTTCGCTTATCTCTCTTCATTCCTGCAATTGCGGTAAATATTAGGCTGAAGCAGAGAATGGCAATAATAGTTAATCGATTGATTCGCGCCGACGCTACGCAGGCGATGAAGCGCGCCGTGGAGGCCTCCGGATTAGACTGGGGATCTTTAACGTGCGCCGAAATCTCGAGCGCACGGGCGTGTTCGCCTTTCGCCTGCATTGAAAAGGCGGCTGTCGCCGGAATGACAACGATGAGATTATATTATGTATTTTTCGTGCCAGAGTCTGCTTGCTGTTCAGCGTCCAAAAACTAAAATTCAAATTTTGGCGCGCCGAATCTGTGCATGCGCTATGAAGCGCGTGGTTGTGAAAGCCCTGGAGGGCCACGGATTAATTTACACCGCACCGAAACCTCGACACAAGGGTGTTTTCATTTTTCGTCTCCATCAGAAAAACGGTTTCAAGGGCCTAGCTGGATCGAACCATGGGCTCATGGACTAGCTGAATCTCCCCGGTGTGGCGAAAACAAAGATAGTGAAGCACTACTCTGACGGCCGAGCCATGAAAGTGAAGCCTGTTGTATGTGGTTAGGTAATGAGAATGACTTGAGATCTTGTACGCTGGCCCGGCAACTGGCGAACCGGCCATGGCCAAATCTAGCCGAGTAGATATATATTGCTAGAGCTCCCTCATGGAATGGTACAAAAATATCAAAGAACTGTACGTGTCAGAACAAATTACAGGCTCTTTTTGAACATGTGCACCAGATTCGGGCATTCTTCGGCACTGCAGTGAAGTTGTAAAGTTGTAACCCCCCCTCTCTCTCTCTCTCTCTCTCTCTCTCTCTCTCAAGTCTACTTGTTCCATTATTCATTCCTGATAATGAAGAGACAACTACACCAACTCAGGTAGTCTCTCATCGATGATGCCACTTTGTAATTTTGTTCCTGTACACATTCTTTTTTTCATCCACACCGTACACAAGCCAGGACCATATTCTGGATAACCGGCAGCGGTCACTATTTCGGATAAGATCATCAGTTCTTCAGCCTCATCGCTCACCTTCCCTGGATCGCCTAAAAATTCGCTTATAGCAAATTCTTCTTATAGCGAATTCTGACAATCATCCAAACTGTATGTACGTACCCCCATTCACACTCACGAACTTCCGGGCTGCCTGTCGTAGAGGGAGAGAGAGTAAAACTTAATTGAACGTACTTGGAATTCAGCATCGGTTCTCACTAGAGCCACTAAATAGCTAAACCTCATCTAGTGGCTCTAGTTCTCACTACGCAGTGGCGCCATACGGCGGGCAACAACTATGCTCACGAATAAGCCTGCGCCCTTCCTTCCCAGGGTTACCGGGGTACACTTTGCACATGTACTCCTGGTCACCTTCCAAGGCATCATTCAACATGTTAACGTGCCGTTAGACAATCCCTCCCTCCTCTTCCTCATATACTACTCGAACACGAAGATACTACCCTTCGTGTGTAGAATTCACGCATACACTCTCTTTTACCCCTCCCGGCTACATTACCTAAATCCCACCAAAAACCGACACCCTAACCCACATCATCATCTGGTGTGCTCACAACCCAGCCTTCCAACATTTTAACACCAAAGTGTTTTATTCCGGGAGACACGAAGATATCACTGACGTCATATCCGTCACGGAAATGACGCCAATACAACGAAGCAAGTGGCCTGTAAAGGGTTCACCCCTGCACACAGGGTCTTCTTGCGGGAAGCAACCTTTAGTGTTAAAGAGTACTTTTTTCTTAGGGTTGTTCGTTTTCAGGTTTTATATTTTAACACGAAAGTGTTTTATGCCGGGATACACCAAGATTTCACTGACGACATATCCGTCACGGAAATGACGCCCCTACACCTTTGTCGAAGCGACCCGCCAGCAGGACGTCGCTCGCCAAGCACACCCACAAGACAGCCGCCGACCCGCAAATCATGCTCAGCTGCAGATTTCGCGGCATATTTCACTTTCGTGTTTTACCGATTCCAAAGACAATCAACCACAGTTTTTTTCCTTCCCTCTTCCCCCTCCAGAGGTGTAGGTGAACCTGATGACCAGCGCTGACCTGGACGCCCAGCTGACCTGGACTATACTGGACTGCAGGGCAGAGCCCACTGAGTCGTCACTGAGCTTATGGGCTAAGGGACCACAACCACTGCTTTGCAAAATAAAGTTAGGTCGTCGCCATCCTCGTGAGTGCCTGTTCTCATGGGCCTTCATTTTTGTCGCAAATATTATAAGCCAACCAGAGAGACTGTTTTTGACGCCATCTTAGCGTAGCGGCACCCAAGCAAAGCTGGTAATCAAGCCTCGCCCGTCAACGCTGCCTCTGGTGAAGCTTTCCCACCTTGCATTAACACGGTCGGCTTGAACCTTTGGTGGAGGATTAAAAAAAGCCTAATTTGAATTATTCGTGCAAATGAGGCTTGCTGCAGCGTTTTTTTTTTTCGTGCTTTGTCAAAAACGACGACAAAAAAAATTTCTGTAGTTTTGTCGTATTTTCGCGTGTCATACTGTCGTCTTGTCATATTCTTGTAGGGTCGAGATTCTGATGTTCTGTCACGTGTCGCATTCCTTTCCTCATTTTGGTGTTCGTCGTGCCGAATTCCTGTCTTGTGATCCTGATGTTCCATCAGTAGTTGCACATGGTTTGAATGTAATTGCCCATTGAGACGGGTAGCAGCGTAAATGGCAGCTCTGTTGTGTCTACAGGAATGTTTGTCGTTGAGAAAATTGACTTTGTCGTTACAACAGAAATGTGTGTCGTAACAACAGATGGTTTTGTAGTAACAATAGGACTTCTGTTGTCACAACAAAGTTTTTTGTAGTACGACTAGAACTCTTGCTAGGTTTTTGAAGTATTCCTGTTGTGATTTTAGACTAGGAATGCCCATGGGCAAACATTTACATATTTCTAGTCGTATTTCTATTCGTATTTCTAGCCGTATATTTCTAGTCTAGTCTGTGCCTCTTGCCGGCAACACAGGGGCTGCCCAATGCAAAACTGACCATCACGCTCAAAATTACTGCATTTTTCAGAGTCGCCAGTACGTCTTTTACAGTGTGATGAATGAGGGATTATTTTTTTTCCCGGTCATCCGGAGGCCGCGTTCACTCATCAATTTTGCTAAAGCGGATACATTGTAGAATGTACACATACCTCAGGACGTACAACGTACACATTTTACGAACTTCGTTCTACAAAAATGGTGCACACAGACACAAACAGTAGTAAACATATTTATTTGCTCACAACAGAGAAAACACACACATACACATACACACAGGTAGCACACGGGATCGTCTCCCCACTAACGCACGAGAACGAGCTGATGATTGGTGTGTCAGCACTGCGTGCATGTATACATCGACGCGACGTATTTAAACGCCAATCGTACTGAGTGCATCAACTAGAAGACGGACCAGTTGAGGAAAGAACTGCGGCCGTTGACTGGTGAGTTGATCACGTCAGTAATTGTATACGAGTTCAATAACTTCTGCCACCTTAACGTATGTTCCGCAAAATCTTACGCAGCTCATTTGTTCAGCACCTGAAATTTGATTTTTTTTTATACCGAACTACACTGAGGTTACAAGGGGCCCAGGCGTATGCCATTACGGGGGCAGTGGAGTGGTACGGATTAGCCCAGGCAGCCTGGGAATCTTTAAAGTACGTTGAGATCTCGACTCGATGGCGTTTCTCCCCTTAACCAGAAAAGCGGCGGCCAAGAACCCAAGGCACGGCCTCTTTAACCATCAAGGCGAGTACGCACCTTGCAGGTGGACTAGTTTAGTTAGTGAACTTGACGGCCTCGTGTGCTGCAAGGCTTCATATTGAAGGTGCGCTGGGTATTCGTAGACTAAACAAACGGTACAACAAATGGACTGGGATGAAGCACATCGTCCCAGTCCCTTTGTTGTCTGGCGCATTTTCACTATAAAGCAGTACCAACTAGCTCCATTATACGTCTTTTCAAGCTACAAGGCTGTTCTTTTTGTGTCGTTTTTTTCATCTAGTCGAGAGTCGGAGACTTGAGGTCTTGTTGTGAACGCAGTAGTGTGGACATTTCAGCAAAACATCGCAAAGCAAACACTTTCTTCGCTGGCTTTGCGTACTGCATCTGATTAACGAATCGTTTCTGCATCGTTCTTTTTTTTTAATGCGGAAACGTTATATGCCTTCTTAGCCTAAAAATCGGGCGTCGTTGTTGCCGGAAGGCAACAAAAATAGCCGATGGCGTACATAGCAAACACAGGTATGAAAAGCCTGAATTGACGCATAATTTCATAGGGGAGTTCTTGCAAACCAGGTAAATTAATGGGTTTGAAAAGAAAATTTCGTGCGTTTTGGTCTGGGTAGGAATCAGACCCGGGCCTCCGCGTTGCGATACGAACACGCTACCTCGACGCCACGGTTTCTGGAAACGTGTGTGTCCAGTGGGTGCATCATCAGGCACGTGACAGATAACCAATGGGGAAGAGGTGCACGTGACGGCACGTGAGTGGGACAGGTGTCATGGAGAACGCTGATTCTGGGGAAGTATACGTGAAGTGTCTCAAGTTTGTCTGTAGAATCAACTCTGGCCATGCCCTGTGTTGGAAAGCGCTTTTATAAGTCGGGTACGTGCGCCGTCAGTTTCTGTGCCTGCTACGCGCGGTCAACCCACACAAATACGCTAACGAGACTGAAGCACAGGAGGCGGAGAATGCAGCCAGAAGAGCTAAAATACGAAGAAAGGAAAGCGACGAAAGAAGCTCAAACACGGTGTAACAGTAACGAATTCTTCGCATTAAAAAGCAAACTGAAGTGCTGCGAGGAATTTACTTTTGAAAATGCTAGTGTGCAATAGATATCACAAGGCACTATATATCAGACGAAGCATTTTCATATCTCTGGGGAGTGAAAGCTTCAAAGAAAAATAGGGAAACGCAAAATCAGTAGCTGAGGAACCCATTATGCAATGCTGTGTGTCAAGCTTGAGTTAGCTCCCTGATTCAATAACTCGTCGCATCCAGGTGAACAACCTCGACTTTTTTGTTCGAACCGACAAAAACCAAAAGAAGGCAGCTGGCTGCATCGTGTTCTTAACATTAATTATTTCGAGTAGTTTCTAACTTTTCAACACGACCTTGTGCGGAGACTCCCCATAGCATAAGTAAGAGCCTCTGCGCGCCCAGTGAAAGACGAAACGAAAGCGTGGCCCATCCCCAAACTTCTTCTTAATAAAGTTCTCTCTTGCCCATCCCCCTCCTGTTCCCCGGCCGCTACGAGTCCAGCTCGGCGATCTCCGCCCGGATGTTGTTCTTTGCCCGCTCCTCGTACTTCGTGCGGAACGGCTCCGTGGAGAAAATGTTGGGGATCTGCAGGAACGACCGCAGGACCTGCAGAAGGCGCGAGACCGAACGAACGAGGCAGGTAATTAGAGCACACAGTGTGGTCATCAATCTTCGCGACGACCAAGGCCGGCTTCGATATGACTCATGCCAGGTAGAGATGTTTGGCGGCGTTATGCAACTATTTTAATAAACGTCTATAAGACAGATGGGTATGATTTATTTATTTTATAACCGCCAAGAAAAAGGTGGGGTGGATATATATTCTATACATCGAAATTAAAGAACAGATATAAAAATGACTATAATCAAATAACAACATCCAAGACAATATACCAACCAGCTGTTATTTGCAGTTAGCTGTTCTTCTAGACCCATCCACCAGGGATTTATACACCCCCCAACATCCCCTGAACACCCCCCTAGGAGGATTTCGACACCCCCCCCCCCCCCTTCCCGCCTTCCCGAAAATCGAAATTCTGGACAAACCCCTGCCACCCACACTTCATCTTCTTCTCGGCACAAGCATTTTGATGGTTAATCAAGTTTGTGACGGCCACTCTAAAGGAACCAGCATCAGGAATATGTAGGCGCATTATAGGGAGGAAGGCGATTCCAACACGCAAACCCGGCTCTCGACACGAATTAACTTTGAGCCAGGACACTTCGAATGAGCAGACGGAACTCCTACTGAGATAAACGCGTGTAGAAACACGTAAGATGGTGGTGTTATTTATGTTCTTAAGCAACAGGTTCTTCGAAAAAAAGTGAAAAAGGCACAGTCTAGGAGTTTTTCTGTAAAGAGAAAGGGCGGGACATAGGCAGGCTTCCTTGGTGTGACTCTTGTGGTTAGAGGCAATTAAAAAGACCGTGAATCACGGTTTGCATCATTTTCACATTTTCCTGAGTCTACGATTAGTAATTTCAGAGTGGTTGGGACCTGAACAGGCACTGTATGTTGGAACTTACTGCGCACGGATACGTTGTAAAGTAATGAAGCTGGTATGAAATTTCTTCGAAGATATTATTTAGCTTTACGTGTTACAAACGAAATCAATAAATTACCTGCTGAATTAAACAACCAATAGGTTACCGAATCATACAGATTATTGTTACTTGAAATATATTACCAGTCACTGATTCAATCCAATTACAAAATTGAAATTAGTGCATATAGGCCTTTTTGTGAGCTGGCTAACGTATGCCACGAAAATGTCTGACGGACGTGGTAGGGCCTAAGTTACCTTTGAGCGAAGACTTTTGTAGACGGCGTCGGGGACGAAGCTGTACTCGAGTCGAACTTTCTCCGTGTAGTCTTTGTATTCTGAAAAAAAAAAAAAACGCGCACTTTCGCATGGCGGCGTAGGAGAAAGAGCCACAAGGCACTCACTCGTTTTCCCTTTCTGAGATGTGTGTGCTGTGGACGCGTCCACTGAGCTACATGGTTGCGCCAGTACGTCGCTTTTACGTGTCCGTGTGGTTATAGAAAAGGCTAACGTGCGAGTTTTTCGCGGGAAAATGTTTACCGCGTGCCTTTTTGATTGAGTTGTTTGAGTGATCCACGCGCTCACTATGACCGACAACTCTCATTAGCATTCGCCGCTTTATACAACCATTGTCTGGTACCCGGGGTTAAAGGTCAAGTACGAATTAGGAGCACAACGTCCTAATGAATCAATTGTCTTATACTAACGTATATACCCATTGTCACTGTTTTGACGATATACCGTACTTTTGCGCCTATAACCCGCACGAAAAATGCGAAAATTTCAGTGGCAAAGTAGGGGTGCGGTTAAAACGCGGTATTTTTTTTTACCGTAGCTTCACGGCAATGCGCGTTATGCCGTGAAGCTCCTGCGAAGTAACATTGACTAAGCCTTCCATGGCAGCGATTGCGCAAAACATACAAAAACAAGGAAGAAAAAACAAGGAGGAGGGCACTCTGAATTTTATTAGTGAATTGGGACTTTCGCCTTGCAGTTATTGTATGCTACTTGCTAAATATACACTTTATCAGTCTACATAGTATGCGAAGTGCTGCTTGAACAGTAGCTTTGGTGCAGCCTTTCCTGCATCAAATGTGCGGGCAATACGCGAGCATTTTTTCTCCTTTCCGGTGGGCTGAAAGTGGGGGTGCGGAATATATGCAGGGACGGGTTATAAGCGCGAAAATACGGTACTCGCCTGAATACTAATGAGCGTTGTAGGTCATAGTGAGCGTTATAGTATGGACAGAAAATGCGGCGTTTCCTTATCCACTTTCGCTCTAGCTGATAGCCATCGTCTCGATTTGTTCAAGATTCCTGGCGGACCCACCGCGGTGGCTCAGTGGCTAAGGCGTTGCGCTGCTGAGCACGAGGTCGCGGGTTCGATTCCCGGCCGCGGCGGCTGCTTTTCTGATGGAGGCGAAAAGCAAAAACGCCCGTGTGTACGAGATTTCGGCGCACGTTAGAGATCCCCAGGTGGCCAAAATTAATCCGGAGCCCTCCACTACGGCGCGCCTCATCGCCTGCGTTGCGTCGGTGCGTTAAACCCTACAATCAATCAATCAAGATTCCTGGCGCCCAGAAAGACGGCACAGCGAACTTCTCATACGATTACAGTCCGCTCAGAGACGGGAAGAATTATCGACTTCACAACAAAAAGCAGGTTTCCTGCCAGCAAATGCAAAAAAAAAAAAAAAAGAATACAACAGAAAGTTTTTATGTCATGTCTATATAAGTACGACGGTGGATTAAAAAGAAGCGCACTTGCTTTTTCCCATTCGCGGGGTGTATAGTAGCGAATAGGAAAGTGCGATCTAACAAACTTGTGAAAGCCCATTCGGCAACAAAGTACGTCTTGTCCTGATGGAGAAATACATCAAGGAGTTGGACTCACTTATGATGCATTTATACGTGTAAATTTATGGCGATGTAATTTAGAAGTATTGTTTACAGATTTTGTTCGTGCCCGTCGTCAGCACAGTACGCCTTGCGGCAAAGCCAACTTCACTGTTAAAGCGCTATAACGCGAGCTGTTATGCACACAGAGAAGAAAAATGTGTGGTGCTTCGGCGCCGGGGCACGACCAAATTACATAAAAGCTGCTTCGGAACCTGAACGAAGAGCACTTGGATTCCCTCCTTGACTGCTACAACCGGCACTGGAAAGAGGAAACACTACCCTCCCAGTGGCGACAAGCTGATATTACCTTACTGCGAAAACCAAACAAGTCCTTGAGGTTCGACAACCTACGACCCATTTCCTTAACCTCATGTGTGGGTAAACTATACGAACATTTGGTCTCTCGACGCCTTACAGAATTCCTAGAAGATACTGGCCGCTTTCCCCACACCATGTTCGGCTTCCGGACACATCTGTGCTCAAGACGTACACCTACAATTTAAAGAAACAATCATTGACCACCTCAGCAAAACGAACCTAAGCTCCATCGTAGCCCCGGACATACAAGGGGTTTTCAACAACGTAACCCACACCGCCATTTTACAACAACTCCAAACCACGGGATGTGGAAAGGCAACTTACAACTTTGTCCGCGCCTTCCTCACTAACCGGATGGCTACCTTACACCTCGGACCGTACAAGACAGAGAAATTCCACACCCCGCCCGGGGAACGCCCCAAGGATCAGTATTCTCCCGTTTGCTATTCAACATCTCCCTATTAGGCCTTCCGGCACAACTTGCACATCACGCTCTATATGCTGATGATCTCACGCTCTGGACTAACACAGGCTCCCCAGGTTACCAGCAAGACAATTTACAACTAGCAGTCGACGTCATCTCGCATTACCTCCGTAAGTGCGGTCTCTCATGTGCCCCATGCAAATCTGCCCTCCTCGTTCTCCGAAATAGGACCGGAGGCCGACCACCGAACCCGACACCCGACCCCACAATATCCACCGGCGGCCAACTGATCCCCACTGTCAAGACCCTGCGCATTTGGGGGTTCACTACCACCACGACGGCTCGGGAGCTGCATATCTCCCCAGACTACAAACTATTAATTGTGTCACAACTAACGCACCTGATCCGACGAACCTGTTCGAGAAGACACGGTCTCAGAGAAACCGACACCTACCGCATTCTCCAAGCAATGCTAACCAGTCGGATCCCATACGGAGCTCCATACCTCGCCCTCAAACCGCGAGAACAGGCCAAAATTGACATTCTAATTCGGAAATCCTACAAGACAGCGCTTGGCTTGCCCGTGTACCCCTCGACCGAACGGCTACTGCAACTTGGGTCTTCATAATACTCTCGCCGAATTGATGGAGGCCCACATAAACAACCAGTTGCAACGACTGCAGCTCACCCCAACGGGCCGACACCTGCTGCATAAGCTCGGTCGACATGTAGAGCAGAATCCCGATACCCCCCAACGAATACCCACTTCTCAACGCGCGAACATACGGGTGCTTCCCATCCCACTCCATATGCACCTCACGTACAACATTGGACGACGACAGCATCGGACCCGCCTCCTTCTTCGAAAGTACGGCAGTGATTCAACTGCCCTTTACACCGACGCCACTCCCTACCCCCGACAACGAGCACACGTAGCTGCCCTAGTGCGCTCCGACGCCACCACCCTCGTTGCTTCCAGCCTGCAGACAGCATCAACGAGCACGGCAGAAGAAGTCGCTATAGCCCTCGCCATCACTCACGCTACAACTCCAACTGCCACGGTGCTCACGGACTCTCAAGCCGCCTGCCGCCGCTACGCTCAAGGCAGAGTTTCCACCCTGGCTCTCCATATCCTGTCCCAACGCCGCACTCTACCAATTACCCGCATCGTGTGGACACCGAGCCACACATCCCTCCCTGGGAACGAAGTGGCTCACGCCACTGCCCGCGATCTTCTTACCCGCGCCCTCCCAGACGAGGACTGCCGCCCCAACCTCGACCACGGCCCACCTGCTGTGACCCCCCTCCAACAAACCTACACCGACATCCTGTACCACTACAGGGCCTCCCGACGCCCTTATCCCCCTCCTCACCCTTCGCTCTCCGTTTCAGACGCCCGCATCTGGCGAACTCTAACATACCACAACCACGCCGCCCTCCATCGCATCTCCCCGACCTGCTATGCACCCAACTGCTCACGCTGCGACACTCCCAACACGACCCTGCACCTTGTCTGGATGTGCCCACTGAACCCCCAACCACCCGATCCCCCTTCTGTAGAGCGATGAGAGAGCGCATTGCGCAGTTGCCAGCTCGAGGACCAGGAAGCCCTGATATCTCGGGCGAAGGCAGCGGCGACCCTGCGCGGCCTACCGGAATAGGATGGCCACCCACCGCTCCTAACTCTTTCTCTCCTCCTCCCCTCTCCCTTTTTCTGAATGAACGTTTTCCAACAACAGCAACAACAAGCGCCAACAACAAGCGACTCTACAACTGCGCTGTAATGGTGACTCGGCAGTTAGGATTGTGTTTGTATATCTTTTACGTACGATTATCTCGTTTTTCTCAGTTGCAGCGAAATGTGAGCGCGCAGCAAGCAGCGAGAAAGATGTACATATACGCAAGCACACTATCCATCCCGGCTCTGTGGTGGGGGTTAGCGCAATGGCGGCTTCTACTTTGTGCCAGCTAAGCTGCCCTTTAAGCGCAACCCCACTGGGTTCTTTTGTACTTTCCCCTAACCTGTGTTACCGTGGCTGCAAACGGAAGCTTAAACCTAATATACACCGCGCGCCTTATACCTAAACATTGCCCAGACGTGCCGTTTTGCTGCAATTGCAACATTTCGCTGCAAAGTTCTTGCAACATTGTTGCTGCAAAATTGCGCTGCAACTGCGGAAAACGAAGATAATCGTACATGAAAGATATACAAACATAATCACAACTTAAGAACGGCACCAGAAGTTGCAGCTGTGCCTTATCACCGTAGCCGGATGTTTCTCCGCGCGGCGCAAGTAGGGCGTGACTGGGAATGTTTTGAACATGGCGTGAGCAGTTCCCGTGATTTTTTGGACTTAATATGCTTATAATGACTCCAGTGACGACAAACTTTAAACTGCGTGAGACAAGGCAGACGATATCACGCATTCATAGCAAACCCCTTTCAAAACGCGCGCGCACTGACGTCACGGGTCCGGCGCTTTGGCGGAGTGATACCCTACATGAGGTGGTGCCGTTCTTGAGTTGTAACCGAGTATAGTGTGCAGTGTAAGTCGCCCTGGTGGTTATGAGCGTTGTAGGTCGTAGTGAGTATAGTAGGTCACTGGGGCGGCATCCCAACCTTGTACGCATGCGTATGTCTCTCCAAATTCCTCAATCCATAACTAATATATGCAACAGTGAATCCGCGCACAGGTAGGTTTCGCAGTGCTGCTTCACGACACGGTAACCTGGTATAAGACGCGACTGCAGTGTAACCAATTTACAATGCACCATATAGCTGCACTAATGCCGTCTTTATAGCAGCCTCGATTATTACTGCTACGGTGCAGTAGTGCAACCAGTTAATAGTAGCGATATAATATGCCGACTTTAGGAGCCGTTCTGTTTGCGCAATAGTTCAAGTGGCGATGGGATACGCGACGTACGAACCGCCGTACACGAGCATCTGCACGATCGTACGTAATAACGGAGAAAGCTTTGCTTCAAGCGAGGCATATATGTGGCGCCCTGTGGTGAAAGGGGATATCGCTTGTGACCGTTTCATAATTTCTGCGCGACTAGAACAGACGAAATGATTACGTTTCATGTGCTCAAGAGCGAGCCATGTGCTCTAACATATCTCATCGCGCGCGTACGAGCTCACCTGCGGGGCCGCTTCCGAGCACGCACATGTCGAAGTCGAGGAAGAAGTGCTTGTCCTCGCGGCCGAACATGCCCTCCTGCTTGTGCTCGTCCGTGCTGTGCAGCTTCGTCAGCTGGATCAGCTCCGTCACCGACAGGAACAGCTCGGAGTCCTGCACGCACGATGGGGCACGCTCACTCTCACTTCGTCTCTTCGTCATCTTTTTTTCTTAGCGCAGATCGTTTGCGAGACCGACGTGGCCACACCCTTATATGCAAACATGCATACACGCGTGCATGCAAACATACACGCATACACAGATACGCACATACACACATACGGTCATGTATGTATGTATGTATGTATGTATGTATGTATGTATGTATGTATGTATGTATGTATGTATGTATGTATGTATGTACGTATGTATGTATGCATGTATGTATGCATGTATGTACGTATGTATGTATGTATGTATGTATGTATGTATGTATGTATGTATGTATGTATGTATGTATGTATGTATGTATGTATGAATGCATGTATGTATGTATGAATGCATGTATGTATGTATGTATGTGTGTATGTATGTATGTATGTATGTATGTATGTATGTATGTATGTATGCATGTACGTATGTATGTATGCATGTATGTATGCATGTATGTATGCATGTATGTACGTATGTATGTATGTATGTATGTATGTATGTATGTATGTATGTATGTATGTAACACAGAAATAAGGGTTGGCAGTCGAGAAAACCTCGGAAAGCAAAGGGGAGGATGTGGTAGATCATTGAAACAGATTAAGAATTTGGAAAGAAAGAAAGAAAGTGAAGAAAAAATGCCCGCCAGGTGGGATCCGAACCCACGACCTCCAGAATACCGGTCTGGTGCGATAACCACTACGCTACCGGCGGGGCGATTTTCCCATTCACTTTCTGGGGTATTTATGTTAGGTATGTTTGTTTCCTGTGCTTGGGGGTGGTAGCCAGCGCCATTCGGACTAATCGGGGTGAAGGGGACCTTCTTTTTAACCCCCGGGTCGTGACTCGAGTGTCTACGACATGTCCAGAGTGGTCGACCAGCTTTGAACCCTCTTAAGCTCCCTTTGGCACCAAGACTGCCAGAACAGAGGCCCTCGCTATGCATGTAGCGAATCAGAATAGGAAATGAGGGGCTCGTTGAAAATAACACAGAAATAAGGGTTGGCAGTCGAGAAAACCTCGGAAAGCAAAGGGGAGGATGTGGTAGATCATTGAAACAGATTAAGAATTTGGAAAGAAAGAAAGAAAGTGAAGAAAAAATGCCCGCCAGGTGGGATCCGAACCCACGACCTCCAGAATACCGGTCTGGTGCGATATTCTGGAGGTCGTGGGTTCGGATCCCACCTGGCGGGCATTTTTTCTTCACTTTCTTTCTTTCTTTCCAAATTCTTAATCTGTTTCAATGATCTACCACATCCTCCCCTTTGCTTTCCGAGGTTTTCTCGACTGCCAACCCTTATTTCTGTGTTATTTTCAACGAGCCCCTCATTTCCTATTCTGATTCGCTACATGTATGTATGTATGTATGTATGTATGTATGTATGTATGTATGTATGTATGTATGTATGTATGTATGTATGTATGTATGTATGTATGAATGCATGCATGTATGTATGTATGTATGTGTGTATGTATGTATGTATCTATGTATGTATGTATGTATGTATGTATGTATGTATGTATGTATGTATGTATGTATGTATGTATGTATGTATGTATGTATGTATGTATGTATGTCGGTAAGTATGCTTTGTAGTTCGTTCCCGCATAATTCATATGGCTTAATGTTTCCAATCTTTTTTTCTGAACTCACTGTTCCGTGCGCCTTGTCATTTTTTCTTCATACTTCATTGCATACTTAAGCCGACCTAAGAGCCATGTAAACCTCCCTTCAGTGACGCTCGGTATTGCTGACGCTGCACTTGGCCTTTAAATACAGTTGCGGATGTACCGCTGTATTTCAAAAATGTCCGGAAAACCTGATAAATTCGCAAGATCGAATTAACTTCTTTAGGTCGGATGAAGTTCTTCATCGCACGGGGTCATGTTTTCCGAGTTGCAGTTTTTGACAGCGCAAGAAAATGATTAGTTTAATAGAATACTTCGGGGCTCGTTTTAGCTTCTTTCGATCGAATTTTGAAGGTACGCCACGCAGGCTAAGTGCGCGTGTGTGTGGAAAGTAGAGCAAAACTGCAGCGTGCAGAAATGAGTGCAAAGATAAGAGGCGCGCCGTATTCGCACGCACCGTCGGAATCCGGGCCTCCTCGGCGAACTGACGGAACGCTTCGATGCAGCGCTCCTCGTTGTCCTGAGACTTGGGGTCGTACTCGAGGCTGCATGAGGGAAAAATTCGTAATCGCCTGAGACTCCGCAACGCTATCGGCAGGAGACCAGTGCACCTGCCTCACAATATTTGTAACAGTAAAGTATGATCGCAATGCAAAAAAACGAGAGCGGGGATTAAGCGATTACAAAATGTCGGCGGAGTTGCTTATGATCCGAGGGGACGATTTTCAAGCCAACTACAACTTAAATGGCCGCTTATTAATAAGGTGGTACTTATTCCACACAATCGGGAATGTAAATGAGGAGTGTAAAGGGCGCTTTCCAAAAATGATTTTTTACAACCTATGTTGCAGTCTTCGCGTGTCCCTGTCATCAGCTAAACGGTTCATTTTTTTTCCTGTTGAGCAATAAGAGCACAGTACCAAGGTAAAAACATTGCTGAGCATCTAGTTTGCACAGCCAGCTTTTGAAAACAGCGTATGTACGTCCCAACAAAACCGAGTTCTGTGACTGCACAGACTGTGATTACGTTAACTGCGACACGCGTGAGCGCTCCGTTTCACCGGATGCACGAACATTAGAGAGTTTTAGCAAGAGGATAGCGGAGGCTCACGCTACGGCGGCAGGTCACCGGGACCCAACTGCGCATGCGCGCGCGGGGAAGGCGAGGAGCTCGCCCTCCAGCGGAACGAATGCGCGGGCATGGCGAGGGCCAGCCCGCAGAATTAATTCACCCTACCGGAACGAATCCGCAAGTGCCCAGTCGAGTCCCGGTACCCGCCGCTGTAGCGTGAGCGGACGCTACCCGCAATGCTAAAACTCTATATTGCGGATCTCCTTATCTGAGAAGCGGCTCCGCAACCCAATTTTACACGTGTTCGACTGGCAGAACGCAAATAGGCGACCTACTCTGCTGGGATACGGTTGCATCGATAGTTTCTATTTCACAGATTACAATCCCTATGTGGTAGTTTACTCATTGAATAAGAATTAAGTGCAGCTAGACTGTAGTGGCGAATTCGTAGTGACGCGAAGAAATTGTGTACTGCAAAGGGGCGACGCCGGAGCAGTGCACGTGGAAGGGAGATGATGGAATCTGAAGAGAGAGAGAGAATAAACTTCTTTATTGAACAGCAGGGACGACAGAACCGCTCATTGTGGAGTACCCCTGGTGTCCGATGGTGTCCGAAGCAGTCTCCGATCTTGATAACGGCATTCCGTCCTGACAGAAAGTCTCGGACATAGTTAAGCCCGGTTCCCACAGTCTAGACCATTGAGGTTCGCTTAGATAACGTGGACATTGGGATAATCGGCACACCAACTTCATTCTGGGGCTGTGTGGCCATTGCTCCCGTGGCCCAGTAGGATTTGGAGCAGATTCGCCTTCACAGGAGCCGAGTTGCTATAAGGCGTCATTGGATTCGTTCGGACGCAAATGAAATGCGTAGAAAAATGCAGTGCCATCCACTCTGTGCAGGTTGATGGCCAGCGGAGCTGTTTGTGGGTTATCGGTCGGCCACAAACTCCCGCTCAAACCGCGCCGTCACGCCGGGGAAGCGTCCCGCGGGATTGGGAGCAGTCCTCACTGTGCAACACACAATGTTGTAAAGCCAGCTAGAAAAGAGCACACCGATCTCCTCAAATTCGGCTTCACTTCTAAACACAGATGCATTGCTGAGAAGGCAGTTCTTTAGGGGCAATATGCACCATCTGATATCAAAATATAAACCTCAGGAGTCGAACAGGTGGTGGAAAGGAGAGGGTGCGTTGAAGTGAAGGAGAGGGTCTGGAGCATCATGGAGGCCTTTTAACACGAAAGTGTTTTATTCCGGGATACGCCAGGATTTCAGTGACGTCATATCCGCCACGGAATTAAGTGACGCCAGTACAACGAAGCAAGAGGCCTGTAAAGGGTGCACCCCTGCACACAGGGTGTTCTTGCGCGGAAGCAGCCTTTAGTACTAAAGAGTACGTTATACTTAGGGTTGTTCGTTTTCGAGTTTTATATTTTAACACGAAAGCGTTTTATGCCGGGATACACCAAGATTTCGCTGAAGTCATATCCGTCACGGAAATGACGCCAGTACGCCTGTGGCAAAGCGACCCGCCAGCAAGACGTCGCTCGCCAAGCACACCCAAAAGACAGCCACTGACCCGGAAATTATGCTCAGCTGCAGATTTCACTGCACATATTTCACTTTCGTATTTTACCGATTCCTATGACAGAGGAATCAACATAATTTTTCTCGGTCTATGCACGCGAAAAAACGGAGTCAATCTACAACAGCACCACTGTGAAAATTCGTGTCTGAATAGTATTGCTCAGCAGATTAAAATTCTTAATTTATTTTGAGCGTGAAAGGCTGAATTGGATTGTACCAACTACTGTATTTTTATGGCTCGGTACTAGTTTTGTTTACTGAAGAATTATATGCGCGCTTCAAATTTTCTGTGTTCAATTTTTGTCTATATTACGATTACCACAATATGACAGCTAGATTGCGATACCAACAGCTTTTCACAAGTGAACCAATTTGGGTGCTCACCGCTTCCACGTGCTCTAAACTCCATAAGCACAACGCTGAAGAATCATCCACCCGCCACCCACGCGTTTTGAAAGAAACTTGCATTGTAGAGACAAAGACTTAATTGCCCTGTCCAAAAACCAACACTTAAATAAACGAGCAAAGGAATAAGCCTGTAGAGCAAAGTCAAGTATCGCGTAACGATGGTACGGGAGAACGCGAAAGGAACAATTCCGTAGACGTTGTGTGCGAAAATGTAGCCGTTGAGGGGTGGGGGGAGCGGGAAGGGCTAAGAAACGAGACTAAAAGGCGATTTACCTGTGCCAGATAGCGCTACCTTCGGTCTGCGATACCCATAAGAATACACCGGGAAATAAAGCCCTAAATGGGCTCAGGTCTACCTGTGTGCTAAGATACACGTATGTACCGGGCACCCAGTGGTAGTCGTTCGGAAGTGTATTGCCAGTGTATACTTCGTATCGTTGGTCACCATTATGAAAACCATATAAATGGCATAGGAATTTTTTCTCAGCAGGAAAAAAAAAAGTTTGTAAATGTTTGCGCCGGAATTCTCGAAACCTCGGATTACTAGCCAGATAAGTTTACGCATTAAAACGGACTCTGTCGTGTCCTCTGGTTCGTTGAAAAGACTACAGATGTACTAAACGAGTCGCGAATTGGGTACTGAAGAAGCGAATGAGGGGACATTGCGGTCGGGCGTGATGGTATGGAGGTAGAGTGATCACATAGGGGGATATATCACTGGAACGTAACACACTAAACGGGCGCTACGCGTACAAGAGGTCCTTGGAGACCAGTCATCTAGAATGGCCCTCGGTCCCGATTTGAATGGGTGATGATGGCGGCGACTCACTACTGGAAGAAGAGCGCCAGCGTGACGGCGGTCGGGTTGCCCAGGTGCTCGGCGTACTCGGCCACCAGCGCGGCCATCTGTTCCAGGTGGTCGAGGTTGTGATGGTGCCTGGCCGGCCCGCTGTACCGCTGCCGGATCAACTTCCACCAGGTGTGGCGCGTGGCCTCGCTGCAGCAGCCCGCCTGCTGCGTCGCGCTCAGCCACAGCTCGCGGGCGCGGGGGGCCTCGTCCTCGGCGGCCATCACCACAGGCTGCCACCGCCGCTCATTGGGACACGCCTGCACCGCCGCCTGCAGCGCCATCCCAGCAGAAAATGACGACAAGAGAAATTCCTGTTGTTTGTCGTATTTTTTCGTGTCGTACTGTCGTCTTGTCGTATCCTTGTCGCGTCGTGATTCTGATGTTCTGTCGTGTGTCGTATTCCTGTCCTGATTTTGATGTACCGTCGTGCCGAATTCATGTCTTGTCCTGATCCTGATGTTGCATGAGTGGTTGCACATTGTTTGAATGTTATTGAAAATTCTGAAGAGTAGCGTAAATGGCAGTTCTGTTGTGACTACAGGAAAGTTTGTCGTTGAGAAAATTGACTTCGTCGTTACGACAGAAATGTGTGTCGTAACAACAGACGGCTTTGTCGTAACAACAGTACTTCTGTTGTCACAACAAAGCTTTATGTCGTACGACAGGAGGTCTTATTATGTTTCTGCGGTATTCCTGTTGTGATTTTAGACTGGGATTGAAAGCGTTCTCTCTCTCTCTCTCAGCCAGGGTCTGGGAGCTGGCGAGGCTGAAGTCCTCCCACAGAGCTAGCCCGACACTCCTAAGGCCACTCGGGACACGCTTTTACGGGATAACACTTTTTTGGTGGGGCTCTACAGAACTGTCCGGCAGGAAGCAGAACGTCAATAAAACTAGTTGATAGGCATGCATGGTTGTGCACCTAAAGGGAGCTAAAGGATTGCTAGATTGGAAAAATGACTAATACATGTAGGATAATTATCATTTTAGATGCGACTGCATCTCATTCACTCGCCATGTCCCTCCATACGGCGTTGTTGTTGTCCGTCCACACCCCTCCCCCATTCTCCTCGCCGCGCGAGCTGCGCTCTCCGCCGCTCACCCCCTCTCCTCTCAGATAGCGAACACTCTCTCGCAAGGGTCATTGGATTGGATTCGATTGGATTGGCTTGGCTTGGCTTGGCTTGGCTTGGATTTGGATTTGGATTGGATTGGATTAAAGTGGATTGTGTTGGATTGTGTTGCGTCATAGCCGCGGCAGGGGGTTCACGGCACGTTTCACGCGATGGGAGAATCAACCTAACGGAAACAACAACGGAACCCCCTATGCGTCGCACCTACACAGGGGTTCCCGCGAGGGGAGGTGGGAGTAATTTTTCCTCTGCCTCTATCACAAAGAAGTTGGAACCAAGCTCACCACCATCCAACGCCTTCAAGCTACTGCGCTCCAAGTCACTCACGTCACACACAGCATTACAAACTAGCGCCACGTGCTCAAGGAGCGCTAAACAGTACGTGTTGTACACGCCACCCACTCCTGTCGAATTCGTTTCAGCGAGCGGGACAAAAGGACAAAACCGACGTCCTCTTTTGCAAAACCTGCAAGCTGTCCCGGGTCCTTCTATAAGCACCACGCACACTGGGTGTCCGTTCAGACCGGGTATTCACGACGCCTAGCAGGAGCTGACCAGACCAGCAGGGTCAAGCGGCGCTCACTCACGAGGACGGGGCACAATGTTGTCCGTCCGCTGAGTTGTCCCACTCCACCTCCCAAACAATGCTAGCAGTGTGTTCGCAATGACATTCGTAATTTTCCGGCCATCGCCGCTTGGCCGCTTCCACAGGCGCCGAATACACCAGCATCATCTCCGACTTGCAAACCACTGCTGGTCGCCGCACTTTTCCCTCACCACACGAGAAGCTCTTTCAAGGAATGGCGATGATGATTGGTGATCGCTAGTGATATCATCCTTGTAGCGGGGTAATGATGAGTCATATTACCAAAAAAACTAATATATCTGTGTTTTATACTTTTCGTTTAATACTAGTGCTGCTCTTAAGGCAGGCACAAAATACTTGTTTTTTCTGTTACAAGTGCTAGCTGTCCTAGGCAATATTCCCCTCACCGCTTTTCGTCCACCAGCATTCTAATCTTCTTTTCGTCGCCTCGACAGCCTTGAAGTTCACTTCCTCTGTGATACCCTTAAATCCTAGGGCTCCTGGAAGACGAATATTGCCCTCGCGTAGATTTGGATAGATACCCTCGCATTCCAACACTATGTGCCGCATAGTTTCTGTTTCTTTTCCACAGACTACGCATATCCCATAATTTTGTGTACACTCCCCCACAAAGCTCTTACTTCTCAAGCAACCTGCTCTAGACACAAAAAGCGAAGCACTGCCCTTGGAATTATCGTAGAAATTTTCCTTTCTGATGTCCCATTTCTCTGCACTGTACATCTCTAACGACAATTTAGCTTCCATTTTTTTTATCCATTTATTCGTTCCTATCTGCCTCGCCGCTTTTTTGGTTGTCTTGGCTGTCTTGGATTCTCCACTGTTCTTTCTGTATTCCATCGTTAGCCTTCTAGTCTTCCTTAACCACTGCGTATCCACGCTTTTCAAGTATAGGTACCTAAAAATTTTAGCTGTCCACCTGCGTTGCTCCATTGCTCTCAACCTCCCATATTTTACTCTGAACTTCTCAAACTTCAAACGGCTCCCAGCCCATATCTCCCTGCACTGCTTCGTTAGTTGTTTTACCACCATGCGCTTCTCGTTAGTTGTTTTACCATGCACCCAGCACTAATACGCCTACACTCGCAAACACTGCTCGTACGTACACCCATTTTTTGTGCCCCCCCCCCCCCCTGCACTTTAACCCCATTCCAAACCTCATCACAAAGCAGTGGGAGAGCCAGTTGGATAGCTCATGCCCTGAAGACCCAGGACCAGCTGGCCGAATGGGACAAGCGGGCAGCCTGAGCCCAACGCTTTCTGGACGGAGGAGGTCTCCCACAAAAGTGACGACTCTACTGTTCCTCGAAGAGTTGAAGCTTGAGCCGGTTGGTACATAACTTTGAGAGCAGGGCCAGCGAAATTACCGTACTTACCCGATTCTAACGCGCACTTTTTTCCCGGAAAAATAGGTCGAAAAATCGCATGCGCGTTAGAATCGGATACAAAACCAAAACTGCCGAAACAGCGGAATTTTTGTCCCACCCATTGCCATCGCCATCTCAAGATGGGGCCAAAGCTTTTAGCAAGGATTTTCCGGACGCAGGAAGCATAGGCGCCTAGGCTTTTCTATCGGGGTTCACACAAATCGTCAAATCGTTCCATTTGCGCGCTTGATAACAGCAATGGCAGCAGCGGCTCTCACGCGTTCAAAACGAGCGGTCGGCTGAAGCGTGCGCCTCTGGAGAAGTTCGCAGAATGGGCGTGCGAGGCGTGGGCCACGATCCCATCAACCATGGTTCAACGTTCGTTCAGAAGTGTGGCATCGCGAACGCGCTTGACGGCATCAAGGGCGAGATGTTGTGGTCAGCGGAGAGCGACGAGGAGTAAGATAAGTGAGATTACTTCGAGAAATAAATCACCGGTTTCTCTCGCATTCGCTTTTCTTGCTCACAAAGTTCCGTGCGCGTTACAATCGGAGGTGCAAGTTTTTTACGGTTTTTTTGCCAGGAAAATCAGGTGCGCGTTAGAATCGGGGGCGCGTTAGAATCGGATAATTACGGTAACGGGGTGAAGCGATTAAGACGAGACAAACACAAGCGTTTACTAACAACCAAATGATTTATTGCATCGGGGCGCCAGTTTTATACATGCTGGTCGACCACCAAAAACAACCATGAAGAAAGACGGAAGGGTAGGGGAGAAGGAACGAGGGAAAGCCGCACAAAATTCATTCCTAAAAAAAAAAAAAAAACGCGCAGCAATAGTGACAAGACACTCGTGTCAAGTTTTGAGATAGCGAATCTCTTTCTCGATGAGCGGGACGCTCGGTGTACTAGTGACAACCTTCACCGCGCAGAACAATGCAAAAAGCTCCGTAAATCTCGCGTGCCTTGTGCTCCTGATAACGGCCCAGTATACAACATTTCTCAAACATTGTTGAGCACGGTGAATATTTCTCGACGAGCGAGGCGCTCGGTGTACCAATACAATCTTCACCGTACCGAACAATGCAAAAAGCTCCGCAAATCTCGCGTTCCGTCTTCTCGTGATAACGGCCCAAAGTACAACATTTTTAAAACATTGTTCATCATGGTGAAGATTGTGTTAGTTCACCGAGCGCATCGCTCGTCGAGGAAGAGATTCGCTATCTCAAAACTTGGCACGTGTGTCTTGTTACCATTGCTGTGCGTTTTTTAGGAATGAATTTTGTGCGGCTTCCCCTCATTCCTTCTCCCCTACCCCTCCGTCTTTCTTCATGGTTGTTTTTGGTGGTCGACCAGCATGTATGAAACTGGCGCCCCGATGCAATAAATCGTTTGGTTGCTAGTAAGCGCTTCTGTTTGTCTCGTCTTCGTTTCGCCCCGTTCATTTCGCTGGCCCTGCTTTCAAAACTACCATCCTTCGTCTGCTTTCCATAAATGTTTATTCCACCTCCTTCCCCTGGAATAAAAATCATTTAACCACTTAAGGACTGTGGCAGGTCAATAAAACGTTGTTATACGCCACTTCCATACGTCCAGCACCTGAAGTGGCCTAATATATCAAGTATCCTTCCTTACAAAAAAGCGCAGAAATGTAGAACATTTCTTTTCACATAAAAAAAAAACTCTCACTTCGAGGAAGGGAGCTTTATGTATTCTAATCTATGCCGCCGTTTGATCTAGATCCGAAGGCTATAACTGCACGCTATGGTGGTCGACCGGAGAGTTCGTTATGACAGACGCTCAAGAAAATACCGGCGATGTTCAGAGCGAAGTATGATCATGTGTCCGGTGGGCGTGGTGGGCGGTCAGAGACGTGATTACGCGCGGGAGGACGAAAGGCGAGGGCGAGAGGGAAATGGGGTGTGCCTCTTTGGCCTTGTCTGCAGCAAGGCTGGTGTGCTTTTTTCTGGGACTCCGAATCTATCAAACAAGAAAAAAATAAGAAACAAGAAAAAAAGCAAAGAAAAAAATAGGAACTCGTAAGTGGGAATCGTAGGATGGTTCCTAAACATTCTCTTCAGCCGCTCATATCTACTACACACATACAAGTCGACGTACGCGACGTATCTGGTTATTTCGTCGTCTTTGCCGGTTGTGCTTGTTTTTGCTGTTGTTGTTGTTGTTGCTTTTGTTGTTGTTGTGATGGTGGTGGTGGTGGTGGTGGCGGCTGTCATACAACTTCACTGCAATACACATCAGTGTTGGAAAGCCAATCATGCGAATGCCAAATCGACGTGTAATGGGCTTCACCTTTACAAACAGGGTCCTTCCGAAGGTGGCTTCACTACTGTACACAAATGACTTTCTCGGGAGATATTTCTGCAGTTGATATTTAAGCATTGCCGCAAGAATCTAAGGCACTAGGGCCTTTTATTAGGTGCCTCCATAAGACCCCGTCCGTTCCTACAGTCTTTTAAAGTCGGTTTAACTGCTAAACACGAACGCAATGCTAAAAAGACACTTTTGCTGGGGCAATATAAGCCGTCATATGAAAATATTGCCGCGAACCATGCATTGTATTTGTTTATTAATGATTTTGCTTTTACTGCACGGCTGCACCAGGCTGTGTTATCTGTGCCCTGAGTGAAGCGCATGTTCCATTCTTTCTTTTCTTTCTTTCTTATGCCGCACGGATTATCTCATTTGATAGGGAGAATGTCTCGCCCTAATGCCACAAGCCTAGAATAGCATTTTTTTTATCTACAGTGTTCTCGATGTAATTCGACGGTTCGAAAAACACCCACGCCGAAAGATAAATACCAGCAGAGCAGACACCGCGGTATTCGATTCGCCGACACTCGCCTGCGCACATCACTTTGTTGACTGCTACTTCGCCGCCTGTCTATTTTTTTGAGTTGTTAAGGGAGCACAAGTACGCTCAAATGAACTTGTTTTTCTTTCAAGACAGCTGCGTCATCTTTGGCTTCGTGACAGTATGAAGTACCTAGGGCATATTAAACACATCTGAAGGCCCCATGTATCCCTATAGAGCCCCTTTAATGTTGGTGATCATTAGTGCATACAAATGCATTTTTGGGGAGACATTTCTTCGCGGGCGATAGAAGCAGCCTTGCACCAAATATGAATGTTGCCTGATAATGGATTTTATTAAATACTCCATATACTCCATAGAGCGAATCGTGTCACCCGTTAAAGACAGACGGAAGGACGGACAGGTTTCCGGGGGAATAGTCCAAACATGTACACGCACCAACATAATGACATTGACAAGCACATGTCCACCCATTTCTCCGCGTATCTTTCCGGCGTTCTTTGTTTATTGAAGTGTTTAACAGACTCGCAGTTAACTCACTCATCTATTAGACCTGAAATGTCCTTGCAGCACCCAGCCCACATAAAAACCTTCTTCGTGCCTGCTTGGAGACCCATGGCCCAGAGTTGAAAAACAAACTTAAGGTACTTGTCAACACTAGGGACAAAAAGCGGGGCCCTGCGGGTTCTGAGGCGGTGACCTTAACAACCCCGTAACAACTACTTCGTGGACAAGAATATACCGTACTTTCGCTAATATATCCCGCGCCTGCATTAACCCGCACCCCCACTTGCCGTCGACGAATAAAAAAAAAATATATGCCCGCGTATTGCCCGCATAGTTTATACATAAGAGGATGGACCAATTCTGCTACTCAAGCAACATTGCACATTTGTTCATGCAAACGAACTTACCTGACTGCCTACGTAATTAGATGACTTGACTCATACATTTTTTCAGGTTGGTATATTGCTGAGCTGTGTGTGTGCAAAATAAGCACTGTCAATTGGATAACAGTGGCTTGGTAGCTATTAATGCTGTAAGGGCGTCCAACGCGCATTGCAGTGAAGCTGCACCACAGGAAATACCTCGCATATAATCCGCACCTCTATACTTCACCCCTGAAACTTTCGCATCTCTGGTGCGGGTTATACGCGCGAAAATACGGTATATTTTTGTGGTTTCACACGCAAGCTCTACAACGCGAACGAAAATGTGAAGTCACGAATGCCGACAACAGCCTCCGTGGACACACATGAACGCCGATAAAAGCAGCGAGAACTAAAGAGCGCATGGCCGCCCACAAGATATATAGCCCCGTCGACTAGAAATAAGCCTCGGCAGGTGCAGGTTATGGGGAATGTTGGTGACACAAACTAGTATTGAACTACTGTGCAAAATGAAATGACGAAGACAAGAAAGGCGAGATAAAAAGCGGCGCGCGACGATGGTGCATAGGTATACGCTTCCGCGATGTGTCTCATAGCATGTTTTACGAACGTGTCCACCAGCTCACCTTGCTAAGGTATTAGGGGCGAAGCCCCTTAGTGGCTGGGGCTGTTGACATCTCCTGTCATCGTCGAATCGTAGTCTCATGTAGTCACGGTACTAAAACACCGGGAAACTCGTTTAAGCCTCGCGCTAGAACGTAAAGCGTACTAAAAAACACCGGAACACTCGCTTACGCCTCGCGCTCAGAGCTGCGTGCCTCAAAGACAAGAGAGTTTTACAGATACCTGTACTCCGGAACGGTTACATATCCGTTGGCAAAAACGCCGAGCCGCCTAGGCGTTTTTGACCACTGAACGGCATGCTTCGCCCCTCCTAGGTTTCACGCTAGCGGAGATGGCCCGGGATTTTTTTATGAAGTTCAAGAACCGCAATACTAACTCATTTTGGTTGGCAGACTTCGACTGAACTATGGTTATAATCAGCAAAAATACAGGCCGTACGTCCAGCAACGTTGCTGGACGCCCGCACGCCCGCACGCACGCACGCACGCACGCGCGTACGCACACGTAAACGCACCTTCGACGAAAGGCCTCCGACGCCAATGACGGATTTCTCTCTTACCGCTATTTCAACGTCAGCTCCCCTCATTTCACCGCTTTTGGCTGCGCTGAATTAGTTCCGCTTGAGCTAGCTCCGATGCCACTGCGTCGAGAAGGGGTACGCTCGTTCCAGAAGCCCGTAATAAGCGTGCTCATCCCGCTATATCCTACTGCGACGCGCGTATAATGAGCTCATTCCAGTTATGGAGTTTCATTTTGCCGCAGGGGGGGACAAAGTGCACGAGGGCGGGTTTTTATGGCATGACGCACATTAATCGATATTTGACGGGTGACCGACGCGCGCGCTCCACAAGTAAGGAGATATAATCAGGGCAACTATACGAGCGAGTTGCTGTGCTCCCTCACGTATGCTACCAAATTACAATTTTGCGAAAGTTATTTGATTGATTGACTAAAAAACGCCCGTGTGTACGAGATTTCGGGGCATGTTAAAGATCCCCTGGTGGGCAAAATTAATCCGGAGCCGTCCATTAAGGCGCGCCTCATCGCCTGCATTGCGTCGGCGCGTTAAACTCTACAATCAATCAAGTTTAACGCGCCGACGCGATGAGGCGCGCCGTAGTGGAGGGCTCCGGATTAATTTTGACCACCAGGGGATCTTTAACGTGCGCCGAAATAATTTTACTAATTTTGCGAAAGTACATCCAGGTGAGTGAGTAAATATTTCAGATCCGTCTTATACAGTAACACTTAATCAGAACACGTTGCTTCTCCTAATTAAGATAGCTACAATGGTAAACTTAATCAGAAGGTATTTCCATAGTTGTTCACAAAATCGTGAACACGCCTCTATGCACATGCACGATAGTTGTGGACTTACATTTGGAACACAAACGTCAGCATGCGTTGTCTAAACACTGCAGAAGGTTACAGTGACCGGCGAACAAAATACGAAAACATCTTGCAGAGCAGCGCGGACGCGGCAGTGGAAAATCTCCGATGTTGCACAGATATGCGATAACTTGACAATAAGGCTTCAGAACCGTAGAAGTGTTCCAAGAAGTGCGTAAGTACTGATAACAAGTTTCCAACGCGCAGCAAGATAAGGGAGGCCATGCTGGCATTTTTCCAGCGTGTTTCTGAAGCTGATGACCCTGCTGATATCAAACAAAAACAGATTATAAGTAATGACAACGGAGCCATAGGTTAGCAACAAGTTTCTATGTTGTTTCACTTCCCGGGATTCATGTTTTAAAGACGTCAGCTTTGATTGATTGATTGGTTATTTATGTGGTTTAACGCGCCGACGCAACGCAGGCGATAAGGCGTGCCGTAGTGGAGGGATCCGGTATAATTTTGACCACCTGGGGTCTCTCGTACACACGGGCGTTTTTGCTTTTCGATTCCATCAGAAAAGCGGCCGTCGCGGCCAGGAATCGTACTCTCGTCCTTGTGCTCAGCAGCAGCGACATCAGCTTTCAGTTGGGCTTTAGGTGATCGGAAGTTGCAGAGGATTCTGTGGCATTGTCCCCTTCCAAAGACGACCTTATGGCTCTTGTATGTGTTTCGTCGAGAATCGTTGTGGCGCTACATTGACAGAAAGCACCAAATGGGAAATGTTACTCTCACGCGCCGTTTTTAAAATTACCGAGCATTATTGTTGGAGTTTTATTTGCGACTGCATCGCTACGTAAAACTCAATTACTCCTTGCATAATATGCAGGGCAAGTGTAGGGCATTCGCCCGCTTAAGAGCCCGAAAGAAAAGAAACATATCGGTGCCAGTGACGCGAGAAAGCGGGGAGTGGGGAATATTCGGAGGGGTTGAGAGGCTGTGTCTAGAGTGTCGTCCAACGGTACCATAAGCACTCCACTATAACGACGTCCGCCATGCGCGATTTGTAAAGAAAATGCGTCGTCTGGCACTGTATCGCTCCACATAACGTAATTCAAGGTACCCTAACCTATACTAACATAAGACGGCGTAACGAACACAAAGCAATAATTTGAAGCACCAAAAAGTAACCTAAGCCATGACAATTATGGCTAAATTTAAAAGTGAAAAACGAAATGCCAACAGCCGGTCTCGAACCACCGTCCATGGCACCAAGAAACTAAGACGGAACCACTACGCCAGATGACGGACGCTTTGGGCGCCGCTAGACTAGTCCTAAATGTTCGAATGTCGTCGGACGGCACTCTAGCCATGCCTACAGTGCTGAGCTAGAGTGCCGTCGGTTGAAATCCCCCCCCCCCCCCCCCTTCATTTTCCTAAAATACTCATGTCGAAATGAAGACACATATGCGCGAGTGCCAGATGCCCTTTGCGGCCGCCTCACAACTACCAAAGTGACTCTGCAAGCACTTGCAGCGTGCTTTTTGCTTTTTGCAGACTTATCATTTTAGTGTCCAATTCAGCTAGGGTGGTGGGAGAGAGAGAGAGAGAGAATGCTCTTTAATGTGAACTGGTGAGGTCCGCCCTGCTAGGGACAAGGCTTGCTACACCAGATGGGGGGTGACTACGTTGATGAGTGGTGCATATCAGACATCAGGGTTACAGTAGGAAGAAGACAAACATGAAGCGTTAAAAAAAAAGAAAAAAAAGGACCAGAAAAACAAGAGATTGCTGCCAACAGAGTCCGGACAAAAAAAATACAATTGAAAAGGAAATCGTTAATGGAAACGCTTAAACAAAATGAAAAGTAAACGACGGGAAAAAAAGTAACAACACCAACCCAAGAAAAATAAATAGATGAACGCCACAGTGCGAAAGAGAAGATATCGTGACACACTTGCTCTGTCTCTGATCTAGAGAGATTTGTCCAGTTCAGTCTCTCGTAGGAACTGGAGCAGTACTTTTGTACCAAAGGTACTGTCAGCACTATTGGCCCAAGGCCCAAGATAATGAAAAAGTTCGAGGCTGCCTCCATGACGTACATGAGAGAGGGAGCTCGCTGCAGTTTTTCGCGCAGCAGCGTATCGAGGGCAAACGCAGAGCAAGTGATTTACAGTCTCGCGCACACCGCAAGTCCGGCACAGGGGGGAATCTTCCCAACCAATATTAAACCTAAAACTCCGAGTAAACGCCACATTCAGGCGCAGTCGGTGCAGAACTCCTTCACACCGCTTGTTGAGGCCGCGTGGAAAACGGAAGTCACAATGCGGGTCAATAGCGTGCAGTGGCAGATACCTGCGGTGAGGGTCCTGCCACTCCGACCTTTGTGCAGCCCATCCACTTGCGAGGATAAGGGAGTTTTTAGGCAATGTCTGCGTAGCATACACGTGCTGGCCATCTATCAAACTTCACTCCGCGCACTTGAGAGTGTGTCAGTGACCTCCCCAGTTTTCCGAAGAGGATACTGAAGGGAAAAGGGCACGGAGGAAGAACGAAAACGAGGGAGCATGACGTCACACGCCCAAGCTTAGCGAGTAGTCTACGTCTCTTTAAGCCTACGTCCTTTCTCGTATATTTCCGTGTTGTCCATGCTCGCTCGATGGCCGATATTGCTCTGCTTAGCGTGTTTGTTGGAGTTTGTTACCTATGCGCGCATGTCATCCTCGCACCGCTTCGCACCGCTTCGCACCGCTTCGCAATGTCAATGGTATACGTATGCAGAGAGCGCGTACGGCGGGTGTCGAAGTAAACAACACACAGCCCCGCATGTGGTACCTTTGATAGTCATCATCACCATCATCATAATCACCATCATAATCAACCTGTCTGCACCCACTGCGGGCAAATGCATCTCCCCTGGATCTCCAATTATCCCGGTCCTGTCTTAACTGCGACCAATTTATCTCCGCAAACTTCTTGATCTCATCTGCCCATCTAACCTTCGGCCGCCCCCTGCCACGCTTGCCTTCTCTAGGGATCCACTCTGTTACCCTTAATGACCAACGGTTATCTTGCCTTCGCCTCACATGCCCTGCCCACACCCATTTCTCCTTCTTAATTTCTACTAATATGTCTTCAACACACGTTTGTTCCCCGACCCACTCCGCTCTCCTCCTGTCCCTTAACGTTACTCCTATCATCTTCCGTTCCATTACTCGCTGAGTCGTCCTAAATTTAGGTTGAACCCTTTTAGTGATCCTTCAAGGTTCTGCCCCGTAGGTGAGTACCGGTAAGATGCAGCTGTCATACACTTCTCCCTGAAGAGGAAAGTGTATAACAGCTGCATCGTACCTTTGATAGTACTCCCGTGAAAATGAATGTAAACCGGCCAGAATCTACGCTCTCTAAACTAACCTTAATTACATAATGTTTGTCATGTCCCTTTAAAAGCTGACATATTTGACAGAGACCAGTTTAAAACGTGAGGCAAGGAAAGACTGTGAATTCGTAAACATCCACAAAGAAGGACACAAGTAGCTGAAATGCTGCTCTTGTTGATACCAATACCGATTACATTCCTCTATTCGCACCAGTGGGTCACGAGGAACGGGCAGGCGCTACAGTAGAACGTTTGACGTCAGAGCATTCTACGTTGGTTAAGATGCTGGTTCGAGTTTCTGTTTACGCTGGTCCCCCTTCACTCGCCTCTTGCTTGTTGAATTGCAACAACATGCGTGCTTGTGCGCGCCATATTGCAAGGAACCTGGCGAAGAACGAAAGTGAGAAGCTGAAAAACGAAGCGCTGTTTTCCCAGCTTAGATCAATCGCAGCTCACGGCGCCGCAAGGCTACGGATTGCGGCATTGGCTTTTGAGGAATATCAATTGTCTCGAGCTGGGGCAGGAGACATCGTAGAAGTCGTAGGATTTCACATACCCCGTGGGGGAGTGGGGAGGGGAAGGGGGTCAGTTTGGCTTAATTGACTGCTTTTCGCAAGCCCCAGCTATGCGTAGCTGGCTCTAAATATATAAGCAGCCGCATCAAAATACTCCGCTTGATTTAGCCAGGCAGTTAAGCGTATTCGCATCGTGTTCAACGCAGTCCTTTCAGCGCAGGTACAACACGGAGCGTAAAACGGGTCAGAAGAAGAGCACTGCTTCTCTAGGGGGGATCGTAGATGCCAGCTTACTTGTTCTGCGCTCCAAACAGCTGTCGATGGGCGAAGTACGGCCGCCCTCGCTGGCTGCGCTCCGGCGATATCGGCTCCTCGGCGCCGTCGAGCACAGCAGCCCCACAGACGCCGCACACTTCGATCGCTCAACGGACCTCCTCTGGGTTGCCAGACGATCCGGGGTTCTTTCCGCGCCCGGTGGCTGAAGAAGCTCCCGCCTCATCGTCTCTGACGTCGACGGCACTAATCTGGAGTGACTCATCTCGCATCGATTCCCGGAAAGGTTCCTGACAACTGCGTTAATTAGGACGAAACAAAAAGAAAAGAGAGCAAACGACCAGGCTTCGCTATGGGAAAGACAGGGAAGTTCTAACTCGCTAGAAAGAGGTATCGGTCCCAGCAGGGCTTTATAATTGAGTGGCCGTTCATGCCAGGACGGTCACAAAACAGAGGAGGCGAGTGTGAGAGTTTCCAAGGGCGCGACCACCGTACACTCACAATCATTCGGTGGGCGAGTAAACCTTGCTAAAGTGCACAAGTCATGCAGCCAAAACATTTTCTAATCACACACACACACACACAAAAATCCCGGGACATCTCCACTAACGTGAAACCTGGGGAGGGGCGAAGCATGCAGTGTATTCTTGGTGCCTTGGAGTTTTTGCCCACGGAAGTGAAACCGTTGGGAGTAGAGGTATACAGCTTTGCTGTGAAAGTTTCGTGACTTTGAAGCACGAAGCGTTCTAGCACGAGGCGTAAACGAGTGTCCCGGTGTTTTTTTCAGCACGCGTTACGTTCTAGCGCGAGGAGTAAACGATTGTCCGGGTGTTGTAGTTCCGTGACTACATGAGACGATGGTTACGACGACGACATGAGACGCCGATAGCCCGAGCTCCTAAGGGGCTTGGCCCCTAAAAGGCCATGGCGGTGACTGTGATCATCTAACGAACGTTACACCACGCATTTTCGTTTCCATTTCCATTCCGAGATGACATTTTTCTTCCGGTAGAAGAAGACCGTATTCTTCTCCGTTTCTTTTCGCTAAAGACGATGGCTTCCTTGCAACCGTTCTGGGTACAACCTCTCTCTTCTAAGCTCCGTGTGATTATACAGTCAGTCGCCTCCCTGTATACTGTTGGATATTTGCAAGCGAAACACCAAATCGAGAAACAAAAATCCCAGGTAAGGCTGGAGGAAGTATCCGCTTCCTTCGGCGCTATCGGTTACTTTCTCAGAGAGAAGCGCAACCGCACAACGCGTCCCATGACCTGAATACCAGTCGTAATAGGCTCTCTTTGTCAGGCGTTATAGCCAGCCCTGCGAGCCGCGTCTAATGCGGGCTTCGGGCGGGCGTCGTAATAATGACGGACCGGTAAGTGCGGGTCACGGCAGGAGCCAAATCGTGTGATCGGATGGTGGCGGGATGAGCGGGCCGCAACGTGAAGCAGGAGGTGTGCAAAGGTCAATTGCCGAAGGTAATAGAAACCTGAATGCAATTTTTGCTGAGGTAGGCATGGCGAGCAGCGAAGTTGAAATACAGAATCAGAGACGCAGGCTGCCTATAGCCGCGGCAGAATATCCGCGAATTAAGGAAATTAGCCTGCTCTGGGTGTCAAGGAAAGGTGCATACTTTAGTGACCGTGCGTATCAATTAGTAGCCTCTTTAACGGTTTACTTCTAGAAGCGCTGGGCACCGGTGCAGACCGTGAAACAATAAGTAATATTTCAAGTCTACAGACACACAAAATAAGTCAACAACTCTATGAATTCCGGTGCATTGCCTGCACTGACTTTAACGACATGTCTATTACGTTGCCTGGCGAAATGGGGCACATTCGGACGTTGTTCGCGGTCAGAGTACATCTCCCATTTGTGGTATTAGAGTGAGGGAACCCATATTATTAGGGGTGAGAGCAAACGGTTTTTGTTATCATCACACCTCAGCATCACGGTGCTCGCCTGTCCGTGCTCCCACTTTCCACCCGTATTCTTCCCAAGTAATTCACAATTGAGCTCAATCCCTTAAAAGCATAATCGTCAGGGCATTGCAGAGAAATATTGGCGCCCCGGACACATAAGGGTGGAAGGGAGGGGTCCCCAGTATTTCTGGATACCCCTCCCCTCGCCTGCTCCCGAAGAGGCCCACTCCTCTTGGCGCTCCCATCTGCATTGTGCCCGGCATATCTCTCAGCAAATGCTCTTTTGACTAAGCTCGTTTGATATCGCTAGAGCGCTAACATCCTTAGCCCGTCCACCTTCTGTTAGCATTTACTGCAAGCTGCTCTTCCAATTCACGAGAGCGGCCGCTATCAACGAGAAAGCGTTATATGCCTCGTGGGCCCAAAGCCCGGCACCATTGCTGCCGGATCGCACAGAAAGTGACTGATTGCACGAAGAGTAAAAAAAAAAAAGTAAGAAATATTGCAGAAGCTTCTGAGCGGATATCCTTCGTAAAATGAGTAAACGTGCTCTGCTGTACGCCGAGTCCCCTTAAAATTGGCTTATAAGCAGCCTAGTACCACTGTACGAAAGCCTGGGTAGGGTCTTAAAGGAGCCATGAAGAGAAAATATAACTTCGTTCAATTTGAAAGAACTAGGATTCAGTATCTCACTCAGCTCCATTACAGCCACAAAATATGTTTTTTTAGCGAAAAAAAAAAAGCAAGAAGTATTTAAAAACTTTCAAATTTCGCGCCACAGTGACGTGTTATGAGCAAGAATGACGTGATACGGGCCAACAATAAAACATAATTTTCAGTGCGTTAACTGCACCTTAGCATTCAAGTGATGCGGTCGAATGGTACCAGAGGCCCCATTACAGACGTCCACTCATGTGTCGTCACGACAGGTCAGTTAGGCGGCCGCCATTGGCACAAACAAGGTTCCGTGACGTCATAGAAAAGTTGCGGGAAATTGGCTAGGGGGTCGCGACTGCTTCAGATGTTTTCTTTAATATCTCCGGTATTTGTTCGAAGATTGCGATGATATTAGTATCATTGTTATCGAGACTAAGCAGTCTTCCTAATAAACCCAAATTGTATTTGTCTTCATGGCTGCTTTAAGAACCCTTGTATACCCATGGAGGGCTATATAGCGAGCACCTCTAAAGTCGACTTTACTACTGCAAACAAGCAAACAAGTAATTTTCTGGCAAGGGATATCGTTCTGAAGAAGTTTGAGAACTTGGATACCAAAATGTGATGTCCCAGAGGTCTTTATTAAATACATCCATTCGACGCATTGTATATACAATGCGCTGTTTGTACACAGAGCCCCTTGAAAGTCGGCTTCACAGCTCTTACACAGAGGCATTGCTACGAAGTCATTTGTTCAGGGCAACGCAACTAATCTGATGTCACCCTCTCTCCTGCGGTAACCCGGGTGTGGCCAGCGCGATACCATGCACCGTTTACCAACAACTTCCCCTTCTGTACGGCTCCTGCCGAAGACGCCGACACTAATCACCTGCTATGGACGTGACTTTTCCTGAGTGCAGCAAGATCCCGACACCATCGCGGCCAGGCCTGCATCCTGGGAGCCCCTCCCCCCTTCCAATCTTCAACGATGGCTGCGGAGGCCCCACAAGGGCTGTCTTCTGGACTTCCTCCGGAACGAGTGCCACTTTGTACCTTTCGGGCTTTATGCCAAATGGAATACTATCGCAATGAAAAAAAAATTGCCGCGTATCTGCTCCTCTCGTTGCGAATGTCGGCGAAAGATGATAGTCGACTGGGCCCCCGGCAAGTAAATGCCTCCCTTCTCTTTCCCGCTCAACTCTCATGCTGTTCCTCTCCCGTCTCGTTCCTCCGAAGATAACACGCTAGAGGTTTGCTCAAATCAATTTAAATTTACCGCGTTCCACTGCTCCAAGTCGGGCGCCTCGATGCAAGCGGTGCCGTGCGGCGGAGAAGCGCGTGAATCGAGGCACGCCACTACAACGTTTATAGAAACACGTTTCCCCACTCCACGAGCGTTCCAAACGGAACATGGAGCCTATCTAGTGGAACCTTTAATTGCTTTTGCCGTTTGGTTTCTTAAATTCCACTAGGAGCGCGGGCAACAGCAGGCGACGGCTTTGTGTAGTTGATGTAGTATTTCATTTTTTTTGTCGCAGAAACCAAGCATCCATATTTTTTTAAAATAAAGGAACACTAAATATCACTTATGTATTGATTGTTTGCCTTATATCTGCATAATGTCTTGTTCTTGTTCGACAATGTTGACAAGTATGAAAGTTGCCGCCGGACTTCGACGTTTAGATTTGGCTGTGGGTATATAAGACTATTGTGCAGCATCTGTTTCACTTTGCCCGGCTGGCTGCATCGACTGACAGACACACAGACAGACAGACAGACAGACCAAAATTTTCCCATTCAAGTAGCCCAAGAAATACTATCGTCATTAAAAAAGAGTCTGATATCAAAGTATTAAGGAACCCGGGCATTTTGTTAAATAATTTCGCGAGATCTTGCGTTTGCCTCTAAAACGCTGTACACCCGGCCCCTTTACAGTTGGTTTTCCTACTCTACATGAACGAATTACAAAAAAAAATTGATGAACAAAATAAGCTGTCACATGAAAATTCGAAGGCCCTTTTAGTAACGATTTCGTCTGCTGCAAAAGCGTGACACATCAAGCGCTAGCGGCGGACGGGCGGGTTTATTCCCCGAATCCACACAGAAAATGTTGTGCCTCCAAAAAGCTCGGATTGGCGCCAAACGTTTTTAGGAACGTTCCTACATTTACAGTAACTTCTTGGCTATCAAAAGGAAATTTTGTACGTTTCTGTCTGGTTGGGAATCGAACCCGGGCCTCCGGGGTGTGAGACGAATATGCTATCGCGACTCCAAACCTTCTCACGGTTTCGGCTAACTAATAAAGGTGTGTCACCAGTGCGTGTATCATTGGGACCATGAAGGTGCAGTGAATGGGGAGGATGTGCACGTGACGGCACCTGAGGAGGACAGGCGCACCGCCGCCAAGGAGAACTCCGATTCTGGGGAGGAAGCTGTTGCGTGCAGTATCCTCTGTCTGTCTGTCTGTCTGTCTGTCTGTCTGTCTGTCTGTCTGTCTGTCTGTCTGTCTGTCCGTCCGTCCGTCCGTCCGTCCGTCTGTCTGTCTGTCTGCCCGTCCGTCCGTCCGTCTGTCTGTCTGTCTGTCTGTCTGTCTGTCTGTCTGTCTGTCTGTCTGTCTGTCTGTCTGTCTGTCTGTCTATCTGTCTGTCCGTACTTCCGTCCGTCTGTCTGTCTGTCTGTCTGTCTGTCTGTCTGTCTGTCTGTCTGTCTGTCTGTCCGTCCGTACTTCCGTCTGTCTGTCTGTCTGTCTGTAGAAGCAACTCGTGTCGTGCCTCGTGTTGGAAAGTGCTTCTGTAGTACCCTCAGCCCATACCCTCATTCTGCACCATATCAACAGCTCCCGATTTGAAATAAAACAACCAAAAATAGCTGCACTTATGGGCAGAGCGCCAACCGGCGTGTATATATAATCAGCTTTATGTGGCCGCTGGAGTACCCTTGTTTCTCTTGAAATAATCAAGAAAGATAAAAATGATGAAGAGCTGAGGATCACGGGATAGCTGCCATACGCGCGCGTGGGTGCACGTGCAGTGCGCTTGCTAAGCTCTGCGTGGTTAGTCTGCACCGACTGTGCTTACCAGTACAGACACAAGACGATCTGCAAAACAAAAACACAGAAAAGAACTGCAGCTACTTCTGTGCCGTACAAAAAGTTCCGAGGTGTTAAACAGAGTCGTCGTCTTGAAATTTATTCGCTCGATTGACCGACTGAGCTGGCATCGACCCTAACACCACATTCGCCCATTCGCTCCGATGGTCGGACAGGAATCGGCTCGTGTCCTACAGGGACATAACAAATCACAACCGCCTGGAACGGGGCCGTTTGCCCCCGCTCACCCGTCACCCAATAAGAGGCGATCCCTCGTATGGCGACTACTTCAGACGAATTCGTACCCGAACCGAATTATGTATAGCTGCTACTACCCAAGGCAACATTCCGACAAATGCCACAAATGTAAAGAAAGGGCAAATCTAGCACGTATGCTATGGGCCTGCCCGCAGGCGGCTACACCCGCGCGCAGAATCCCTCAAGCGGAGCAATGGGAGACCGTGTTGCTCAGCTCCGACCCAGCGGAGAAAGTCTGCGCCGTCCAGCTGGCCGAGGACGCTGCTATGAAGCCCAAGGGCTCTTGGCCGACGCCTAGGATCACCAGCCTCTCCCAATACTCTCTCTCTCTCTCGCTCTCTCTCCTGGTAACTAGCATTTACAGGCGATGGTGATCGAAGAAACGAAGTACACGCCCTTTAAACCATCCGGTACGCGCACGAACATTGGACGCCGATTGTAGTCGGAAGAAGTGGCAGAGCAATGGGCCGCCCGCGTACATAATAACGCGGATGAAAAGGCATCGCTGGAAAAGCAAGGAAGCGTGCGTCGGACTCTGCAAGAGCGGGCGAGACCCTGCCGTGCGCATACGCTGATGTCCCCCGTCGGATCGATCCGTTCCCGACCGTATTTTCGACGGTAATTCCGGCTCCAAATGACGAGGCGGATTCAACTCAAGCTCGCCGCCGTCGACGACGCTTCGGACAACAAAAGATTCCACGCATCGGCGAACTAGTTCGCCGCTGCAAAGGAAAGCGAGCGATCTAGTTTCTGCCCACCTTCTGTGCGCTCTCGTTTTTCCCCCTTCTCCTCCTTTTGTCTCCAAGAGTAGCGGGGGGCGTCTGCGTAATGGAGCTGTCATTCTCCCATCACGTAACCCGGTGGGCGCGGTGAGGGCCTCCGGCGTTGATTATCCCTTCCGCCGAGCGACGCTGCCTTCGCCGAGGACCTTCCCGGGCCAGACTGTCTGAATGGGGGGGTCCATTAGGAGGCCCTTCGGTTCTTCTCAATTGCAACGAAAACCCGGCTACTGTTGCACGTGCGAACCATGGACGAAAGCCAGTGGGGATACCTGCCCAACCAAACTGCTCGTGGGAGTGGCGCTGATATGTGCACCCCGCGTTTTCTTCGCCTTTTTTTTTTTCTTTTTGTCGGGTGGGGTGAGCAGAGATTTCAGTATTTTTTTTTTTTTTTTTACTGGGCTCCCGGCGTTTAAAGGGTAGCGCTTAATAGCATTTCTTGAGCAGCGATTTCGTGACGCCCGTCAGGACCGTTGTCGATGAGGCTGCCACTGCTACGGCGTGAAAAAGTTTCGAACACAGGTCTGTTTAGGCAGATAATAACTTGGAACTGTTCTGTCAGCGAAGCGAATCATGGAGAGCAAGGACCGGTTTTTGCAGCGTAAGCTACACTGGCCGAGGTTGAGCAGTATCGTGTGGCTCCTGGAGAGCCGTGCTGCGCATGCGCGAGGAGCAGTGATGTCACACGACGCACAGGACGTTGCTCGCTGCCAAGCGTCTCTCACACACCCCACGCGCCCAGCGTCTTCGTCGATCTCCGTTCCGCACGTGCGGCCCGGTACACTTGATGATCATGCGAGGGGTGGCCGGGAGTGCAACCGATGGCTCGTGCGTCGCGGCAACACCGGCGTGCGCCTGTGGAACCAGCTTAGCTCTGGGGCAATTGGTGACGCCGCGGCGGAGCCGCTTGATAAATATACATGTGTCACATAATGCGTATACCGTGTGTGCGTCATTGAATCAGCAGTATGCATGAAAATCAGGCTAATCCTAGACAACCAGGAAAGCTGAGAACAACCAACTGAACCTTCGCTCACGCTACGTATATCCTGGCATAGTCTAGCTAAGCCACTGCTAATTTTTTTGGTCTGATACTCGGTGCCGCCGTCACCATTACCGTCGTCGTCGTTAATAGCTGTCATCATCATCATCACAGTCATCACTACAACATCATCATCGATATCATCATCATCATGACCTCCTTGCTACTCCCGTCTTGCCCCCGTCCATAGAGTTTCAAACTAATATATACTAGAGGGAAATCTGGCGCTGCAATCGCGGGCCGTCGTTGGGCGGCGCCATCGCAGTTAGCAACGTTCCTCGCCTACTTGGCTTGGTTAGCCACATGGCTTCTTTTTTGTCTCGAAGTCAAAGTTAACAAAAAAACTGGTTGATTCCTCTGTCATAGGAATCGGTAATACACGAAAGTTAAATGTGCAGAGAAATCTGCAGCTGAGCATGATTTGCGGGTCGGCGGCTGTCTTGTGAGTGTGCTTGGGGAGTGACGTCCTGCTGGCCGGTCACTTCTGCAAAGGTGTGCTGCCGCCATTTTCGTGACGGATATGACGTCAGTGAAATCTTGGTGTATCCCGTCATAAAACACTTTGGTGTCAAAATATAAAACCCGAAAACGAACAACCCGAAGTATAACGTACTCATTAGTAATGAAGGTTGCTTCCCCGCAAGAAGATCCTGTGTGCAGGGGTGCACCCTTTACAGGCCGCTTGCTTCGTTGTACTGGCACCACGTAATGACGGATATGACGTAAGCGAAATATTCTTGAATCCCGGAATAAAACACTTTCGTGTTAAAAAGTTCAATTTTTAGCTTCTAAATAATTGCTGGCAAATAAGTTTTTTTGGCGCGTCATTTTTATAATAGCAAAATCAGATAATAATCTGGTTAGTCTTCTGCAGTAAAATTGTTGCTTTTCTGCAGCCAGAGCCAACTTCTCAGCCCGTTCATGAGCCACGCGAAGGACAAGTGGAACGTGCCTGCCCAGTACATGACTTGCCCCCGCCCCTGTTTACGTACGGACATGGCCGCCGTACAGGGTGCCAGCGATGCGGTGCAAGGGGCACTTTACTCCCCATGCTCCTCACGACTTCCCTGCCAGACAGCCGTTTCCCCCAGATAGGCGTGCATGAACTAACTTTAGTAGCGTGAGCTACACTGGCCGAGGTTGAGCAGTTTCGCGTGGTTCCTGGAGAGCCGTGCTGCGCATTCGCGAGGAGCAGTGACGTCTCACGGCGCACATCTGGCGCGCCTGAGCCGCCGCCGCAGCGACTGAATTGGATGGGATTGAACTGAATTGGATGTATTAAATTGGGTTGTATTGGATTGGATTGAAAATCGTTTTAGCAGCAGTAAGCATGATAATCAGCTAAACCTAGACAACCAGGAAAGCTGAGAACAACCGACTGAACCTTCGCTCAGGCTACGTATATCATGGCATAGCCGAGCTAAGCCACTGCTAATTTTTTTGAGTAAGCGCTTCAGTGGTTCATTTCGCGCGATGATGGCAAATAAAATGGGAGCGCGGCGTTATTCTCCCCAAGTAGCCAGCGGGCGTCCGATGTAACGGTGCTTCGCAAAACAATGCGGCGACCCATTACCCCGGGCGTCCAGCCTCCCAGTCGGGAACGTGCGAGACAAATAAGAACGAGAAGAAAGGAAAGGAGCGCATTCTTCGCAGTCATCGTGCGTCAGAAACCCCGCCGACCGCGCCTTCCACTCAATGGCTCTCAAAACAAAAACAGGCGCGCCCCCTGCCCGCTCCTTCGCGTTGCAACGGCAAAGGCTGCACAGCATTCCTCGGGAAAATGGCGGACTAAACGAAAAGTCCTTTGACCCTTTCAAACGGTGTTCAATCTGAGTTGTAGCGGTGGCGGCATTCACAGTGGAACACGGAGTGGCTTCAATCTTGCTGGCGTTTCTTACATCTCTTTTTTTCTTTTCGGCTGGACTTTTAGCACTTATTATATTAAAATCAGTCAATCAAGAGGCGGAATCAGCCCTTGATTACGACACTTCGCACTCCGGCGTGATGCTCTGTCCCGCTCCGACCGAGACACCGTATGATTAAGTTTCTCTCCGACAGACGTGTACGACCTCGCGCGGCGAGGGCCGATTTTCGACGAGCGCGCGTGTACCGCAGCGACGGTTGGCCACACGCGGGTGAAACTCGAACAGGCGGCAAACCGCCCGCGTCAAATCGAATAAAAAAAACACTCAGCTTCCATTCGTTCCCCTCCGCTTTCCGCTGCTCGGTGTAAGCGATTGTTCGGAAGGCTGCCTTCATTTCCGCGTGAGCGTATTACGGCCCGGGACTCGTGAACACTTTGACGCGCGCCGTCAGGGGCTTTCGAGACGCGAAAGTGGCGTGACGGTTGGACGGACAACAGTTGGATCGAGAACGACTGCTCTTCGTCGTCGTCGTCGACGTCGGGCACGGGCTTGGTCGTGCAACATGCCGCCTCCTCTCACCAGAATTTCGTAATCATCGTCGCTACTATAGTTTGCTTTGACAAGCCACTGACCACCTTTGAATGAAAGTGCCTTCGATAATACTAATAACCGACGAACGAGCATCGTTGTTTTGAAGACGTGGCGTATGCCACGCTGTCCGCCTCTTCTGCTTTCCTCTCCGTCCGCCCTCTGTTCGAACGCCTCCCCGCACACACCTTGGAGCGGCTAGCAATCTCTTCGGCCGCCTTTGTCTCTCGAACGGAGCTTAGAAGAGAGCGAGCGCGGCGGCTACCGCGATTTGCAGCCGCGCGCATTGTGTCGCTCAACGGCGGCGACCAGCAACGGCTCATTGTTGCGCGTCCTGTGCGAAACAAGAGGGGGGCGAAAGGAGCGGGAGAGGAGGACGTGTCTGGTCGACTTGTACGCTTGCTTATTTGTTTGCCTTTGAAATTGTAGGTCGGCCGTCCCGTTCTGCGTCGCCTGGTCGCCGTCTTCTTCCGGACGACGGCCGGCCGGCTCAGGAGGAAGCGGCGGCCGAAAGGGTGGCGAAACACGTTGACCCCTCCGCGGCTGTTTCATATGCTGCGCCGTGTGTTCCGGGCAGTGGTCACTTGTCGCGGCGCGCCTGCGACGGGTCCCCCCGCATTATGAGGCGACACTTGGCGCGAGCTTGATCACAGTGAGCTGCTGTCGCTTGGCGGCGTCGGGGCGGTTATACAGGGCCTTGTTCCTAGGGGGACCTTAGAAGATGTACGCTGCCTCGCGGTAGCCTGGAATAGGAGACTTTCGAAGGAGGGCGACCTGATCTTGTTCAGTTTCTTCCAGACCCGCTGGCTTGTATTTTTGTCTCTTTAAAGCGTCCCTTAAATCTTGTACATATTTAAGTGCAGTGCAGCCCTTCATATCGGCGTGTTGATCGATAAAAGACCACGTTGCCTCGCTGTTGTCCGATTGCTCAATGTTAACTTTGAAATCAACCCGAAATTTCAAATCGGTAGAGCGTACCGAAGTTTGGACTGCTGTTGCCCACTTTTTGACGCAGAGATAACAATCAATTCCCTGTTCCTGGGTGAGGTAATTAATAACAAGTATTGGAGGCATGGACGCAACGAAATCACACTGACAGCTTCCCCGGCGCCATAGATGCAAACTACCTATTCCGCTAAAAGGATGTGGATCACTGAAACGTGAAATTATTTACATGACGTGCACAAAATATTCTCGCGTTGTTTACGTTACGCTGGCTTCGTAAGCAGACCGGAGCCGGATCGACGGTATTCTTAAATCCATTATTTGGGCCTACCCTTGCTCTCGCCCGATATCTCTACAGACGACATATACCCTGGACTTCCGCTAATTTCACAGAAAGGAAGATTAAATGCAGCGAGGAAGCAAAAAAAAAAATGTTGATACACTGGAGACGGTTGACACAGATCTCATTTTTATGCAGAGAAGAAAGTAAAAGTTGTTGGGGTGGTCGCTACGAGCATTTCCGACACGTAGTGAACAAATACCGTGTCGTAGCGCGTCGCGGCGTCGGGTTCACGGTGTCCACGTCGAGGATACGGAAACACCGCCCACAAAGAGGGTCATTGTTTATTGCCTTTTGTCCGCCGGCCGCTCGCAGCACCTTGTCGCTCAGCTGTTTTTTGGCGCTTTCTTTCACCCGCTTCGAACACCGTCTCACTGAGCAACAAGCTCGCAGGCAGCCTGTGTTCCTGCTCGAGCATGGTCGCCACCGGTCCTTTGTCGAAGCAGCGTGCAGCGGACGTTCGGAAACCCCGGCCATCCGAGGGCTGCTATCTGCGCGCCCCCGCCGTCGTTTATATTTCAAAGCCATCGCCTGGCGGGAAACAAGGGGCCACCGTCTCCTCGCCCCTTTCAATCCAAACGGGATTGAAAGAAAACAATTAAAGCCGTTCCACCCGATGTGAAAGCTCTCGGAAGGGCAGATCAGTGATTCGCCATAATGGGCTGTGGCGCCGTTATCCGCTCACTCTTACCACCCATCACGCTCTTCGCCGCCCTGTCTCATTCCTCTCCTGATGAATTCGACGGAGGTTTGTCCAAACGCATTTCAAATTTCCCGCCTTCGCAGTGCTCGCGCGCCTTCTGCCTGAAACTGCACCAGCGGGAGTTCTGTTCTTGTTGTGCTTGCTTTTCCTCCCGCACGTGCCAGAGTTGCACTGCCACTTTTTTTCGCTTACTATCGTCAAAACCAACCCAACGAGCGTTCCTAGCTAAATGAACGCGGGCGCTGCCGGTTAATTACGTATATTTTGCCTCAAATGTACCTGCGGTTTTCTTTGCGCTGAACAACTGGGGGATGTATGGCAAGCGCCAGCGGTTCACGAGTTTCGAAAGCTTATGACTACATAAACCGCTTGGCTTTCGAAGCCTCTGTTGGACGCCGCGACGACAGCCGCTACGACGGAACGCCGTGGGGCTCTACTTCGGTCCAGCGAGCGAGCTACGACGACAAGGCGAGCCGCTAAAGTGAGCTGCAATTAAAAAAGTTTGGCCACCCGCAACATCTAAGAGCGCTGCACTGGGTTATCTGCGGTCTTTGAAATCCCTGACGGGTTTGTTACGATTACGTGCACCATACGGAGACGCTCTGTCGTCAGTCACGTTTCAACCTAACGTGCACGAACAGGTGCTGCCTTGGTCTGACTTCAAATCATTCCTGAAACAACTGTGCTTCTAAGAATGCATTGAGCACATCTGGAATGCCCTACTCCAGTGGATCTCAACCATGAGTGCGCCGGGGACCCCTTTTAACCATGCAAAACTGATGGAGGACCTTACGAAATACTATATTGAATTTTGTCATAATATCAAGCCGTTTGCACGTGCAGCTAAAGTCACCTGCATATATTACATGTACGCCGTTCGCGCTGAATTTTACGCTGATGCATGCCATTTTGTCAAAATATTTGCTCTTGCAACTATCAGTCGCCCAAAAACCTATATACTGCCGTTTGTGAATGTGGCTTTGTTGCATAGCTGGCATGTAGTGCAAAAACCTGAGGTGAAGTTTGTGCAATTGGGAGAAAAATAATAAAAATATTGCGGGTACGTCCGACGTACCTTTAGACACAGCGAAATAATAAACGTAGGTGTCATGCAGCGAAGCCACAATTTTGCATTAGCAGCAAGGTTTGGCAAAAAGGTGGTATGAATAAGAGAGAGAGAGAGAGAGAGAGAGAGAGAGAGAGAGAGAGAGAGAGAGAGAGAGAGAGAGAGAGAGAGAGAGAGAGAGAGAGAGAGAGAGAGAGAGAGAGAGAGAGAGAGAGAGAGAGAGAGACCCCTGAAAGAGCCTCGCGAATTCCTTGTGGTCCGTAGACCCCCATTTAAAAACCCCTGCCCTACTCCCTCAAGTGCAATTTTTTTTTTTTTTCAATAACACAAACGGCTAATTTGGTTTCAAGGTATTTCTCAACCCTGCTAAATATTTTTACGTGTGCAAGTCCTTGCTTAATCTTCAGATGTCGAATAAGAATTCACATTAAGGAAGCAATCGCTGCAAGGTCGTGCAGCCACGATCACGTCAGCGGCTGGGTTAGCTCTTCGAAGCTGCGAATACAGCGACCACCGTGCGTGACTGCCTGTGACGTCACTTCTCGTTCACCGCCAGCTGAGTTTGCGCAGCTTTCCACGCCCGGACTGCGAACAGACACGCTGGTCCTCTTCGTTCTTGTTGCAGCACGTAGAACAAGAAGTCTTAGTGAGAGATCTTCCGACCTAACGCGCCGAGTCATTAACATATCGGGGAAGGCAGACTCTCGCCTTCGCCCTTTTGCCATTGCAGGGGCGCAACTGTATTTGCTTCTGGGCAAGCCGGCGCACGTTTACGTGTGGACCAGCATGACAAAAGACGAACTCGATTGCGAAAAACGTTATATGAGAAATGACTAAAAGCATAATACACCAAATATTGTTTCATCCGACAATCGGAGAATTCGGTGCAGATACGTGATCACCCGATAACATCACTAACGCATTGTTAACACACCATCTGGCGCTTTCCTGCATTGAACTCACTACATTGACGTCACGGGTGACCACGTTACCGGAAGCGTCAACCTTACTGCCGGGTATGTCACTATCTAGTACAATGCTTTCTGGGTGATGTAATCTGTTGCATCAACCTCCATGCGCACAAGGGAAAGTTTTCGAAGAAAGCAAAAAAGGAAGGGAGAAAGGAAGGAAGGAAGGAAGGAAGGAAGGAAGGAAGGAAGGAAGGAAGGAAGGAAGGAAGGAAGGAAGGAAGGAAGGAATCTTAATTTGACGACGGTGTGGGTCCCGTAGGAGTGCCTGCCGTGGATTTCTATGCTGTGGCGTCCTACTATGTAGCCTGTATTGGATTCAAGTCGGAAGCCCGACTGTCTTTCATGCCATCAGGGGCTAGGTGCTGTTGGATGCAGTCTACGAATTTGGTTTGTTCTTCCCGTGATGAAAGTTCATAACTGATTTCTTTTCCTGGTCCTCTGCTGCACGTACCCAAGAGGTGATGTTTGAGCCAAAAACCCCGTGGCGTTCTTGTGGTGGAATAGATAATATCATCTCTGGTGCTGCCCCATGATGCCCCGTGACGGACAGACCCATACCAGCTACGGAAGCGCGGTTACACGGTTACACTAGTCACACCGTCACATGCGAGATGAAAACTTGTTGGCTGTGCTTCTAGAGTTAGATTTTCGTCATAAAGTTGACTTTGCCACAACGAAATCTTCCGCAACTTTGCAGCGTCAAGGCACGGACAGGTTAATGCCGGTGATATATTATGGATAGGGGCATACGAGCTTTGTAATCACATGCTATCCCGCTTACCTTTTCTGCTTGAGTGTAAATGCTGAAAATTGAAGCCACTACATTTTTACCCCGATAGTTTTGCAATGCCAGCCTGCTGAAGCCATTTTAAGGCGCATTCCTTTGGCGACCGTCTCTGGACTGAACCGGTTGTCGACGTAACCGAGGGAACGATGGCCTTACCTACGAGTGAAAAAAAAGCGAACGATGAAAGAAAGCAAAGGAGGAGAGTGTCGCGAAAGTGGGAGCGGAGGGTGGTTCGCCATGGCGGTGCGCGCCAGCGCTCTCTGAAAGTGCGCGGGGGGAGGGGGGGGGGGGAGGGTGCAGCATGCTGTGCCCGCACGAGGCGCTCGACGGCGCGACGCTGGAGCGAAAACGTGAAGGGGGCGTGCGCGTGACTATGATGTGCGTTCGCTTAAGACACCGTTCACGGTCCCTTGAAATGCACTTCGCGCTGCCGCCGCAGAGGCTCACCATAGCTGCCGTCGAGAGAACCCACGAGTGGGTGCGGCCTCAGCGCACTGCTGCTGCGCCTAAATATCGCATTAGGGAGTATCGTAATTGCCAGTTCCTTTTTTACAGCGAAGCTGTTAGCCTCTAGTTGACCGGAAAATTTCGTGTCGTAAAAAAAAAAAAAAAACCCAGGTAGGTCCCCACAGTTCTCGCCTAAGACGCTGAACGCATGCGACAGGCTAATCAGGCATACACCATAAAGCTCAGTGCTTGTTTGAAAAAAAAAAAAAAACACAAAACAAGAATTAAAACCGCATCATGGATGATAAGGCGCCTGTGAACAATGGTACCCCCTCCCCCCACGAATGTGTTTTATGCTTGCAGATTTATTTTGAGGGTTAGGCAAGACTAGTGTCACTAAATACAGCAGTTCGTGCCGAGACGCCGAGGGAATCCGCCAGGCTATAGCATTTCCCGCCAGAGAAGCCGAGGGCAAGCGGCAAGCCCGCCGAGACGACGAGAAACATTTCATGCTCTCCCCCATCAGGATTTGTAGTGGTTTACAACAGCTTCGCTCGACATCCACTTTAGCAGGGCGGGACGGCGACCATTTTTCCCCTTCAGAATTCCCACCGGGATTTCTGGATTCCAGACGTGGCTGATGAGAAAGTATGTGGTTGTAGAAGTCAGCTGCACCATGTACTACCTAATGTTTTGGCTTTAGAAAAGAGCAGGAAGCAAAAAGGTGCTTATACCTGGGCTGAGGCTGCATCGTCTTTTGTATACAGTTCTTTTTTTTTCCGATGCGTGTAGTCAAGTATGCTTCTTTGAGACTCCATCATCTGCTTTAATCACGGCAACAAGGACGAGAAATGCATGTACATTCAAATGACGCCAGGATGCTTATGCACCCAGTTTATGCAATTTTATATTGTTTACGAACGAGGATACAGCGCAAAGAAGTGCTGGAGGGCAGCCCGAGATAACACGCGAACTCCAAGCAAAAGGGCGCTAGTAGGCTCAACGGCCTCCAAGTAATGATAAACGCAACTGACCCAGATCTTTTGATAGGCCTGGAGAGGATACATGTTGTAAGATGCCAGGCTCTTGATACTCTTACAAGCTGCTTTTAGCTATATTCGAACAATGGGTTACTGAGCACACCAATGGACATCTCACTCTTTGTGCAACGAGACTTCCGCTCCGCCAGTGCCGCCAATAGCGGCTGAAAAACACTGCATCAGGTCACCAGAAGGATAGGGCGGTTGCGGGTTTCGCGAGGTCACCAAGAACCGCCTTTCTGCCAGCTTCTTTTCTTGCTTCTTTCATTCTGCACGCTTTCCGTGATTATCCAATCTCTGCGGTTGACCGCGCACTCTTTGGCATCGTTATTCATCCCCGCAGCACCTCAGCGTAACGAGGAAAAACATGAGCTCTGGGTGAAAGGGCCATCTTTACGCGGCAGCCGGCGTTTATGCTCTTTTTCCTTCACTCTCTTTTGATGCACCGCGGCTTGACCTGCATGCGTGCCCAACGTCGTAGGTGTCTGTATCGTGCACTGCAGCCTGTTATTCACCCATGCGGTGCCCATTGCTCAGTATCACTGAAGCCTCGGCAAGAAGCCTCGGCAACAAAGGGATATACAGCGCACCGAAATTGGATACGATCCATGAAAAACAGACTTTGCGGGGGTGTAGAGAAAGAAAGGTTAAGAACATACAAGTTGCAGAGGCACCTACGTTTGGTTCCTGAGATGTAAGGCGCGATAGCGATACCTCAACTCCCATAGAGCGCAGAAAAAGAGAGAAGATTGCCAGACGGGCAGAGCAGTAACGAGTGATTTGAGAGCCATTTTCAGAGGTTCACTTACGCATTGTTTTTGTAGACAACTAAATAAAAATAAACTCCGGAGGCCCGTTATTGATACGGAGCCATATGCTTCTAGAACGCAGCTAAGAAGCGAGCCCAGTATGTAGAATCGGCGGCCATGAAGTACTGAAGCCAAATGCTTATTGCCCACCTCCTTAAGATAACTTACCAAATCGCTCAAAACATTTTTTCCCTTTTTCAGGTCTTTCTGGTACAAAAAAAACAGCAAAATTAAATTCAAAATTCCTCATGACATAAAAGTACGGCTGTTTTGGAAGAATTTAGACATATATTTAACTCACAAGAGAATTGATGCCGAAGAGCTTAAGAATTAACCGCAAAGGTGGCACAGTAAATTTAGAGGAACCCTGCGAACAGGTTGGTTTTGGTAAAGGCCACTCAACAACGTCTCACATTCATGCGAAGGACTTCGTTATGAAAAATCCATGGAGTATAATGAGCTTCAGAAGCACATGCTTTTGGACAAGTGGGTACCGTATAAACCGGAATTTAGGTCGAGTTTTTTTCAAAAAAATCCGCACAAAAGTCACCCCTCGTCTTATATAGCGGTCATTGGCAGAATGTAAATCGTTGTCTGGCAACAATGTGCAAGCGTAGTCCGTCGCCAATCGCCATTCGTGTCGGACTGCTCTCTCGCTCTATCAGACCTTTATTTGATTTCGCTTTTCTCTAGTTTTTCGTCTTTTACTCGTATATTACGCGTGCGTGCGTACATTTCTATACGTCTCTGTTCCGAGATGAGTGGCGGCAGTCGACGCCAGTTCACAGCGGCGTTTAAGCTGACGGCGACTGAGTCACCGAGCAGAATGGGAATATGGCGGCGTAACGCCAGTTAGGCGTTTCAGAGAAAAGTGTGCGGTACTGGCGGAGCCAGAAAGCTAAGCTGTGCGCGTGCAACCGCCGAAACCGATCGTTCTGTGGACGTCAAGCGGTGCACCCCGAGTTGGAGAACAAAGTGGCGGACTTCGTCCGGGAACTTCGCTCACGATCGCTCCGGAGGCCATGCGCGGACCGGATCCGCGAACTGTACAATGAGTGGATAGCCGGCGACAACAAAAAGACCTATACGGGCCGGTTGCGACCGTGTCAAGCTGGGTGTCCTTCTCTGGGCAGTCGCTGCCCGACGACATGGTTACACGAGCGTTCTGGAAGTGCTCCATCAGCAACGCGCCTGATGGCATGGAAGATGACAGTGCGAAGCAGTCATCTTCGGACGACTCTGAGAGCTCGGACGAGTGACTTCGGCAGGCATAGTGAGTGGCAGTGACAGACGGGCGTCGAAAATAAATATAGACATTGTGAGTGCGCTTCTGTGCCAAATTATTTTTTTTGTCAACTTTTCCCACCTCAAGGTAGGGGGTCGACCTATATACCGGGTCGACCTATAATCCGGTTTATACGGTACTCAGCTGTGGAACGCATCACGACGCGGAAGTGGACGAACACTGAGGGAAGAGGTCCTCAGTGTTTTCTCATAGTCTTTAAATTTAAATTTACTATTTTTAGAGCGCTTTACCGTGTTCGCTATTATCTTTCGTCTACGTTCGCGCTGTAATGTGTTTCACAGTATAATGAACTTCTTTAGATGGCAATTATCCCTTGCAGAGATGGAGGCATTGGGAGAACAGGTGCAGAGAAGACGTACGTAGGACTCCTGAAAAATTAATACTGTGTATATCTGGACATAAAATCTATGTATACGAATAGTAACGGGAAACGAACATTTGTTCGTTATAGCCGGTATTTCGTTAAAACCGGGTTCACTACAAATGGGCTATACAGCAGACTACATAGGCACGGTAACGGTGTTCAGGCACGGTAACACTACATAAAAAGAGTGAGAAGCTTTCCATCAGGAAGGGTGTCAGAGGAGGTGGCACCATCTCATCGAATATATTTACAGCATGTCTAGAGGGGACATTTATGCAGGTTGTTTCGGAGAATAAACGAAGAATATTTGAGCCATCTAAAAATTTCTGATGACGCCATCTTGTTCTGTGATTCCGGAGAATGCTTGCAAAGGATGCCTCAGAAAGTGCAGTGGGAAAGCTTAGTCGTAGGGATAATTATAATTATGAAAAAGATGGAAGGAATGCTAAACAGACGTTCAGACAGCGCTTCCTCCAGCATGGGCAATGAACTACCAGAAGAGGTGGGTGAATATAATAATCTTGGACAAGTTGAGAGTGCCGATTCAAGCCACAAGAACGAGATCGGGAGTACAATTACTCCGGGCTGGAGGGCATTCGGAAAACCTTCTGAAGTAATGAACGGTAGGCTACCCCTGTCCTTAAAAACAAAGGTACGCAACCAATGCGTGCTCTCGGTGACAAGCTACGGGGTAGATACTTGGGGACTCGCTAAGTGAGCGCCATAGCTTCGTATAGCGCAAAAAATCCCGGGCCATCTCCACTGACGTGAAACCTAGGGAGGGGCAAAGCATGCAGTATATGTAAGTGTATTCTTGGCGCCTTGGCGTTTTTGCCAACGGAGATGAAACCGTTGGGGGGTAGGGCTATACAGCTTTGCTGTAAAAGTCTTGTGTCTTTGAAGCACGAAGCTCTCTAGCACGAGGCGTAAACGAGTGCCTCGGTGTTTTTTTAGTACCGTGACTACAGGAGACGACGGTTACGACGACGACATGAGACGCCGACAGCCCGAGCCCCTAAGGAGCTTCGCCCCTAAAAACAGCGGACAAACACACAAGGACGTAACAGGTACAAGCGCTAACTTCCAACTGAGTTTTATTGACACAGGCACGATTTCTGTGGTTGTCCGTTTTTTCCGCTATACTAAGCTTTGGATCACCGACTCTGCTAAGTAAGCGCCTTGAAAGAAAGACTTAGGTCAGCCCTACGAGAAATCAAAAAGGAGGGTGATAGGAGCAACGCTTAGGGATAGGAAACGAGTATCCCATATGAGAGAACAAACTCGGGCGGAAGACATTACACCTCAACTTAGGAGGAACAGGTCGACTTGGGCTGCACTTCTATATGCGGAGAACTGACAACAGGCGGAGCACCAGGTTGTCCGAATGGTGGCCGAGAGGCGGAACTAGGTGTAGGAGGAGGAAAATTGGCGGCAAAGAATGGATTCAGACAGCAGCGCATGCAGGATAGGAGCAGTTTGAAGTCAATGGGAGAGGCCTTCGTCCTGCAGTGGATATGATTAGACTGACGATGATGATACGTATACAGTCGAGTCCACTTATAACGATACCGTTTATAACAATATATCGGATATAACGATGAACAGCTATGGCACCGTCAACTTTTGTATTCTTGCTATGGTGAAATAAACCGCTTTTTACAATGCTCCCGTGCCACGATATCGGATATAACGATTGAATCCGGTTATATTGTGCACCAAACGTGCAACAGTGACGACTCTAATGACGCGGTTGCGCAGCCTACTGAGCTGGTGTCTTCGTATGAGGCCCGATGCGTGACACAGTCCATTGGGGACTTTGTTTCCGCCAAGGATACTTGCCTCAGCTAAGTGAAGTACCTATAGATGCTCTTGGAAAAGATTTGCGCTAGCTTCACACGCGGCAAACAAAGGTGACCGACTGTGGCTTCTTTTCCGCAAATTAGTAGTAGTACGACCTTGCTGGCATGCGAATTAAATGTTTTGATCTCTGTTCCGTCTTTTTATTTCGCAACCCGCTTATAAAAATTATCGGTTATAACGATGGGATTTCCTTGGCACTTGTATATTGTTATAAGTGGAATAGACTGTATACGCATGTGTCTCTGTGTGTGCGTGCGTTGCCGCGAGATTCTGCGAGAGAATTGCTTTTGCTATGTTGCCGGTGTATCGCTGAGCATGGATCAGCACCGAGAGGAGAGCGTCTGCTTGAATATTGCCTAATAAGGGATGAGGATAACGTGCTCGCAATTAACCTGAATTATTCCGCGATCCCGTGAAAATAGCGCTGCCGGACGAATTTTGAAGTAAAATAAAGACACTTGGTGTCTCATGTGAGGTTGGACTGTTTTCTAATCATCATGACGGACCGACTCGGCCGATCATTGACTCTAGCAAATTGTTCTATCTTGATCTACAATGTTCCCTACTTGACTGCCTGTTCTTCAAAATTGCTGAGCTCTGAGAACGTATATTCGACGCTCACCAAACGCCGTGGCATTCGCTTCACTCACTGTCAACAGCGTGGGCGTATTTGTGCGAGTTCTTCTTGGCCGTCTATTCTCTTAAAAGTAAATTTTGGAAGACAAGTTCGCTCTCTTAAACATCATTTAGCGTTGAAACTTCGGGCCTTCTCTGTGTTCGTTGTAACTTATAAACAAAGCTCCCGCCAGCAGAAATTGAACCCAAAACTTCCGTGCACAGCAGCACGCGCTTTCAATACTTTCTGGCCCAGGTCGGCAAGCCACGCGTACTGAGAGCGGAATCGAGTAATGGTTAATGGTATTTAGTGACATGTGTGCGTAAGAATAGAAATTATTTGGGTGTAGCAGTCTTTGCTGCGGGTATGTTGTTTGCATGCTTGGCACATTCATTCTGATTTTTTAAAGGCGGTAGTGTTTCTTGGGCTACTTGAACCCAGAAATTTTGGTCTGTCTGTATGTCTGTTTGTCTGTCTGTGACTCGATTCAGCCACCCGGCCAAAGTGAAACTGAAGCTGCGCAGTCGTTTTATATACTCACCGCCAAATCTAAATATCTAAGTCCGGTGTCAATGTTCATGCTTGGCAACATTGTTGAGCAAGAACAAGACATTACGCAAATATTAGGCAGCAAATCAATACATCAATGATATTTTCAGTGTTCCTTTACAAAAAATTCATAGATGCTTGATTTATGCGAAATGAAATACTACATCCACTGCAGAAAAAAAATCACTTCATCGCCTGCTGTCGTCCGCGCCACTATAGCTTCTGGCGGCATATTAAGAGGTCAAGTGGCAACAGTTACGAAATGTTCCACTAGATAGGTTCAACCTTCTGCTTGGAACGTACGTGGGTAGGGCAACGTGCTTCTATAAACGTTGAAGTAGGGCGCCTCTATTCACGCGCGTCTCCGCCGTTCGGCAGCACTGACATCGAGTCACCCGCACTGGAGCATTTTTTTTATTGTAGGGTTTAACGCGCCGACGCAACGCAGGCGATGAGGCGCGCCGTAGTGGAGGGCTCCGGATTAATTTTGACCTCCTGGGGATCTTTAACGTGCGCCGAAATCTCGTACACACGGGCGTTTTTGCTTTTCGCCTCCATCAGAAAAGCGGCCGCCGCGGCCGGGAATCGAACCCGCGACCTCGTGCTCAGCAGCGCAACGCCTTAGCCACTGAGCCACCGCGGCGGGTCCGCACTGGAGCAGTGGAACGCGGTAAATTTAAATGGACTTGAGCAAACGTTTAGCGTGTTTACCTTGGGAAGAACTGGACGGAAGAGGAACAGCATGAGAGGTGAGCGAGAAAGCGAAGTGAGGCGTTTACTTGGCAAATGTCGACAAAGGCTATCCTCTTTTGTTGACATTTGCAACGAAAGGAGCAGATACGCGGCCATTTTCTTTTTTAAAGAATGTTCGCTAGGGACACTGAAATTCAGCTTCAGTTTCGCGGCGACTCCCTGGGCTTCCCAACCAAAGCGCCCTGAAGAACATCCGCGTGGTCTAGTTTAGCGCCCGATTAAATCGGCGCGGGCCCGTTATAAGTCAGCCCGATACGTGAGCGCGCCGACCACTTTCCCACGGCTCGCACCTTGATGCGCGCCAGCGGCGCCTCTCCCTTTGTCTTTTATTGCGATCCACATCCGAAGTCGTGGTTGGCTGTGCTGTGCAGCGCTCGATGCTGCGCCTCGTGCGCGTGCATTTTTAGAGGTGGCGCCCCCGAAGGGTTATGCGAGCGCGAAGGCGATGCGCGCAGCGCGTTCAAAGATTATCTAAGACGCGCTCGCCGCACCGGACGGACGACCCTTCCTTCCTTCCTGGTTGAGACCTTCGGCGGGGAGCCCCCTCGTTGCGTCTAAATTAGGCCACTCCCCTCCTCCTCCTCATTTTCTTCCTCCTCCCCCGCCTTGTGCATCGAGGAAGCGGCCGTGACGGACGTCGTTCCCGTCACGCAACGTAGGAAGACGTCACTGAATGTGAGACGCAACGCTGACTGTGCAGCCCTGCTCGGCAAGTGGTACCTGACGGTGGGTCTTGTAGTGGAGGCGTGGAGCTTTTAGCAGAGCGAACATTCGTCACTTTAGTCTGGCCAGAGTTGACGCTCTGTCCTATTAGCACCGTTGCAAGGCACGGCTTACGCTATACTCGTCTCGGGTGCCTGCGTCTCGGGTGCCTGTAAGACAGCAAACATTCGTTTGCAGTTCGCAAATGTTTACATGAACACAAGTATAGTCAGATGGGATATAGATATAGATATATATCTATAGTGTAGATGGTATACTATAGTCATGTTCATTTTTTCAATAAAACTAGTTGTGAGTCTGCGCCCGTCGTGCCCCTTCCTTATTGTCTTGTCCTTTATGCGCAGTTTTTTCAACCCTTAAAATGATTTACCAACTAGCCCAACAACACGATTGTTGGACAGGTATAGTCACTTGGAGAAAAAAGAAATTGAAAGAAGATCCGTCTGATGGTCTCTGGAAGAAACCTAAGGAGACTAAGCTTCGCAGTTTCGCAACCACATGCGTCGCGGCACGTATTACCGACGTTTGCGTCCGATGGGTACACTCATTTAATTTTTTTTTATTCCTTTGTGTGGTTAACGCGTCATGGAACGCGTCACCACCAATGGATATTTAGAAGCCGTTGCAGACGCCACACAGCTCTTTCCCAGACGCCGGCTTTTTCACTGAGTAGGTCATTTAATGCTCTCCCATTGATACCCAAAGCGGCAGGTGAATCATTCAATCTCTCCGAGCAAATGGAACTACGGGAAAAACAATTAAGTGGGCAGTTAGATTAGCTTCGGTGAATACGGAAAGCACTTTCAAATGATCAAAACTCACTTACCTCTGTTACAGGGGATCAGCGTAGGCAATCAGTGCAAACTCTCTCTCTCTCTCTCTCTCTCTCTCTCTCTCTCTCTCTCTCTCTCTCTCTCTCTCTCTCTCTCTCTCTCTCTCTCTCTCTCTCTCTCTCTCTCTCTCTCTCTCTCTCTCTCTCTCGCTCGCTCGCTCGCTCTCAGTATTGGAGCCTAAACTTCGGTCTTGTGAAAGCTTTGAAAAAGAAATTTAGATCTGCCAAAGGAGCCTCGGAGAGCAATGTGTTTGGTGTCACGTTTAAGGACCCATGCACCGTGGATTCGACAGAAAAGGTTAGGGGACATATAATGGCCTGGCTCAAATTGAGAATAAGAACCAGCGAGTAGCCGGGCATGCAATGCAAAGGCTTGACAAGGAAGGACGACCCAAATAGGTCCGGCCGGTGCAACATAGAAGTAGGTGTAAGTATACAAGGAAGAGTCAGTAATGGACATTTACATGGCGAGTAAGGAGGGCGATGATGACGTTTTGATAGGTGGTGCGCCAGGACGACTTAGCTCGCAATGGACGTGCAAATATTAAGATTCGATTAGTTCGATGGGGTCATTAGTGATCACAAAAAAAAACCGGCAATAGCGCTACACTGCAGGTCGCAAATGGGAGGGAGGTGGTACTGTCTCATGGAAGGCACCGAACGAGCAGCATCGGATTATGACCATAACCACTGGGCCATGAATGGATGATGGTGATGATGATGATGATGGTGGTGGTGGTTGGATGTTTATGGCTCAAGGCCAACTAGGGCAACGAGCGCCAAAACCGTGGTTATGCATGACGGATGAAGATGTAAACTCTAAAATCGCTCAACAAAAAAGAAATTATAATCAGTAGAAGACAATGTGGATGGCTGGTGTAATAGGCCAGGTTGTGATTGTGCGTGGCATAGGTCTAAAAAGTACGCGTGATAGGAAATGAGGTGTGAAAACTTGATTTCGCTAAGAAACTTCAAGGTGCGTCGTAGAGGAATCATGGGATCATCCGCTAGCAAGAGTGCTGGGTTGTAGTGGAATGTGTTGTCTGTTGAGTTGAGGGAAGTGTTTGCGTCTTGCTGTGTGGAGAGCTTTGCGTGTAATTAGAATGTGAATTATGGGTAGGCCCTCCCCACACCTGCTACACCTGCCGTGAATGGAGGCGGTAAAAGCAGAGAAGGCGCCGCTCAACTGGCTGTGGGAAGCGGGAGCGCGGGATATTGAGGTTATTCGTTGCGGTTGCTGCATTTCAGGACATGACGTAACACGCCGAGACGGAGGGAGCAGTCGCAAGGGGAGAAAGTGCATCCGCTGAGCCAACTTGAAAGGCAGTTTGGTGGAGTGAAATGGTCTGAAGGGCGCGGAAATGATTCCACGATAGTGCGGAGGTGCGAGACCTCGACCGTGAAAAAGGACGGGTACGTGCGTGGGAAGTTTATACAGTAAAAAAAAACTCAATTTTACACATTGTGCGAAAAAAATGGCAGGTGGTTTGACTGTTCCAGCGTGCGAAATCGTGCGAAATCAGCATAAATCCCCGCACAGAAAGCGTTGTTTAATGCACCACCATGGGTATGGGCTCCTGTGTGGGTATACGTTACCCTTCGCCAGGCTTCAGAGTATGTGCATTCTGGACCAGGTCTGGCCGTCGACATCGCCTTCTTCGACTCCTCGAGCACGTCTTACAAGTCTTCGCGGCACCGCCATTCTCCGCGCTCTGAGGCGACCACTGCCTGCAACGTTCCATAGCACTCACCACCTCACACCACCGTGGCCAAGAGCCATCCTAGCTAATTAAGGTTGCAATAACACACACGATTCGGAGTATATTCCTTGTGGGCGACCCCATAGAGTTTCTCATCAGCTTGAGAAACTCTGTGGGCGAGCCTGCCAGTGCTTGCGCTTTATATAAATGATCGATCCGAACGATCGATCGATCGATCGATCGATCGATCGATTGATTGATTGATTGATTGATTGATTGATTGATTGATTGATTGATTGATTGATTGATTGATTGATTGATTGATTGATTGATTGATTGATTGATTGATTGATTCCTGAAACATCCCGTTCGATATCCGCGAAGGTTCTGCTCGGCGTTCCCACGGGCACTTCTCTAAACCACAAAACTAGAGGAATACGTGGCAAAATTTGATGGATCGCAGCGTGATATCCTGCCTTCGACTCCTTGCTCTTCAGCGCGCTTCGGAAGAAACCATACTTCATCTCCATGGACATACGGATACCGTCGGGTACAGCATCTACCGTTATTGTTTAATGAAAAAAAGCCTCTCGCCGAGGCCCTTGCAAGGCGCCCGGATTGAGATCAGAGCAGAAGCACGGTGGCAGCAGCGCGCCTCGGCCCGTTTCTTCTCGTGTTCGCTGTGTCGATACGTTGAAGACTCTGGCTCCTCCGGCTGACGTCCAGCGCGGTTCCTTCGTGTCGCTGCCTCCCTCACTCGTGTTCGGAGGGTCACCGCTGGGTCACGTCACGCCGCCAGGCGGGACGGCCACGATGTGTCTCGACGACGCGTTCTTTGTTTCATTTTCATTTGCTGTCTTTTGTTTCCTACCGTGCCCCCTTTCCCGGCAGCTTCGGAGCCCGTCCGATTCGACGCCACTCATTGCCGAGCGCCGCGGAATGTGCTACATTCTCGTGTCCGTGGCGAGCTGGACGCGAGAGAAGCCGACAAGTTCGTACGAGGCTTTCATGCCAGCCGCACCGGGGGAAGGCGTTGAAGCGATTTGGTCCTTCGTTACGCTTGCTTCATTTCCGGCCTGATTTCAGCACAGCCGCTGACGCCAAGGGTCGGGATCAATTGAAAGTTTTGGGAAATTAACGCGGAGGACCCGAAATGTATCGAGAGAGAGAGAGAGAGAGAGAGAGAGAGAGAGAGAGAGAGAGAGAGAGAGAGAGAGAGAGAGAGAGAGAGAGAGAGAGAGAGAGAGAGAGAGAGAGAGAGAGAGAGAGAGAGAGAGAGAGAGAGAGAGAGAGAGAGAGAGCAAACGCTTCCTCATTCGCACAAAAACATCGATATGCCATGTGGGAATAAACGCGACTAACCCAGCAGCTCGGTTTTCGTTCTCATTCAAGGCGTCAGGAAGGCGATTGATTGATTGATTGATTGATCGATTGATCGATTGATTGATTGATTGATTGATTGATTGATTGATTGATTGATTGATTGTAAGACTTTAACGAGCCGACACAACGCAGGCGATGAGGCGCGCAGTAGTGGAGGGCTCCGGATAAATTTTTACCACCTTTAACGCGCGCCGAAATCACACACATGAACTTTCTTGCTTGTCGCCTCTACCAGCAAAGCGGCCGCCGCGGTCGGGAATCGAACCCGCGTCCTCGTGCTCAGCAGCACAACGCCTTAGCCACTGAGCCACCGCGGCGGGTCGTTAAAAGCGGTCCGACTTGATTCGTTCCGTAGGGATCAGCCACAATTATACGTACATGTGCTCGGATTGACGCGAAAAACTATAACAACGGCCTTATGTTTTGTAAACTGAACTCGCCTTCATCAGAGTACGATAGAAAGGGACAGACTTCGTACTGTACTCCGACATAAAAATGAAAGTGTGACGACGGAAAAGTTGGACACACGTAAAAAACTATAAGAACGAAGTGAATTTGCCACCACCAGAGACCTTACTCTACTCGTGTGTTCCCATCAGCGCCAATGTATCTAAACTGACTAACCATTGTTGCTACCTGGCAAAGGCGGTGTGCTGCTGAACACGAGGTCGCGGGTTCGATTCCCGGCCGCGGGGGCCGCTTTCTGATGGAGGCGAAAAGCAAAACGCCCGTGTGTACGAGATTTCGGCGCACGTTAAAGATCGCCAGGTCGTCAAAATTAATCTGGACCCCTCCACTACGGCGTGCCTCATCGCTTGTGAAGCGTCGGCGCGTTAAACCCCACAATCAATCAATTATTAACCATTGTTGCTTCAGTTATGTTTTTACGAAGCTCTCGGGGCGAAAGTTGCGACGGCAACGCTGCGTATACCCCGTCCCTCACCGTGGGAAGTGTGTCGGTCGCCCTTGCTCGAGAAGGAGGGGGAACTGCCGTCGTGGTCTGAGCCCCGCTGCGATAGGGAAATGGACAACCCTCTGACAGAGCGCTCACGCTTCGAATGGTACGTTGCAAACGGCCTGTCACTCTTGTTATCTTCTTGAAGACTTCCATTCCACCGTTCTTTACAACCGTTTTACTGCGCGTCTGAGCACTTTCTCTCTGCCTTTCCCGACCGTTCTTCCAAAGTGCAGTTATTATGGCATCACGTAATAGTCTTTAAGCGGCGCATGCTCGTCGTGAGAGGAGGCTGTTTCTTTCCATATATTTCATTTTGTGCTGATCTGGCTTGTTTTTTGAGGAAGCTTTTACGCGCCGAGCCCGTTACGTGGCTTGCAGGGCATCTGGGACACCGGCTGCGCGCAGCCTTGGCCGCTCTCGTATCACGCGCGTCAGTCAGGAGTAGCTAAACTCGCCCGCGGACCACAAAAGGGGACGGAGGGTAATAGGAGGGCGCTGTCATGACCGCAGTGAGAATGAAGGTGAGGCGTGATGGGAGCCTCAAGAAGCAAAAGTAGAGAGACCCGAAGGCCGCCCTTCGGATCTCTGGAAACGAGGGACCTGCTCTCATTCGGGTGCAAGCAGCGAGAAGCGAACCTTTGGATATAAAGTTTCATGCAGTGAAACTACGTGGGCTGTGAGGCACGGTGAGGTTGAGAAAGAAAATTAGCCCGGACCCCCTTGCCGCTTTCGTGGTGCGTCTCAGATCGCGCTCATGGCAATTCGGTTTTCCACC